>NC_080069.1:119970925-120288893 GCF_949987535.1 Balaenoptera acutorostrata
CGACGAGCGCCCCCTCCACCCGGGCCGGGACGCCGAGCGAGGGCGCGGAAGGCAGGAGCCCGGCCTCCCCTCCGAACGCCCCTGGAAGAGCGCTGTCCGGACCTGGGCGCACAGGCGAGAACGAAAGTGCCCTGCGGGCCGAGAAGCGTGGCCTGGGGAGCCCTAGGCTGCCCCCCACCCCGTGCCCTGGGCCTTGCGGGTGCGGCCGCCGGACCCGAAGGGGCTAGTGCGGGTGCCTCGAGGGGAGGTAGGACAGGTCTCCGGGCTTGGGCAGCGGCCCCGGTTCTCTCCGCGATCCGCCCTGCGCAGGGCAACAAGTAGAGGTCAGCCGGCCTCCAGCGGCCGCGGGGCACTGAGTCCCTCTTCACCTGCCCAGGCCCGGCCACCCGTCCCGATGTCCCCGTGCCCTTGCCACCTCCCCACCCACCCAGTGCCCCTCAGCCCGTGGGTCTGTCGGCCCGCCGCCGCCTCCCTCTCTCCACTCCCGTGGGCGCGAGGAGACGGGGGTGCCAGGGCTATGAGGCTGACCTCCGAAGAGCCGCGGCCGATTGATTCGTTCCGCCCGGAGCCCGGGCCGCGTGAATGGGGGCCTGGGCGGCGGCGGCGGCGACGGGGATAAAGATGTTCTTCCCGCCAGGGGGAGGGGGCGCGGGGCGGGAAGCGGGGCCATTCACTCCTGGCCTGGCCCCTCGGGAAGCCGCGCCGAAGAAAGGGGGCCGGGGCCTATTCAAGCCCTACGAGCCGCCCACAATGGACCGATATACTGGGGGCCTCTCTATTAACGTCCATGAATATTGAAGAGAGCTCGGAGCGGCGGCCCGCGGCCGCGAGGGGGGCGGTGCCTGCGAGTTCAGGCTGCCGGGGCTAAGGGAGGGGGCTTGGCGCGGGCACACTCCGCGCCCGGGTCCCGCGGAAAACGACACGGTTCATCCGCGGAGAAACCCCAGAACGTGCAGTGTTTTCCCTCGCGATCTCAGCGAGGGGAGATGCCAGCGCGGGGGGGCCTTGCTCCCCAATTCCAATGGGCCCTGAGACTGGGGCGCTCCCTACAGGTCCCCTTTTCCCCGGGGCGCGGTCGGGTGGGTCTGCGGCTAGAACAGAAGCACACAACTTGAGGGCGCAGAGGAGACGCTCGGGGCCGGCTGCGCTTCCGCCCGGCCCCCAGCACCTCTCCCGGGGTTTGCGGGTCCAGGGGAAAGAAAAGGGCTCCCTGGCCGCACTCCGGACCCTCGATCCTCTCATCTTCTGACCCCGAGCTAGCGTCCAGGACCCACATGCTGCACCCCCAGGACGGAGGGACTGCACAGAGCTGAGGACTTTTTCTCAATGGGGTGTGGGCTGGGAATCCTCGGGGCTTTCAGAGGAAAGTGACCTGACCCAGAGAGACCAGGCGGGAAGGAACCTCAGTTCACAAAGTCCAACCCAAACCATTGCACACATCAGGATACTGAGGCTCAGAGAGGGGAAGGGCCGACCCAAGGATGCACAGCAGTCCTCATCCCTCCTTGGTCTCCCGGAGGCGCTGAGGTTGGTTGCGGCTCCTGGTGACTCTCTTCCCGTCCACCAAGTCTTTGTAGAAGCCGAGGCCCAGGCGCGGGTGAGGTTCCCATGCCCGGACTCCATCCGCCCTCCTCAGACGCGAACTCTGGGCCCAAGCCAGAGCCAGTGTGACTCTCCGGCGACGTCTGGAAGAAAGTTGAGGTTCCGGGACCCTAACTCGCTCCTCCGCAGCTCTGCCCTCTGCTGGCGCCGGGCCCGACGGTCGCCCCTGCTGCCCAGTGTGGCTTCTCCCGGGCATCAGACTCGAGGTGACCCGGGCTCTGGGTCTGAAGGCCAGTGGTTGCTGCCTTCCTTACTCTACGCCCCGATGCGGACCCCGGGATGCCAGGAGACCACTGGCCGGAACGGGGTATGCAGAGGCCGGGTGTCTGCGGCCGCCAGGTGTGAGGCTGGCTTAGCAAAGGCAGGACCCTGTGATGGAGGGAGCACTTTGCCAAGGCGCCTGAGGACGGTACTCCTTGTAGGAAGGCCAGGCCCCCTGCCCCTCCACCCAAGTCCCCTCTCTGAGGACAAGGCCTGGGGAGTCCGATTCCTCCAGCTAACCGTGAGCCCAACGCACTGCCCTGAACGTCCAGAAAACCCGGCTCCGTTATCGGAATCTGACGTTGCGGGGAGGTGGGGGGTGGGGGTGGGTGGGGGACGGCTGAGGAGTTCAGCAGATGGAGATGTCCCTGTGCCCCCCATCCCTTGTCTGGGGCTGAAGTGGGGATGAGGCGAACCCTGGGAGGCGGCAAAGCCTGCAGGAAGCGGTGACCTTTCCCGCTTTGGCTCCGCGCTCAGCAGCTCCCTGTCTCCGGCGAAAGCCCGCGCTGGCGCTCTGGGTACCTCGGAACCTCCGCGAAGAAAGTCTACCGGTGGGACGAGGTTGAGGTGGGGTGGGGTGCGGAAGCGATTAGGGAAGAAGGGAGAGAGGAAGAGGGAGGCCAGAAGAGAAAGGATGAGAGCTAGGAGGCAAGAAGGAAGGAGTGCAGGACGCCGCACTAGGTCTCAGCTGAGCGAAGGAGCCTGGAGGCTCGAGCCTTAAGCCGAGGGCGCAGAGCGGCCTGGCCCGGGGCTGCCTGCAGATTCGGAGGGCGTTCGCTCCAGGGCACAGCCGCTGCTCCCATTCACGACGGTCCGGAGACCCCTTTCGGTCCCCCTGCCTCCGTAAGGAAAGCCTTTTCCAAGCGACCCGCGGCTATCTCGGATTTCGGTCTGCCCTTCCCGACCCCGACCTAGCCCCCCTAGGACCGGGGGACGGTCGCCTACGAAGCCGCCTCAGGCCGGGCTCAGCCCCGACGGCAGCCCCGCCCCGCAGCCCTGTCCGCCCAGGGAGGAGTTTGACAGCCGGCCGCGGGCAGCGAGCGGGGCGGCTGCAGCGGCCCGTTTGAAGCGAAGAGCAGGCCTCCGCAGCGCCGTCTGCGCAGGAGTTCAGCGCGGCCTACGCCGGGCCTGCTGGCTCCAGGGCGACTACCGCAGTCTGGGGCGTGGAGCCCGGGAGAGCGCGGGACCCGGCGGGCCGGGCGGGCCAGGGAGCGTAGGGGAGGTGAAGGCCGGCCCGGCCGGGCAGGGGTGCTGAGCGCAGATCCGGACTAGGATAGTGGCTGAGCGCGGGGCCCGAGGCCAGGCGTCCCCTCCGGCCTAGTCTGGTCCCTGGAGTCCGAGCGATCCTCGCTGCGCCCCCTGCCCTGCTCTGTCCCCTCCTCTCCTCGCCCCGGGCTGAGCCTCCCTCCCTGCCCGGCACTTCCCACGGGGAGAGGAGGAGGAAGAGGAGGGGGGTGGAAGGGCCGGGGAGGGGCGGGAGGACGCAGGGGGAACGTTCCGAGCGGCCCGAGCGCCCCCGCCCCTTGAGCTCTCGCGGCGAAGGCTCCTCGAGCCGGGCCGGGTACAACAAGTCTGTCCTCCGACGTCAGGGGGTCATTAATAACCAATTAGGAGGGTCACTGCGGCTCCTATAAAGGCGCTGAGATTTTGCCAAGGGGAAGACCGTCCGGGCCGGGTGTGCAAGAGGCGAGCGCGCGGCCGAGAGCCCCTCGCCGCCGTTTCTCTGAAGCCACCCGCCTCCCACCCACCCCGCACCGCCCCCCCTCCCCGCACCCGCCTCCGCCTCCACCCCTGGCTCTCCAGCCCTCCGCGCCGCCTCTGCCATCTCCGCAGATTTCTCCATCTCTCTCTTCATTTCTGCCTCGCTCCCCCTCGTTCACTTTCCTCCCAGCGCCCCCCTCGCCTCCCGCTCCCTCCAGCGTCCTATCCTCACCCTCCTCATCCTCCCCCTACTCCTCTTCCTTCTCCTCCTCCATCACAGCCCTCTTCTCTCGCCCCTGTGCTCCCCACTCGCCCACCACATCCCCGCCTCGGCCCGGCCGTCCGTCCGTCCCCGGCGCCGGCGAGCCCCGGGCCGCCCATGATGGGCTCCGTGCTCCCGGCTGAGGCCCTGGTGCTCAAGACAGGGCTGAAGGCGCCGGGGCTGGCGCTGGCAGAGGTCATCACCTCCGACATCCTGCACAGCTTCCTGTACGGCCGCTGGCGCAACGTGCTGGGCGAGCAGCTCTTCGAAGACAAGAGCCACCACGCCAGCCCCAAGACAGCCTTCACCGCCGAGGTCCTGGCGCAGTCCTTCTCGGGCGGTAAGTCGCGCCGTCGAGGCCGATCGCATCCCCTCCTCCCCGCGGCCCCTGATTCCCGGGCCCACACGCGCAGGACGCGGCGGGGACACGGGGCGTCGCAGCAGCTCGCGCCAATCTGGGCGTTCCAGATGCTGCGTGTGACTCAGTTTCCCGCGAGCCGAACCAGGGAGCGAGCGGCCAAGCCCGGGCGGGGAGGGGCCGGGGGGTGGGGCACCTCCACCCCGCGCGGCTCGGTGAAGAGATCTCGGCGTCCAGGCTGCCAGGCGCGCCGCCCCCGCGCTTCCCCATCCGCCCCTCACCCCTTAGAGCCGGCGGGTTCCCGGCATTTAAAGCCTTACTAGGCGTGTAATAGCAGTTGACTCAAAAAGAAGGGGTTTTAAATTCATTTAGTTAACTTGGGCTTGACCCGCGAAAGTTCCCACTTAAACCAAGAACTTTAAAAGGCAGCGGGGGCTGGGGAGGGGGCGGAGGGCGGGCGGGCGGGAGAGAAAGCCGCGGAGAGAGCGACGGAGAGAAAGAGAGAGCAAGAAAAGTTTCTTTTCTTTAAGATGTCTCAAGTTCTTACTCCTCATTCATCAACCCGCAAACAATATCTTTCCCCGGCGCTGGCATCTCTGCGCGTCGCCCCCTTTTCCCCCTTTACGATTTCTGTTCCTCTCTTAATTTACCGTGCAGACTAATTCCACTTCCATTCACGTTATGTCAACCATCTAATCCCCCCTTTTTGTAAGGGGAATTCCTCGGCCCCTTTTAAACAAGTCCCCTCCGCATTGAGCTACAATTTACTGCTACAGCATTCTTCCAGGGCTAATGAATTTAGAATTAGCAATTTCTTTCGAATGGAGCCGAATGAATGCGATCACTTTAACAGCGTGACAAATTGCCGGCCGCGCCGCAATGGACACCGTTTAACCCCCCCTTTCAGCTGGCCCGCTGGCCGGGTATTTTCCCAGGTAGCTTAGAGGGGGACCTTGTAAGACACGGAGGCCGCCCCTGTGCGCCTCGCCGCTCCCACTCCGGCTGCCCGACCAGGCGGGGGGACCCCCGGAGGTTGCGAGCCGCCCCGGCTCTTGTCCGCCCAGAGAGGCGACTTCGCGGCTCGCCTCGATCCGGGCACTGCCCTTCCTGGCACCCCGGATCCTGGCGGCAGCGAGGGACCCAGGCGCGCCCGGGGTCACCCAGAGAGCGCGAGACACGGCCCGCCGTCGCCCGCGTTTCTTTTGAGCTTCCGCCGCCTCGAAACTAGACTTCGTTTCCGGGCGCTGCCGGCCCGCCCCGGGCGCGAGGCCCGCCCCCCAGCACCGCGAAGGGAGTCAGAAGCCCTGACCGCGTCCTGGGTCCTCCGACCGTGCCCTGTGCTCGGTACCGCGACGCGCAGTGAGCGCCGAGCGACGCACGATCGGCCCAGAACCAGACAGGGTGAAAGAATCTCGGCTGGGCCGTCACCCCCTCGTGGGAGCGGGCCTCAGTTTACCCATTGGTAAAGCCACGCACTGCGGTCGGCTCAGTAGTTCTTAAACTTTGCCGGGGTGGAGGGCAGGGGAGGTTGTGGATGCTTAGAGAATTCGTGGAGAGACTAAAAACAAAAACAAGCGCAAACAAACAAAAATCTCTCCTCGAAATGAGTCCCAAAGCACCTCTCGCTTTCGGAGGGTCCCCGGGTTGCAATCAGAGGAGACTCGGGTCGCTGAGCCTCCACCCCCGGGGAAGAGCCGGGCCTCCCCTGCCTCAGGCTCTGACCCGGTCCCCATGCCTGGCGGCCACAGAGGTTCAGAAGCTGTCCAGCCTGGTGCTGCCGGCCGAGGTGATCATCGCGCAGAGCTCCATCCCCGGCGAGGGCCTCGGCATCTTCTCCAAGACGTGGATCAAGGCGGGCACCGAGATGGGCCCCTTCACCGGCCGCGTCATCGCCCCGGAGCACGTGGACATATGCAAGAACAACAACCTCATGTGGGAGGTGCGCGCGGGCTGCGGGGCGCTGGCTGCGGGCTGAGGGTGGGGCCCTGGCGTCCGGCCGCTACTTCCGCCCTCTCTGGAAGCCGCGGGCGCTTTGGGCCAGGCCTTGACGCTCCCTGAGGCCGGATCCTATGCCGCCTGATGCCTGGAGGTTCCTCCCCAAATCGCGAGGCGAAGGCGCTCTCCTCTGGCCGGCCCTAGGGATCACGTCCGTTGTTAGGTCCGCTTCATAGAGTAGGGCATGGAGACCCAGAGAGGCCATGCCCTTTGCCCAGGGTCCCACGGAGAGCTGGCAAGCCACTCCTGGGAGCCACCTCCCAGCCACCTGCATTCTTTCCCTCGCTCCAGAAGCAGCAAGGAAAGCCCCTCAAAGCCAGCCCTGGCCTTGGGGTGAGGGGTGGCTGGAAGGAAGGATGAAGGGAGCCCGTGCTCCTTGGGAGTCGGCTTCTCAACCCAAGCAGAATAATGACATTGGAAATGAACACCAATTAACTGGCAGAGTCGGCTTTCTGAGCCCTGGGCCTGCATTCCACCAGGTTATCGCAGCAGCCCTGAGTTATTATTCCCATTTTACCGAAGGAAACTGACCTTCCATCCAGGGTCTTCTGACCCTCCTCCTCCACAACAGTGCCAGATGCCAGGGAGGGCCACCCTTGGGACAAAGCCCCTCCCAGAGCACTTCCTCTTCTTGGGGCTCTCACCTTGAGGAGGCCAGGCTGAGGCACCCTCTCCCTAATGTCATTTCCCCTCCTCCCCCCACGGCTCCCCACCATAGACCCCACCTGGCAGACCATTAAGGAAACGAATGGGGCAAATCCTGCACCTGGTCACAGGAGCAAAGGAAGAGAGCAGAGGGCCATGAGGCCTCTCCTAGCCTCACCTGCTCCCACCTCTGGAGGCCTGGGCCGTGGTTGCCATCTCCACTTGTTGCTGGGTTAGGAAGTTGGGGTCCAGTTTGGTTTCTGAGTACTTTTGGCAGCTCCCGCAAAGGGGGCCTAGGCCAGGCCAGGGTGACACAGTGAGCCAGCCTTCCCTTTCTAGGCTCTTCTGTGTCCCCCGCTGAGGTCCTGGCCAGTGCTCTCTGCTGCTTTGGGGAGCACCTCTGCATCCCCGGAGAACTAGCTGGAGTGGATGCCACTTTGTGTGCTCAGTGATCTCTTGGAGATGCTTTTCATCTGGGGATGGGGAGGACACGGCAGCAGGAGCCTGTGGGGCCCCGGAGACTGACTCCCTGTTGGCCACTTCTAGCCAGCTGGCCTCAGGCAAGTCACTGTACTGCTCTGAGCCTCCCTTTCATTGGCTGGAAAACCAAGACAATAATAGCTGCGTCCACTTCCTGGGGATGGAGAGAGAGAGTGTGTGGATGTGCCCGGCCTGGGGCCTAGCCCTGGCCACGGGCGGCACACATGACACAGCCCTGCCTCACCTGCCCCCCGATTCACCTGCGCCCAGGTGTTCAACGAGGATGGCACGGTGCGCTACTTCATCGACGCCAGCCAGGAGGACCACCGAAGCTGGATGACCTACATCAAATGCGCACGTAATGAGCAGGAGCAGAACCTGGAGGTGGTCCAGATTGGTACCAGCATCTTCTACAAAGCCATTGAGGTGAGTGTGTGTACTGTGGTGTAGAAGCAGCGGGTACCGCTGGCGGGGGCTGGGGGAGCCGGGCCGCTGTGTCCAGGGACTGAGGTGGAGAGAGGGGCGTAGATGCTGGCCCAGCTGGCCCTGCCCAGGCTGGAGGACTGAGGCCCATGCATCATTGTCTCTGGGAGCACGACCTCCAGGGCAAGCTTTCTGCTGTAGATCAGAAAGGACAGAACTTTCCACTTTATGCCACCATGAATATCATGAGCACCTCAACTGGGGTCCCCGGATAACTGCTGAGAGGATGCTGGGGTTGAGAAGCCATAGAAATACAGAGAGAAAGACACCAGAAGGCAGCCCAGGGGAAGCATTTGGGTGGGAGAGAGGGCGTTGTGTCGGCAGCGTTTTGGCTGTGCGCTGCCCATCACCAGTGACGGGTGGACCACGTGCGACTCTAATCTCAGCTATCACATCCTGGTCACTTGTGGCGGCAGGCTTTTCCTAGACGCTGTATGCGCGTTATTGTATTTAATCCACAAGGGAGGATTCTGTGATTACCTCCAGTTTGCTGGGTCTCCCTTGGTGACTGGCAGACTCGGGAGCCTTCATGGGCATTTGTGAGGGATCCTAACACTAATGTCTGAGCCGGGTGAAGCTTCTCAGACGAGAGAGAAAGGGAGAGATTAAACAGCATATCCCATGGTGGGTGGGAGGTGCTGTCAGAGGAGCCGGCCAGGCCCAGGGCAGGGAGAGGTTCAGGCGGGATGGGAAAAGGAGGTGTCCCCAGTGGGGAAACGCTTGGGAAGAGGCAGACAGGCTCACAGTGTTTGGGGAGATGACGATAGCACAGAGCAAGCCGAGTGGTGGTAGCCGGGCGGTGGTAGCTGAGGCGGCCATGCTGTAGGACCCTCCCTGCTCGTTGTCTCTTGGCAGGACATTTGCTCAGCGTCCCGCCCAGGAGGGGGCAGGCAGCCCAGCTTCCCTGTGGCAGGTTGGTGGCGAGTGCTCTGCACGGGTGGTGGGGCTCTTCCCCCCGTAGTCCTCTGGACCTCACGCTTCTTCTCTTCTGTGGAGGGAGAAGCACGGTGCCCCTTGGGGTGCGGCTAGGCTTGGCTGAGTTTGGGGGTGTTCTGAAGGAGCCCTCCCGCCCCAGGCCAGAGAATGACTCTCCTTTCCTTTAGTCCGTTTTCTTCCTGTAACTCAGAGCCCCATGTCTTTCTAAGGCCCCGAGGGGCACTGGACAGTTGTCCCTCAATAACCAGGCCCCTGGGAATCTTCCAGGAGTGACAACAGAATGGCCTTTGCCTGGGCCCTGGTGTGGTCCAGCCAAGGGCTGGACCTGAGGAGAACCAAGAAGGGTAAAGAAAGGTTGGGAATTCCCTGGCAGTCCAGTGGTTAGGACTCGGCGCTTCCACTGCCGGGGCCTGGGTTCAATCCCTGGTCAGGGAACTAAGATCCCGAAAGCTGTGCAGCACAAAAGAAACAAAAAAGAAAGGTGAGCCGTTCTTGGACTGGGGTTCAAGTGAGGTGGGACAGTGCGAGGATAGGACTGACAGTGGCCCAGGCTGAGGACAGAGGTGTTTCTTGTGACTGTTGGCTGGGCTGCCACCCTGTGGGAGCAAGGGCCTCCCATTAGACATCCTAGGATCAGCCTCATGGGTGGCTGAACCTCACTTCTGGCAGAGAGCACCCCCCTTTACCCCCTCAACCTCACACGCGTCCTCACATTTGCACACTGCTTCCCGGCCACCCTGAAACAGATGAGATGGGGGACACACAATCATTCCATCCCTCCACGCAGACACACGCACGCTCACACACACACGTGCTTACACATAGGAGAGAGGGTAAGGATGCTGATATGATTTTGGCAAAAGAACTCCCCACGGCATCAGATGCGGAGGCCTGAGTCTCATCTTGCTGTTCAGGTCACACTGGCTGAGAGCTGAACAGAGTCGGGAAACATTAATAGACGTTTATACAGAAATTCAGAGTCGGAGGACAAGGTGGCTGAAGTGTATCTCCATGGAGGAATCTAAGATTATAAGATTTTTTAAAAGTCATCTACATTTGATTAGGAATTTAAGTTGAAAAAAAGAGGATCGGGAAAATCTACCGTATATGATCAAGATAAGTAGATATCACCGGTTTGGCTATTCATGCTTTTACAGAGTTAGCAAGCCGAGTGCTGGAGTGAGGAATAAGGAAACACAAAATATCACCCATTTTACTTTTAGTAAATGAAGATAGGTACATTTTTCGTGGTGGCAGTTCTCTTAAAGCAATGTGTCAAAATGTCAGATGCCGCTTACCGGACCAACCGTGTGTCCAGGTGTGTGTGACCACCGTGCAGCAGGGCTCGGCCAGAATAAATTTCTGCCGCTCCAGGCCACTCCCCGGACGCCTCTGGAATACGTGGGCTGTTTGTTCTGTGCGTGTGTGTGAGGGAGCCAAGAAGGGTCTGTGCTGTGACCTGTCTTCTTAATCTTTCCGTCACTCAGAACCACTGTGTATATTTCATAACAGTAACCCATTACTTGCCCCCAAAAAATGAGAAGAAACATCTTCATTCAATAAGCAGAATATACTACTGCTGCTCTAAAATTTCCCACAAATACAAATTAACAGCTGTCCAAACAGAGACGAGGGTGATGGGTCTCCAGGCCGGCCAGTCTGTGCAGAATCCCTAGGCGGGGTTTTGCATCTGGCTGGATCTACCAACATGTTATCCCAGGCTCTCCCCTCTCTATCTTCAACCACAGAAGAACTTACTGTAACCTCAGGTGCCTAAAATGACATTTCTAGAAAGCGCCCAGCACATAGCAAATGGGCACTAAATGTTGAATGAATAAGTCCAGGTGATGGGGGCTGGGTTGAAAGTGGACACACGGACCCTTTTCTCCCAAGAAAACAAAACCGGCAAAGACATCAGCTGCCCCAGGGAAGCAAGAACTTTGACCCCAAAACTCAACACAAGAAAACGATTTAGGAAGAAATTATGAAAATTTTGGATTTGGGAACCGGGAAGAAAATTCCCAGGCTTTTCCCCTCCTGAGTTTTTGGCAAATGACTGTGCCCTGAAGTGTGGGCTTTTTCTTTCAGCTGCTTTTCTTCTCATTTCAGGCAATTGAGGTTTGTTTTGGGGTTTTTTTCCCCTAGAGTCTCATAGCCCCATCTCTCTTTTTCTTGGCTCTATGAGGGCAAGCACAATTTTTCTGAACTTGCTCACTGGTGGGTGCAGTTAGGCACTTTGATTATTAATAATAAGCATAATTAATGATGCTACCATCTGTGGGGCAGTTACCATGTGCCAGCACCGTGCTAAGGGTCTTAGCAACTTTGAAAAACTCGAATCCACTCAGTCTGGTGCTATCACTATCCCTGTTTTTTTTTTTTTTTTAATCCCTGTTTTAATGACGTTGAAACTAAGGTTCAGGGAGATCTTGGGAGATTGTTGAGCTGTGATTTGAATCCAGACCTGTGTGACCCCACGGTGGAGCCCTTGGTCACCATGCCGTGGGAACTCCCTGGCCAATATCTATTTGCTGGAACTCTATTAATTGGTGTGTTGGGACATCTGTGGTACAATGGAAATTGATATTCATCCAGACACTGAGGTCCTTCTAGACAAGGGCTTCTGTACCACCGGGGGACGGGGAGGACATCAGACCCTCCTGGGAGCATATTCAATACTGTGACATGAATTTGTGTTAGGAAAACAAACCAAAACCCCCAAATGTTTTCAATTGATAATAAAAATTCAGAAATGGGTCAGGACAGAACTTCTGGGCCAATAGGGAAGGTGAATAGGCACCAGTTGGGAGAGTATGTAATTTGTCAACCAAGGAGTCAGGCGCTGATATTCATCCCGTGTCTTGATGATGTGGATTTTATGGTACAGGATTCATTTCTTTGGGAATTGCTTTGTTTATTGTGTATCCTGAGCCAGTCTCGGATCCCCAGAAAAGTAGATGAGCAGCTGATTCTCCTTCTCTGAGCCCCGTGGAAAGCCCTGGCTGGGCCAGGCCAGAGTGTTGGCCATAAAGAAACAGGGCTACTGAGGAGGCCTGCACAGGACCGTGGCCATTCTTTGCACTTAGGTGATTGGCTGATGGGACCCTGGCAGCCTCTGGACAACGGTACTAAGATCTCAGGGAAGAGGCTGCGGGTCTCCCCGGCACTCCTGGTTTCCATCTCTGGGGTCATTGCATGAGGGGTGTCCAGGAGCAAGCAGATGCCACAGGTCCAGGCCAGGACCTGCTGCTGGTTTCCCAGAGCTCTGAAGGGCAGAGAGAGACTCCAGTGCCCGGCCTCTGTGCGCGTGAGGCCGCCTTCCCCAGCGCTGCTTTACAGCTGGAGGCTTCTTGCTGTCTGGGGATGTGTGTCATTCTCAATTCTAGTAGGTTCTTTTTAATAGATTTCCTCTCTTTAAAAAATATTTTTTTGTATAAACGTAATATGTGCTCATTAATTCTTAAAAAATCAGATGCATCTTGTAGAAAATGAAAGTCACTCTGCTCCATCATGCTGTTCCTCACGCACCTTAAATCAGCATTAAAAAAAAAACTGGTCTCAAAACGACAAACCCTTCTGAGGAAAGATGCGCAGAAAACCGGCCACAGTGGCTGGGTGCCCTGAGTGGGAGAGAGAGTTACTTTTCCTTATATACTCCTTTGTGTCTGTATCACTGTTTTAATTTTTAAAATGCACTAGTAAAATTAATTTTAGTACATTTGAAAAATGTGTTAGTAAATACATGACTCAGCCTATATTGAAACGGTCAATATTAAAGCTCTTATTTTAAAAATATTATTCCCAACCACCATTTTAAATAATAATATTCAGAATTTGTTCTTGGCTCCTCATTCACCATCATGATTGTTGTTGCTGTTATATCTGTTTTATATTTAATAACAATTGTTAGTCAATTCAAATGAAAAGGCCGGTGTTGACTTAGATATTTGATTCCCGGACTGCATATCTGGGGGTGGAGATGCAGGTCCCATGGGGGACTTGCTGAACCTCTCATCCCACATCTGTGCTCCCCCCGGGCAGATGGGCCAGGGAAGAGGTGGCACCGGAGTGGCACTGGTGTCCTGGGAGCATGTGGGCCCAGCCTGTGCTGCTTTTTTTTTTTTTTCCGCTGCGCGGCTTGTGGGATCTTAATCCCCCGACCAGCGATTGAACCCAGGCCCTCAGCAGTGAAAGAGCCGAGGCCTCACCACTGAACCGCCAGGGAAGTCCCCAGCCTGTGCTCTTGATGGTCACTGAAGGCAAAGCCGCAGGTCATCCTGGGCCACCCCTCACGCTCCATGGGGACAACTGAAGGACCCCATGTCCCGGAGATGGCTGCCAGCTTCTCTGAGCGGTTGATGAGCTCTCGGAAAATAGTACAAACAGCTTTAAGTGCGTGGCCCCGTTGAGCCCAGACAGGCACCCCGTGAGGCTACAGAACCGTCCCTGCTTTGCAGTTGAGGAAACTGAGGACCAGTGACAGAAGGCACCTTGCGCAAAGTGGCACGCTCGGCAGGGGGGGAGCCCAAGTGGACCCCAGCGTGTGTGAGCCCAGGGACTGAGCCAGAAACCTCAGCAGTACCGTCTCCTGAAGGAAGGGGCGTGTACAGACAGTTGGACAAGGGGTTGGTTGCTTTAGAAGAACCATGATGTATAAACATCTGGTGTCGTGTGAGAATTGAAGCCAGGGGTTGGGACAATGTCAGAGGTGACATAATCAGAGTCTTAGAGTTGGGGGAGCCTCAGGGATCATACTCCCCACCCCCTTCACTTGAGGAGACAAGCTTAGAGAGACAGAGTGCTTGCCTAGGGTCACCCAGGGACCCAGTGACCGAGGGCCCACCGGCACCATCTCTCAGCAGCTTCCTTCACAGTGCATTTATCTTGAGTATTTTAGCTCCATCACCCTCTTTTCTCAGGGGTTCACAAAACTCTCTCAGCTCCAGCCTTTCTCCAGCAGGGCCTCCAGCTCTGACCCCCGCTGGCCTCCTGGACAGCGGCCGTGACTATGAATGACCAGAGAGGCCTCGAGGACTCTTGCCGTGGTGCTAGATTCTGACCTGCCTGCTTTCTTTGACGCACTGCCTAATTTTCCTTGGGTTCCGGGACTGCATTTGGTTTTTCCATATTTAAACCCCGTCAGTCCGAGCTGGTGTGACACCCTCTGCCCGGCTCCTCCTCACTCACTGTCCCTGAGGCTTGATGTGACACCCCATGGGCTGTAGGGTCTGTTGGGAAGGGGCACAGTGACCCCTGGCTGAGTCTTAGGAGGATGGATGTTGCCTAGGCCCCCCTGGAGCTTCACTTCTCCCACCCCCTCCTCTCTCTGCTTCCCTCTCCTTTCAGGGTCCAGCAGGCCTGGCTGTGCTGCTCTGAGGCTCTTCCTGGCTCGGACCAGAGGAAGGAAGGTGTGGCGAGCAGATCGGGGGTCTGCAGGCCAGAACCAAAGGGAAGGGGCGGGGGCCTTCTCTGTGACCGTGGAGGCCAAGGAGAAGGGCCCTATTCTGGTGTGATTTCAGACAGCCCTAGATGGAGTCCTGTGTGATCTTTTGTACTTCAACTAAAAGAAGACCCACCAGGAAAACAGTCCAGCCATTGCCCGGGGGGCGGCATCCACCTTTCTCTGGGCAGATCAGAGAGTGACCCCCAGGGTGGGTACCAGAGCTAGCTCCTCTGGGGTCCAGGCCTTGGGAGGCGATGGGCCTTCCCCTCTCTCGTTTGCTCTAGCTGGCTGGGGCCTGAAGGTTCTTTGCTTTGAGGAATAACTGGCTTCCACCAAAGGTGTGGCGGGCCCCTGGGCTGTCCCAGAGGGCGGGGTCAGCGCCACCTCAGGAACAGGCCTTCCACTGCCTTCCTGGGTTGTCACTGCAAAGCCCTCCCTCTTGACCGCAGGCACCATGTCCCTGGGGCAGGTCCTCCCCTGGGAGCAGCAGAGCCCTGTCACCATTTGTGGAGTTCTCTGCCGTAGACCTAGGACATGGCAAACGGATCTTGTTTAAGGCTGTGTGCCCCAGTATTTCCGGAGGTGGAGGTGTTCACTGAACTGAATGCTTCTTTTTTAGCCCCGTGCAGGAAGTCAGGCAGAGCCCTGTGATGGGGAGAGAAGGGTATGTGATGTGGTGCTGCCTCGTGGTTGCTCTGGATAAGAGATATTTCCAGAACATCATCAGGCAGGGTGTAACCGAGAACCACAGGGTGCCCCGCAGGCCACACTCCTTGGGAACGTCTGGCTCAGCCCCACAGACCTGAGGGCTGGCTGACTCTGCTTCCCCTCGGAGAGAAATGAAAAGTTTTCTAGCTTTCCTTCTTCCTTTACTTCTGCTTGCGGCAAGGTTTCCGTTCCATTGCTGTCAGTTTGGGAGCTCCTGTGTGGCCAGGAGACAGCTCTGGTCCCAGCAGCAGAGCCAGGACAGAGAGAGCGAGAAGCCCAGGCAGAGGGGGGCAGAGGGGCAGAGCATCCTAAGGCCTTCCGTGTCTGTGAAGCTTGCCGGAGATAGCTTGGAGGAAAGGGACCCAAGTGTGCCTTTCTTGGGGCTGAGACTGTATCCACATCTCCATGGTGGGCACCAGGACAGCCCCTCCCGGCTGTGAGGGGACCCCCCCACTCCCAGGCTGCTGCCTTCCTGATCTCCTTTTGCCTCCTTCCCTACAGATGATCCCTCCAGACCAGGAGCTGCTGGTGTGGTATGGAAACTCACACAACACCTTCCTGGGGATCCCTGGTGTGCCCGGGCTGGAGGAGGAGCAGAAAAAGAACAAGCATGGTAGGTAGTCCCCATGAGGCCACAATGACAAGGGGGCCACGGAAGCCCGAGAGAGAGAGTGTGAGTGAGTGTGTGTGTGTTTGTGTATTTGGCAGGGAGGCTCCTGGCCTCTGGGGACCCTGGTTCCACGTCCAGCAGCATCAAGCACATGGGACTTACTGGTTCTAGGAGGCCAATGCCCCTGGAGCCGCTGCCATGATCCAGGCATAGATAGAAGACAGTTCTGAGTTTGGACAAGACAGACTGTCTGGGAGCAGATTGGGTGGAGGAGCAAAGGGCCAGGCAGTAGGAGACTGGATTGAGTTCCAGTTCTGCTGTGCAATCTTGGGAAATGGCTCGGTGCCTCAGTTTCCCCACCTGTAAAAGAAGGATGTTGGGCGAGATGATCTCTAACCTCCCTTCCAGCTCTCACAATCTACATTTCCCTGCCCTGTCTCTGGTGCTGAGCCTGGCCCAGAGTAGGTGCCCAGTATAAACCTGTTGAATGAAGGCAGAGCAGAGTGTGCCTGTGTGTGTGTTGCAGCGGGGTGGGGTGGGGCGCTGATCATCACGGTGGAGACCATTTGCTCAAGACCTATTTCCTGCCAAGTATTGCGCTAAACCTTCTACAGGTGTCATCCCACATGGGTCCTCATAAAACCCTTGTGATATTTGGTTATCCTTATTTTTAGAGGATGAATCTGAGGCTCAGGAGCTACTGTTTATCCAGCCCTTGCTCTGCAGCTAATGTTTCACAAAACATTTCTCTGACCCTTACTGCAACTTTTGGGCGTGATGCTATTATTACTTCCATTTCAGGGATGAGAAAAGTGAGGTGCAGTTCACTGGTACACAGTAGGCATTCAGTAAATATTTGTGGGATGAATAAATGAAAGGTTTTGGGAGGGAGAGGAGGAGTTATAACAGTGACTACCACTGATGGAAGGTTACTATAAACCTGGTACTTCCCCATGTCCGGCCTCAGGCAGGTAAAGTGATCAGTACAGAGTAACCTTCAAAGACGTCAGTTTTTTGTGATTATCTCGTGTAGTCGTGCATAGCCCCGTGAGGTCGTAGTAGGTTCCCATTTTACGGATGAGAAGATTGAGGTTTCCCAAAGCTAAGTCACTAAGTCCCTGAGATCTCGCAGCATGGTCCGGAGTCCCACTCCTATTTGATCCCAGGCCAGGGCTCTTGCTGCCCCTCCCACCCCTCTGCCAGTGCCAGCAATCTGCGCAGTGGCCACCGGACGATCGGAGGCGGTTGGGCCCTGGGAGGGGCGCACGTGGGGGACGGGTACGGGGAGAACGGGCCGCGGCTGCGCGGGTTCTAACGAGGCTGCTCTCTCTCTCCCCCTCCCCGCCTGCCCCCCCGGGCCCCGCCCACGCGGCCAGAGGACTTCCACCCGGCGGACCCGGCGGCGGGCACCTCGGGCCGCATGCGCTGCGTCATCTGCCACCGCGGCTTCAACTCGCGCAGCAACCTGCGCTCGCACATGCGCATCCACACGCTGGACAAGCCCTTCGTGTGCCGCTTCTGCAACCGCCGCTTCAGCCAGTCGTCCACGCTGCGCAACCACGTGCGCCTGCACACGGGCGAGCGCCCCTACAAGTGCCAGGTGTGCCAGAGCGCCTACTCGCAGCTGGCCGGCCTGCGCGCCCACCAGAAGAGCGCGCGCCACCGGCCGCCCAGCGCCGCTCTGCAGGCCCACTCGCCCGCGCTGCCCGCGCCGCACGCGCACGCGCCCGCGCTCGCCGCCGCCGCCGCCGCTGCCGCCGCCGCGCACCACCTGCCGGCCATGGTGCTGTGAGCGCCGCGGCGCGCCCGCTCCCGCCCGCGCGCGCCTCCGCCGGCCAGCCCGCCGGGGCGCGCGGCGGGGCTGCTCTCCCTCCCGACTCGCACTCCTTGCGGCACGCGGCCGCCGGACCCGGCGCTGTAGGTGCGCCCCAGAAATGACGCCCAGGCATACACTCTTCGCCCCGTTTCGCAGATGAGGACACTGAGGGGTGACGTCCTTTTCGCGGGCCGCCCAGCTGGTGCAGCTGCTCGGCCGCCTCCTCTTCAGGGGGTCCCCATGCTCGGCCTCACCCCCGAGTCTCCCTCCTCTTGTGGAGTCGGCTGCCCAGGCTGAGAGCCCCCTGGTGGGTGCCAGGAGAGGGGACCGAAAGTCTCCGAGGGACCTCAGCGGGGAAAGGGGGCCCTCACCACCCCCACAGAGAGCCGCGTGTTGAGATGGAGCTCCCTGTCCCAGTGTGGGCAGCGGGCCCGGGCAGTACGCGCGTGTCTCCTCCTGCCTCTGAGACTGGTATCCTGCAATGTCAGGACTCACGGACGCGACCGTGAGAGTTGGAGACTGAAGGGGTTCAGGGGCAGGCAGAAGAGGCCGGAGAGACCTGCCCTTCCCTGCCAAGCGGGCCCTTCTCTCCTTCGGGCCACCTTCCCCCGAAAGTCGGCTCCTTGGGGATGGACGAGGCACAAATGTGCCAGGTAGGCTAAGAATGAAGGCAAGACGGAAATCCACTATGGGGACCCTGGGAAAGGCCCTGCCCTTCTTTGGGCCTCCGTTTACCCTTTCCCCATCTGTAAAATGAGAGGGTTGGACCAATGCCTCCTCCCCTTCAGCTCTGACATCAAGCTTGGAAAGTGGAAGTTTCCCGCCCCTCCTCGCCACTCTCCGACCCGAGGAGGCCAAGACTGGCTTCTCAGCCCGGAAAGCACCTCCGAGCTGTGCGGGATCCCAGGAGGTTCCGCCCTAGCTCTGTCCCAAGTTTCCCCAAGCTCCGGCCGTGGGCGCCCTCTGGTGTCGCCTTTCCCACCTTGCAGTCATTAACTAGAATTCCCGTAGGGCGTTTTGTAAAATAAACTATAATAATATTAATGAAAAGTACAAAATGTATAGAATTTTCAAAAACTTGTGTTCTACTTCCAGAAAATGGTCACTTTAACTTTGTAAATATTTATCTAAAATGATATTTACGAAACTGTGATATATATTATTTGATTGTATATGTATAACTGTAAATACATTTGTACCTCTCTTGTATTCTAAAATAAAAATTACTTGGAATATTTATCACTTAGCATCTGAATGGATTGATGCTTTTGTCTTCATGAAAAGGAAATATGGAAAGGGAAAAGGAAATATGGAAAAGGAAAAGGAAAAATGTCTAGAAGTTGGAGAGGCGGCAGGAAGAGTTGTTCCACTTACTGGTTTTGAAAGTCACCCTTATCACAGCTGGGTGTCAGCTCCCAGAGAGATGACCACAGTACAAAAAAATCAGAAATCTCCCAAGGGGCTGGGCAGATTCCTCGTGGTTTCCAGCTGACTCTCAAATATCAGTGTCTTGCTTTGTTACTGCCCCCAAATCTTTACTTACTTTTTTTTTTTTTTTTTCATTTTCATGGACAACTTGAGGAATCTAAGCAGCCAGTGTGGGTGGACCAAGATGGACACCAAGGGCACTCCCAAAGCCTAGAATTTCCAAATGCTCTGGGCACCCATTTCCAGACCCTCCTTGAGGAAGACCAAAGAGCAAGGAGGCCATCAATGTAGGGCCAGGCCCTGGCTCTCCTCTCCAGGACCTCCTGACCAGGAGGAGGTGTACAAACTGGGAAGTGTGAGTTCACACCTGTGCTCCAGCATGTAAGGCTGTGAGGCTGTCACCCTTCCAACCCACTGGCATCCCTCAGGCACACCTCTCTGTGCACCCTCATCTAGCTGTACACACACACACACACACACACACACACACAAACACCTGAAGACACTGGAATTCACACTTGTACACACAGGCCATCCCCATTTGGAGCTTCAGTTATTCCCAAAGACCGCATACTTTGGGGGACTGGTCTTGCACCCTGGCAGATGGGGGAACAGGCAGAGATGTACATTTGATGTGTTCACTTGTAGGTCCCATCTAGGGTCTGGGGTTTCCTCCTTGGGCTAGTGGGGGATGTCACCCTTGGTACTCCCCCTCCTCCCATTACAAACCTTGCCTCTCCTTTGATTCCTCACCATGAGGATTCCGATGCCTCTGGTGGCCCCTGGCCTTACCCTTCTCTCACTGCAGTGCAGGTGTCAGACTTCAGAGAAGTCAGTGGGGCCCTTGATCAAAAATCTAAATCGCTCTCTGTAGGTAATTCTGTGAAGTTTCAGCTACAGTTCACAGGGCCGCAGCGCGGGCTCCAGAACCCACCTGGTGGCAGCAGGCTGTAATTGCAGATGAAAGTGCGTGTGCTCTGCCGGCTGCTGACCTGTTTCTCCTCCAGAAGTGTGCTGGCGCTGGAGATGCTAGGATGAGCAGATAGGAATCATCATAATGAAGAATTGCACGCTGGTGGGAGGCCTGGTACTCAAAGCCTAATCCACCTTGCTCCCATTTCCAGAAGAGGCTTCGGGCCCCTTTCCCAAGAGTGCATGCCCCCTCCTCCCCACAAAGGCATGCAAACACAGTCACAGTCATTTTGGGGTTTAGGGATTTACATGCGTGCATTCCAGGAATCCTCCCCGTGAACCGATGAGCTTGGTACTCTTTTTTCTTGTTTCTCCCCCATGCTCTATTAAAGTCCATTTGAAGTATGAGAAAACTGTGGCAGAGAGGAAGTCATTTGCCCGTGTCACTCAGCCAATGAGTGGCAGAGCAGGTTTCACCATGGCAACTGACCTTAGAAGCCATGCTCATGACCAGCAGGCCACACCACCTCCCAGTCAGCCTGCAGATTCGGCCAGAAGGGCTTGCTGCGTATCCCATAGGGATGCAGTGTAGACCAGCACTGTAAATTGTCCTTGTATATTTCAACCTTGCAAAACTCACTTATTCATTCTTGTAGCTTTTTGGGGTAGACTCCTTAGGACTTCTATGTACATGATCATGTTGTCTGTGAATAAAGGCAGTTATATTTCTTCCTTTTCAATCAAGATGCCTTTTATGCCTTTTTTATTGCATGGTTCAGGACCTCCAGGTGTAGAGCATTCTAGATAGAGGCCACTGGTCTGTGTTTGAAACCCTGCTCGGCCATTCACTAGCTGTGTGACCTTGGGCAAGTCAATTAATG
This sequence comes from Balaenoptera acutorostrata, assembly GCF_949987535.1. Lineage (NCBI taxonomy): Eukaryota > Metazoa > Chordata > Mammalia > Artiodactyla > Balaenopteridae > Balaenoptera > Balaenoptera acutorostrata. The sequence goes on from NC_080069.1 coordinate 119,991,447, forward strand.
GCTCTGTGTCTCAAGTTCCTCAAATGAAAAATGGGGTGATACTTAGCTCCTGAGGATATTGTGAGGATTAAGTGGGATAATATAAATAAATGAATAAAGTACACGGCTTGGTATCTGACACATAGTAAGTGCTCAATATATGGGAGCTGTTGTTAACATATGGATGCCTTTGGTGGTTAAGAAGGGTTGTAGCTGTTTCTACCACCTACCTCACTGGACATCCCCCAGAGGGTATCTAAGGCAGCTGTCCATCTCCTCTTCTCCTGCCCTTTCCTATAGCCATTATCCTCAGAACTCTTGAAATGGAAGAACAGATATCCTAAGCTTTCAGCTTCCTTTCCACCTTGGATCTGGTCTGCTGGGATGTGTGGCCGTGAGGGGTGGGAAAGGTTATGGATGCTGGCTGGTTAGCACCCATCCTGACTGCTTCCTACAACATGGCTGCCTCAGGGAAGTCAGACTTCGTGCCTGTTGTCTCAGGGCTTCAAGGGCAGGTGTTGCAGGAGAACCAGGTGGAAGCCTCATGGTCTATTCTGACCAGTCCTTGGAGTCCCGTAGAGGCACTTCTGACATGCGCTAGCTATCCAAGCAGTCACAAGCCTGCCCAGATGCAAGACGAGGAGACACTGACTGCACTTCTTTTTTTTTTTTTTTTTTTTTTTTTTAAGGATTTTCTTTTTTTTTTTTTAATTAATTAATTTATATTTATTTTTGTCTGTATTGGGTCTTCGGTTCGTGCGAGGGCTTTCTCCAGTTGCGGCAAGCGGGGGCCACTCTTCATCGCGGTGCGGGGACCGCTCTTCATCGCGGTGCGCGGGCCTTTCTCCATCGCGGCCCCTCCCGTTGCGGGGCACAGGCTCCAGACGCGCAGGCTCAGCAATTGTGGCTCACGGGCCCAGCTGCTCCGTGGCATGTGGGATCTTCCCAGACCAGGGCTCGAACCCGTGTCCCCTGCATTAGCAGGCAGATTCTCAACCACTGCGCCACCAGGGAAGCCCCTGACTGCACTTCTTAATTGAAGACGTGGCAAAAAATCTGTGGACATGTATAAAAACTGCCACAGACATCAAGGCTATTTCTATGTTTTCAGGAGAAGGCAATACTTTGATGAGGGTCCTTGGGCAGAAATCTTTGTGCACACCTCTGATTAGAAATTTTCTGAAGAAAAAAGAAAAAGGGAACCCCCTGGCGGTCCAGTGGTTAGGACTCGATGCTTCCACTGCCAGGGGCACAGGTTCGATCTCTGGTTGAGGAACTAAGATCCCACAAGCCGCATGGCACGGCCAAAAAAAACACAAAAGAGAAAACTTCTGCAGTTACTTTTACCATTTCATGGAACACAAGGTGAAGCCAGTGGGTAGATCAGGATTGGGCAAGAGCTCAGGGCCGGAGGGTTCCTGCTGCCTCTGTTTTCACACTTTTCAAGATTTCCCTGTTGTTTACTTTCACTTGAAGTTCATCTGTCCCTCTCAACCCACTCCCCAGTGTCAATAGTTCCTTTCCTTCAAGGCTCACTCATATGCCGCTGCTGTCAGGAGGGCTTTTCTGTCCTCCCCTCACTCCCCCCGACCCCATCCCTGAGCTCCTGACCGAGCACCTCGATGCCTGTGACAGAAGATGCTCCAGAAATGCTTGCCGAATAAGTTTATTCATTTGTTCCGCAAATATTTATTGAGTGCTGTTCTAAGGGTACCCGGGATTTGTTTTAATCAAGTATGGTAAGACATGCAAACATGGAAATGACTGTCCTGAAGGGAGAAGTTCATCATACTTAAGATTGCCTAGAAACAGGAGGCACGGCACGCCACGCAGAGCCACATGGGGAAGCACATGGGGGGCCGATCAGAAGGCAGCGGGAATGCGGAGAAAATGTGGGAAAGAGCCTTTGCTAGGGTTTCCAAAAGGAAGGACCAGGGGAAGCAGGTTTAGGATTGGCTGGTTTGAATAATTTCAGTAGGCTCTGAGGCACAGGGCCTGTCCCTAGTTGTCTGGTATGGGGCCCTGGGGGGATTAGGGCAGGTGCATAGGGGTCCAGAGTCTGAGAGCCCCGTAAAAGAGGTGGTAGGGGGCATGGGCTCTGGACTGATTGGTTTGCATTCAAAAGGCACACTCCTGGGCCAGTTGTTTACCATTTCTAGGAATCGGTTAACCCTGGAAGGGGCAGTCCTTCCAGGCTCTGGGAGGCCCCAAAATGTCCAAACATCAGACTACAATCGAAGATATGGTTAATAAAAGGGCCTACTCTGTACCCAGACAGTGCTAGGGACTGGGCAGTGAACAAAAAGTCTGGGCATTTGCGGGGCTTATACCCTGTGGGGAAGATACATGGTGAGTAAATATTTTGTAAATATATGTCATTTTTTCGACAAATGTTTTATGGTTGCCCTCTAGGTACCAGATGAACAAAATAGATAAAGGCCCTATTCTCAGAGTATTCCCGTTCTAGTGGAGGAAGACTGCAATAAACAAACAAACAAAAGAAACAAATAAGAAAATTCAGTGACAAGAAATAAAACAGGATCAAGTGGTAAAAGAGGGACTGAGGATTATTCCAGATAAGGTAGTCAGGGAAGGCCTCTCTGAGGAGGTGATATTTGAGCAGAGATCTAAGTGAGGAAGAGCAGCCAGCTACACAAAGACCGGGAGAAGAGCATTCCATGCAGAGAGCACCAAAAGCACGCAGATCCTGGGGCCAGCGCCTCTGGCTGTAGCGTCTGTAGTGAGTAATAGAGCAGGTTAGGTCAGAGATGGGCAGAGCCAGGCAAATGCGAGTTTGGATTTCATTCTTGTGTACAGGGAAGCTGCCAGAAGTGTTCTAAGCAAGGAAGTGGTTTAATCTGATCTGTTTTTATTTATTTATTTATTTTTGAATATCCTAAAAGACTTATTTATTAATTTTTATTCTTTTCCATTATGGTTTATTACAGGATATTGAATGTAGTTCCCTGTGCTATACAGTGGGACCTTGTTGTTTATTCGTTCTATATATAATAGTTTGCATCTGCTAATCCCCATCTCTCAATCCATCCTTCTCCTACTCTCCCTCCCCCTTGGCAACCACAGGTCTGTTCTTTATGTCTGTGAGTTCGTTTCTGTTTCATAGATAAGTTCAGCTCCCTCTGGCTGCTGTATGGAAATTGGGTGGTAGGAGGGGCAAACACAGAATTAGGGAGCTGAGTTAGATGGTGATGCCCAGGTGAGAGATGACATTGATCGGCTTGGGGAGATGGCCCTGGAGATGCACAGATGGGGAGGTAGAAGGATATGGGAAGAAGTGGTGAATGTTAGAGTTGATCAGCAATTAAAATCGCACTGGGAGTTAAGACACACCCTCACAGACTTCTGGACCCCACTTTGCAGAGCCCCAGTGCCTAAATCTGGGCTCAGGAATCTGTATTTCTAACAAGTGTCTTAAGGATGTGCACTCAGTGGTCCCAAACGTCCATCAAGGATAGCAATGCCTACGTCCAAGATGGGCTGAGTGTAAGGAATTCATAACGTAATGTTTGTAAAGCATTCAGCAAAGGACCAGTCCCTCAGGACGTGCGGGCTCTAGCGTAAAGCAGGTGCAGTCTGAGGGAACATGGCCCTGTTACCAACTGCTGTATGAATTCTAGTCCTTTTTGGGCCTCGGTTTCCTCCTCTTTAAAAAGGTACCTACAATGGACTGAATGTTTATGTCCCTCCCCCCAAGTTCATATATTGAAATCCTAACCTCAAGGTGATGGTAGTAGGAGGTGGGACCTTTGGGAGGTGATTAGGTCATGAGGGTGGAGCCTCCATGAATTGGATTAGTGCCTTATAAAGGAGACCCCAGAGAGCCCCCAGCCCCTCCCACACAGGGAGAAGACAGCTCTCTGAACCAGGAAGTGAGCTCTCACCAGACACTGAATCTGCCACTACACTAAGACAGATCCATAATCCCAACGTTGTGACAAGCTCCCTAAACGTAAGTGCTGTGAGAATGGGAGGGGTTAACATTATGTCCATCCCTCCTTGAAACCGAATGATGTCAAGACTATACCCCAGCCTTGGTCTAGGGGCACTCCCAGGCCTAGCTGCCTAGCGGACTGAGCTATGCTGGTTCAAAGGACAGCACCGCCCTCTTCTGGCTGAGGCCAGACTCCACATATGGACCCTTCTCATGCTTTCTTGGCTCTAGCCCCTTCCTCCAGGCAAGCAGGAGGGCAAGCGTCTGGCCTGTCCACTTACCCATGACCTGTGGGGCATTAGAATTTATACCATTGACTGTCTCACAGGGTTGGCTTTCTTGACAAGTGTAGTTGTGAGCCGTGCTTAGGTGAAAGAAATGCTGTCCTTTTGGAGATTTATCAATCTCCAGACAATTCCTGGCTCAATTCACTGTATGAGTAAATACAAGCGAAGATCTTCGTATTATGTGTGCACTTGTCCTCCCTGCCAAATACACCCTTCTTGAAACGCTCCTGGCCCAGTGCCCCTAGACCAAGCCTGGGGTATAGTCTTGACATCATTCAGTTTCAAGGAGGGATGGACATAACGTTAACCCCCCCCCCCCCCATTCTCACAGCACTTACGTTTAGGGAGCTTGTCACAACGTCGGGCTTATGGATCTGTCTTAGTGTAGTGGCGGATTCAGTGTCTGGTGAGAGCTCACTTCCTAGTTCAGATAGCTGTCCTCCCTGTTGGAGCTTCAGGAGGTCTGTTGGACCTTCAGGAGGCAGCAGACCTGATTTACTGGGCTCAGTGTGTGGTGCTGACACAAGTTATTTCATTGAATCCTCTTTAGAGTCTCTGTGCATGAAGAATTATCATCTCCAATTCCCTGAGGTTGAAACTCAGTCTGTTGTGGATGCTATAAACCATGCAGGGGAAAGGTGAGGGAGAGGGTAGTGGGAACCAAAGAGAGAAATGAGGGAAATGCTCCTGGCCCAGAGATAAAGCCACACATCCATCTATCTGTTCATCACGGAACCCTTAGAACAGCTCCTGGCTCAATTCACTGCATGAGTAAATACAAGCAAAGATCTTCGTATTATGTGTGCATTTGTCCTCCCTGCCAAATACACCCTTCTGGCAAGGTTTGAATGTCTTCTTAGATGGTTCCTTGTTTTTTCAAAAGAAATACTAGGGAAATCAGCTCACTTAAGAAAGAATGGAAACAGCACCTGGAGTATTGTTTGGGGGTGTAGGTGATGGTTGGTGCTGAATCAGCGCCCAAGAGGCAGCAGTATGTAGAACACAGGGGCCACTAGTAACAGTATGAAAAGGGGCTCTTCTCTCTGTCCAAATGGTGTTTTCTGTATATCCCACCTCCTGATCCTCCTGGGCAATCTCATACCCAAAAAATTAGATTTTTTTTTTTAAGATAAGGACTTCTTAAAAATTAATTAATTAATTAATTTTTGGCCGCCTTGGGTCTTCGTTTAAAGATAAAGACTTTTTAAAAATTAATTAATTTATTTATTTTTGGCCTTGTTGGGTCTTCGTTACTGCCCGCGGTCTTTCTCTAATAGCAACAAGCTTCATTGTTGTGCGCGGGCTTCGCATTGCGGTGGCTTCTCTTTGTTGCGGAGCACAGGCTCTAGGTTCACGGGCTTCAGTAATTGCAACACACGGGCTCAGTAGTTGTCACACATGGGCTTAGTTGCTCTGCGGCATGTGGGATCTTCCAGGACCAGAGCTCAAACCTGCGTCCCCCTGCATTAGGCAGGTGGATTCTTAACCACTGAGCCACCAGGGAAGCCCTCCCAAAATTAGATTTTAGCAGCTTAGAGTTGGAAGGAAACTCTGAGGCCCATTTCTCAATTATCTCTAACCCCGTAAAACAATAACTGGGATGACAAGTACAAGAGAGTTTTGGTGAAAAGTCAATACATCATACAACTTGAGATTTTTATTACTCTACAAAGGCAGCCTTGCCAATAATAAAAATGGCAACTCGACTCCTTCCTTCCCTTCATGTTAACCTAATGATTGACAATAGTCAATATGGCAGCCAGACCGTGAGTTCCCATTGGCGGCTGCTCTGAGGCCCCGCCCTTCCCCGCCCCTAAGAGCGAAGGGCGGGAATTGCGGAGGCGGATATTGCGACTCCGAGTCGGGCTGCGCCTGCGCAGGTTATTGACGTCAAGATGGCGATGGAGATGAGGCTTCCCGTGGCTCGCAAGCCTCTTAGCGAGAGCCTGGGCCGTGAGACGAAAAAACACCTGGTAGTGCCGGGGGACACGATCACCACGGACACAGGCTTCATGCGGTACGTGGGGACGTGGGGGACTCTGGGCCACAAGGGGCGGCTACACTGCTCTCCACGTGAAACCCGGGCCTGTGCTCTCTTGCATCTAAGTTCCCGTGGTACCCGGGGCACATCTGCTGAGCATCTCAGTCGCCTCGTTTTCTAGGCTTCGGACTTCTTACCCCCTGCATCTTGTGTGTCCTCGTCTGCATTTGCCCCAGTCTCCCGAAACTTTCCTCTCTTGACCTCTGGTGGCCGCGACTCGTGGGTCCTCTGCCTGAGGCCCAGATCCTGAGCCTTCCTCGTTGAGGACTTGGAAAACTGGGGTGGGTTAGGAGCTGGGGCCTCTTAACAGTTTTAGGCGGGGAGGCGGTGGGCGTTTTTGACTTGGCGCCCTTATCCCTCAGCGTCTTCTCCTAGCCAGGGGCACGGTTTTGGAACGAGTCATTGTTTGGGCTTAGGGCGTACAAATACATTGTTATATGCACCCAAATCTCCACCTTTGAATCTGAGGGCAGTACCGTATGTTGTCGTTAAGAGGGCAGGCCCTTGAGTTGGACAGCTGGAGTCCCAGTCCTGCTGCCATCACAATATTATTGGCTGTATTGTCTCTCCGAGGCCGGTTTCCTCATCTGTAAACTAGTGATAATAACATTAACTATTCGATAAGGTTGTGAGGATTAAATTAGGTAATGATTACGAAAAGAAGCAAAACTCACCGTTCTGTCACCATCATAGAGAAGCACTAGTGGTTATCTCAGCCTTTTTTTTTTCTTTTTGGGGGGGTACACTTGTATATACAGGAGAGGTACAGCATTTATATCGTTGCCCTTTAACCTCTTAGTTTGGGGTTATTGGATCCCAGGAAATCTTAAGATTCAGTCCTTTATTCATGCATTCAGTATATGTGTGCTTGGGGTACAACAGTGAACAAAGTGGAAGTCAATGTCCTGGTGAAGTTTATATTCTACTTGGGAGAGACAGATAACAAACAATAAGCACGAGCAAATACGTTATTCAGAATGTTTGACGATAAATGCAATAGAAAAACTTAAAAGCCAAGCAGGGTGAGTGGAGCGTAGTTGGGATATGGTAGTGGTGGCAGCAGCAGGGTGGGTGACTATTATAAATGGGATAGTCGAGGAAGGCCTGGTGGAGAAAGTGACATTTGAGTAGACTTGAGTAGAATGAGGGAGATGTCCATGTAGCTGTCTAAAGAAGGAGTGTTTTAGGAAGAGATGGCAACCAGGGCAAAAGCCTGCTTTTAAGAGCAGGAGAAGTCTGTTAGGTTTGAGGAACACACTGGTCTTGATGCGAGAGGTCACCTCAAGTGTTACCCTGGTATTCTTTGTATCTTCCTGTTGCAACAGGGGCCATGGGACCTATATGGGGGAAGAGAAGCTCATTGCATCTGTGGCTGGCTCTGTGGAGAGAGTAAACAAGTTGGTCTGTGTGAAAGCTTTGAAAACCAGGTGAGAACAAAAGGTGTGTATTCTCTTGTGGCATCCGAGTTGCACAGCCAGGTCTTCTCTGCCACGACATACCCTCCACCCCCATCCCGGCCTGCTCTGTCGTTCTGTAGGTCTGGGATTTTGGAAACATGGCTATAGGAAGGGTATAGATGACTACAGGTAAGCGCGGGCTTCAAAGGTTTCCCTGTGTTACCTGACCTCTCCAAAGTTTGGTTCCCTCCTCTGCAAAATGAGACCTAGCATGACCTACCTTGTAGGATTTTCAATGGAATTCATTGAAACAGTGCACGTAAAGTACTTACACAGAGCCTCCTACCTAGAAGGGCTCAGTGAAGGTCAGCCCCAGAATGTAAGCCAGTGGGGTTGGAGCAGGCGAGGGGTAGGAGCAGATGCAGGCAGAGAGGTGAGGTGGGCAGTCTGTGTGCCTTGTAGCCACAATAAACATTTTCGACTTCCACTCTGTAATCTAGGAAGCCACTGGAGGAGGTGGAGCAGAGGAGGGACATGATCTGACTTCTGTTTTAATAAAATCACTCTGGCCGCTGTGGGCGGCCGGGGAGGTGGGGGGATAGGGGCAGGGTTAGGGAGACAGATTAATGTACTGTTTTGAGTATGTTTTGTGTTCTGAGTGGTTTTTTAATCATGAAAATGTGTTGGATTTTATATTCCTTGGCATCTTCTCTATATAGGACCATGTCCTATATAGAGAAGAGATATTCTTCCTTTCCAATTTGGATGCCTTTTATTTTCTGCCGATATCGTAAAGGTCGAGGTAGTAGGATCTGCTGCTGGACTTGTCCTGGAGCATGAGAGAGAGAGACAGAGAGCGAGAGATTGAGAGAGATCAAGGGTTCCTCCAAGGATTGTGGCTTGAGCCACTGGAGGGGTGGAGTTGCCATTTCCTGAGCTCGTGACAACTGGGGGTTTCAGTTTGCTATGGGGGAGTGAAGGGGGCTGGTGAAAAGCTTTGTTGTAGGTGTGTTACTTTTGCAAATTCCTATTAGTCACGTAAATGGAGGTGCTGGGTAGCCAGCAGTTGACTAGAGTCTGGAATTGAGGGGAGTGGTGTACTCATTAGTGGTATTTAAAGCCATTAGGCTGGATGAGCTCACCAAGTGAGATGGGCTGAAAAGAGAAGAGGTCCAAGGACTGCGCGCCTTCGGCATGGAACACGTCCTCATTAGAATTGGGATGAGGAACTAGCAAAGGGGCCTGAGACAGGCAGCCAGTGGGTGGGGGAACAGAGAGCAGACTGGTTTGGGCCGTGTCCTGTCTCAGTTTCCTTTCTCCTCCTCTGACTGATGCAGAACCCGTCTGTGTTCCAGAGCCCACCAGAAAAGATTCCATGCTTATCATTTTCTTTTTATTTATTTATTTATTGTTTTAAGTTTTTGGCCGCACCCCACGGCATGTCGGATCTTAGTTCCCCGACCAGGGATCGAACCCGCACCTCCTGCATCGGAGGGCAGAGTCTTAACCACTGGACCGCAGGGGAAGTCCCTCACTTTCATGTAATTAACAAAATAGGGGTTTCAGGCTTAATGAACTATTTGCAATAAATGGTTTAAGAATAGTTAGTTAATGGAGACTTTGTACATATAGGACGTTTGAAGTTACCAGTTCCTGAGAATAAGTCCAACCAGCATAGTTATGTGAATTTACTAAATGTGGTGCCTCCTCAAGGCCTTCATCCCTGTTTAACTGAAATCTCAAATGGTAACTTGGTCTTGTAATGAAGTCTTTTCACTGATGGAGGACCTTCTGTTTTATCTTTCAGATACCATGGTGAAGTGGGAGACATTGTAGTGGGGAGAATCACAGAGGTAAAGTCTATCTGATTGGTTTTTACAAAGTAAAAGCAGGCTGGTGATCTAATGAATGGCATAGTCATTCTACATGCATTTATGCTAACTAGGCATTCGTTGTGTTTGGCTCTCATGTGACCTTTGATGTCAACAGGTTGTTACATTTGGAATTACTGGTCATTTACAGTGTCAGCTCTGGCCCCTGGAGTATGTGTCCAGGTGTGGGGTTTCTTTGTTTGTAGGTTCAACAGAAGAGGTGGAAGGTGGAGACCAACTCCAGGCTGGATTCAGTCTTGCTTCTCTCATCCATGAACCTTCCCGGAGGAGAGCTGGTAAGGGTCTCCGGCTGGGACTGTATAGTTTGCTGGCGAGAGCTCTGGGGTCCTTTGCTCCACCAGAGAACTTTGCTTTACCCTGAGGTTGCCACTTTTACTCCTGTTTGTCTGCTGTGAAGTTTGCTGCCTTGATGTACATGTAGGCTTTTCACTTGGCCCAGGCCTCCCAACTTAGGCAGCAACTGGCATATGGTAGGATCTGGAATGTCCATGGGGAGCGATCCCAAAAGAGAGTTGAGAGAAGCTCTCAGATGCTTGGTGCTAATAATTTTCCTTTTCTGGGTGTATCAGCTTTGCTCAGTGAAAGTGTTCCTTGAAAAGTTGTGTTTAGATTAGCTTTTCATGAATTGAGTAGCATTTGATTATTCCAGACAACCACAGGACCTAAGCTGCCTCCTTTTATAAAATGCAGTGGTTCAGCTTTACCTTCAGGCCAGCATCTATCTATAGAGAAGCTCACTGTGCTAGGCTCTCTGGAGAATGCCAAGATCCAGGAGGCACGACTGAGTTCCTGAAAGAGCTTAGACTAGCAGGGGATATGAAATAACTGGTCTGAATACCCGGCAGTCCAAGAATAAACAAGCGTGTGATTGTACAAAAGGAGTGATTAAGTTCCCGGAGGGAAGCTCATAGGAAAGATGAGTGTTGGAGTTGATCCTTGAAGGATGGATAGAATTTTAATGATGAGTTCAGGGAATCTGAGATAAAGGGAAATGTGTGAGCAAAGATACAGTCAAGCTGGAGGTAGTCTGGTTCTGCTGGAGCGTGGAGGGCCTCCACAGAAGGTAAGCGCAGAAAAGGGGCCTGGTCTAGATTGGGAGGGTTTTGAATATCACGTAAGGAGTTTGAGTATTATTCAGAGGACGGAGAAGAGGAGCCGTGGGAAGGTCTGTAAGACGGAAAGTAGTGGTTGTCACTTTGTCTTCCTTCAGTGGTACAGGTTACCTACTCTGGTGTGTGAACATTGTGGCTGCCTTCAGAGATCTCGGGAGGAAGTGAAAGAGAAAGAAGAGATGGATGGACAGAGATCTTCCTTTAGGATCTGACTTCCATAACGTGGCCATCTCTTTGTGTATTTCAGAGGAGAAGATCTGCAAAAGATGAGCTGGCGATGAGAGGTTTCTTGCAGGAAGGGGACCTTATCAGTGTATCCTGTACCTTGCATTCCAGCATCTTTATGTTTGCTGTGGAGCTGGCAATTGGGGCTTAAACTGTAGGTCTCCCACACGAGAAACATGTAATCCTGGCAGGGATCTGAGTCTTTGACTGGGTGTGAAGGGCTCTGCTACAGCCTTTCTCTGTCTCCTTAACCCAGCTGACCCTCCAGCTCTTGTTCAGACCTGCTGCTGCTCAGGCATGTCTTTGGGTCTTGTAACTTACGGTGGCCCATGCTTTAAGCTAGCTCAAATTTTCTTAGTGATGTTAACTTTTTTTTTTTTAATGAAACTATAAGAAAGATATTGTTTGGAAAAACTTTTGTTTCAGTTGCTTACACAAACACAGATACATGTACTCTGAGTAAAATATGCTTCTTACTGTGGGTTGTATAAAGAAAAGTTTGAAAGCCACTGATCTATATTTTTGTTTATTTATTTATTTATTTGAATTTTTGAAATTTATTTTTTTATACAGCAGGTTCTTATTAGTCATCAATTTTTTTTTAATCAGTCATCAGTTTTATATACATCAGTGTATACTTGTCAATCCCAATCTCCCAATTCATCCCACCACCACCCCCACCCCCCCGCCGCTTTCCCCCCTTGGTGTGCATACATTTGTTCTCTACATCTGTGTCTCAATTTCTGCCCTGCAAACCGGTTCATTTGTACCGTTTTTCTAGGTTCCACATACATGCGTTAATATATTTGTTTTTCTCTTTCTGACTTACTTCACTCTGTATGACAGTCTCTAGATCCATCCACGTCTCTACAAATGACCCAATTTCGTTCCTTTTTATAGCTGAGTAATATTCCATTGTATATATGTACCACATCTTCTTTATCCACTCATCTGTTGATGGGCATTTAGGTTCCATGTCCTGGCTATTGTAAATAGTGCTGCAATGAACATTGGGGTGCATGTGTCTTTTTGAATTATGGTTTTCTCTGGGTATATGCCCAGTAGTGGGATTGCTGGGTCATATGGTAATTCTATTTTTAGTTTTTTAAGGAACCTCCATACTGTTCTCCATAGTGGCTGTATCAATTTACATTCCCACCAACAGTGCAAGAGGGTTCCCTTTTCTCCACACTCTCTCCAGCATTTGTTGTTTGTAGATTTTCTGATGATGCCCATTCTAACTGGTGTGAGGTGATATCTCATTGTAGTTTTGATTTGCATTTCTCTAATAATTAGTGATGCTGAGCAGCTTTTCACGTGCTTCTTGGCCATCTGTATATCTTCTTTGGAGAAATGTCTGTTTAGGTCTTCTGCCCATTTTTGGATTGGGTTGTTTGTTTCTTGAATATTGAGCTGCATGAGCTATTTATATATTTTGGAGATTAATCCTTTGTCCGTTGATTCGTTTGCAAATATTTTCTCCCATTCTGAGGGTTGTCTTTTCGTCTTGTTTGTAGTTTCCTTTGCTGTGCAAAAGCTTTTAAGTTTCATTAGGTCCCATTTGTTTATTTTTGTTTTTATTTCCATTACTCTAGGAGGTGGATCAAAAAAGATCTTGCTGTGAGTTATGTCAGAGTGTTCTTCCTATGTTTTCCTCTAAGAGTTTTATAGTGTCCGGTCTTACATTTAGGTCTTTAATCCATTTTGAGTTTTTTTTTGTGTATGTTGTTAGGGAGTGTTCTAATTTCACTCTTTTACATGTAGCTGTCCAGTTTTCCCAGCACCACTTATTGAAGAGACTGTTGTTTCTCCATTGTATATCCTTGCCTCCTTTGTCATAGATTAGTTGACCATAGGTGCGTGGGTTTATCTCTGGGCTTTCTATCCTGTTCCATTGATCTATATTTCTGTTTTTGTGCCAGTACCATATTGTCTTGATTACTGTAGCTTTGTAGTATAGTCTGAAGTCAGGGAGTCTGATTCCTCCAGCTCCTTTTTTTTCCCTCAAGACCGCTTTGGCTATTCGGGGTCTTTTGTGTCTCCGTACAAATTTTAAGACTTTTTGTGCTAGTTCTGTAAAAAATGCCACTGGTAATTTGATAGGGATTGCATTGAATCTGTAGATTGCTTTGGGTAGTATAGTCATTTTCACAATATTGATTCTTCCAATCCAAGAACATGGTATATCTCTCTGTTTGTATCATCTTTAATCTCTTTTATCAGTGTCATAGTTTTCTGCATACAGATCTTTTGTCTCCCTAGGTAGGTTTATTCCTAGGTATTTTATTCTTTTTGTTGCAGTGGTAAATGGGAGTGTTTCCTTAATTTCTCTTTCAGATTTTTCATCATTAGTGTATAGGAATGCAAGAGATTTCTGTGCATTAATTTTGTATCCTGCAACTTTACCAAATTCATTGATTAGCTCTAGTAGTTTTCTGGTGGCATCTTTAGGATTCTCTATGTATAGTATCATGGCATCTGCAAACAGTGACAGTTTTACTTTTTCTTTTCCCATTTGTATTCCTTTTATTTCTTTTTCTTCTCTGATGGCCATGGCTAGGACTTCCAAAATTATGTTGAATAATAGTGGTGAGAGTGGACATCCTTGTCTCGTTCCTGATCTTAGAGGAAATGCTTTCAGTTTTTCACCATTGAGAATGATGTTTGCTGTGGGTTTGTCGTATATGGCCTTTATTATGTTGAGGTAGGTTCCCTCTATGCCCACTTTCTGGAGAGTTTTTAATCATAAATGGGTATTGAATTTTGTCAAAAACTTTTTCTGCATCTATTGAGATGGTCATATGGTTTTTCTTCAATTTGTTAATATGGTGTATCACATTGATTGATTCATGTATATCGAAGAATCCTTGCATCCCTGGGATAAATCCCACTTGATCATGGTGTATGATCCTTTTCATGTGTTGTTGGATTCTGTTTGCTAGTATTTTGTTGAGGATTTTTGCATCTATATTCATGAGTGATATTGGTCCGTAATTTTCTTTTTTTGTAGTATCTTTGTCTGGTTTTGGTATCAGGGTGATTGTGGCCTCATAGAATGAGTTTGGCAGTGTTCCTTCCTCTGCAATTTTTTGGAAGAGTTTGAGAAGGATGGGTGTAAGCTCTTCTGTAAATGTTTGATAGAATTCACCTGTGAAGCCATTTGGTCCTGGACTTTTGTTTGTTGGAAGATTTTTAATCACAGTCTCAATTTCATTACTTGTGATTGGTCTGTTCATATTTTCTGTTTCTTCCTGGTTCAGTCTTGGAAGGCTATACCTTTCTAAGAATTTGTCCATTTCTTCCAGGTTGTCCATTTTATTGGCATAGAGTTGCTTGTAGTAGTCTCTTAGGATGCTTTGTATTTCTGCGGTGTCTGTTGTAACTTCTCCTTTTTCATTTCTAATTTTATTGATTTGAGTCCTCTCTTTTTCTTGATGAGTCTGGCTAATGGTTTATCAATTTTGTTTATCTTCTCAAAGAACCAGCTTTTAGTTTTATTGATCTTTGCTATTGTTTTCTTTGTTTCTATTTCATTTATGTCTGCTCTGATCTTTATGATTTCCTTCCTTCTGCTAACTTTGGGTTTTGTTTGTTCTTCTTTCTCTAGATCCTTTAGGTGTAAGGTTAGATTGTTTGAGATTTTTCTTGTTTCTTGAGGTAGGATTGTATTGCTATAAACTTCCCTCTTAGAACCGCTTTTGCTGCATCCCATAGGTTTTGGATCGTCGTGTTTTCATTGTCATTTGTCTCTAGGTATATTTTGATTTCCCCTTTGATTTCTTCAGTGATCTCTTGGTTATTTAGTAACGTATTGTTTAGCCTCCATGTGTTTGTGTTTTTTACGTTTTTTCCCTGTAATTGATTTCTAATCTCATAGCGTTGTGGTCAGAAAAGATGCTTGATATGATTTCAATTTTCTTAAATTTACTGAGGCTTGATTTGTGACCCAAGATGTGATCTGTCCTGGAGAATGTTCCGTGCGCACTTGAGAAGAAAGTGTAATCTGCTGTTTATGAATGGACTGTCCTATAAATATCAATTCAATCTATCTGATCTGTTGTATCATTTAAAGCTTATGTTTCCTTTTTAATTTTCTGTCTGGATGATCTGTCCATTGGTGTAAGTGAGGTGTTAAAGTCCCCCAGTATTACTGTGCTACTGTCGATTTCTTCTTTTATAGCTGTTAGCAGTTGCCTTATGTATCGAGGTGCTCCTATGTTGGGTGCATATATATTTATAATTGTTATATCTTCTTCTTGGATTGATCCCTTGATCATTATGTAGTGTCCTTCCTTGTCTCTTGTAACATTCTTTATTTTAAAGTCTATTTTATCTGATATGAGTATTGCTACTCCAGCTTTCTTTTGATTTCCATTTGCATGGAATATCTTTTTCCATCCCCTCACTTTCAGTCTGTATGTGTCCCTAGGTCTGAAGTGGGTCTCTTGTAGACAGCATATATATGGGTCTTGTTTTTGTATCCATTCAGCAAGCCTGTGTCTTGGTTGGAGCATTTAATCCATTCACGTTTAAGGTAATTATTGATATGTATGTTCCTATGACCATTTTCTTAATTGTTTTGGGTTTGTTTTTGTAGGTCCTTTTCTTCTCTTGTGTTTCCCACTTAGAGAAGTTCCTTTAGCATTTGTTGTAGAGCTGGTTTGGTGGTGCTGAATTCTCTTAGCTTTGATTTCTCCATCGAATCTGAGTGAGATCCTTGCTGGGTAGAGTAATCTTGGTTGTAGTTTCTTCCCTTTCATCACTTTTAGTATGTCATGCCATTCCCTTCTGGCTTGTAGAGTTTCTGCTGAGAAATCAGCTGTAAACCTTATGGGAGTTCCCTTGTATGTTGTCATTTTTCCCTTGCTGCTTTCAATAATTTTTCTTTGTCTTTAATTTTTGCCAATTTGATTACTGTGTGTCTTGGCGTGTTTCTCCTTGGGTTTATCCTGCCTGGGACTCTCTGCCCTTCCTGGACTTGTGTGGCTATTTCCTTTCCCACGTTAGGGAAGTTTTCGACTATATAATCTCCTCAAATATTTTCTCGGGTCCTTTCTCTCTCTCTTCTCTTTCTGGGACCCCTATAATGCGAATGTTGGTGCATTTAATGTTGTCCCAGAGGTCTCTTAGGCTGTCTTCATTTCTTTTCATTCTTTTTTCTTTATTCTGTTCTGCAGCAGTGAATTTCACCATTCTGTCTTCCAGGTCACTTATCCGTTCTTCTGCCTCAGTTATTCTGCTATTAATCCCTTCTAGTGTATTTTCATTTCAGTTATTGTATAGTTCATTTCTGTGTGTTTGTTCTTTAATTCTTCTAGGTCTTTGTTAAACATTTCTTGCATCTTCTCGATCTTTGCCTTCATTCTTTTTCCGAAGTCCTGGATCATCTTCACTATCATTATTCTGAATTCTTTTTATGGAAGGTTGCCTGTCTCCACTTCATTTAATTGTTTTTCTGAGGTTTTATCTTGTTCCTTAATCTGGTACATTGCCCTCTGCTTTTTCATCTTGTCTGTCTTTCTGTGAATGTGGTTTTTGTTCCACAGGCTGCAGGATTGTAGTTCTTCTTGCTTCTGCTGTCTGCCCTCTGGTGGATCAGGCTATCTCGATCTGCTAGTGTTGGAGGGTCTCCTGCAGAGGCGGGGGTGGCTGTGTCTCACCGTGAGGACAAGGACACTGGCAGCAGAAGTTCTGGGAAGTACTACTTGGTGTGAGCCCTCCCAGAGTCCACCATTAACCCCACCCGCGATGTTAACTTTTATCCGAGGGAGTAGAAAAGGTGGTGTTCATGTCAGAGTATTCATGACAGCCAAGGGGGACAGGTTAGGTCACAGCAGTGTGACCTCCGGGTCCATCTACGACTTCGGGCGGGACTCCTGGCCATGGGAGGAAAGGATGGAGCGGGGAGCCAGGGACGCAGGTGACGTGAAAGTGTTTGTTCCTTCATCACCCGGCCAGGCTGAGGTCCAGGCAGTGTTCTCTGATGGAGCTGTCTCTCTGCACACGAGGAGTCTCAAATATGGGAAAGTAAGTTGGGCTCTGGCTGTTCTCATTTGCTGACTGAGACTTCAAATCCATTTCCCAATCCCCAGTGCTCTCTGGAATTCTGACCTAAAGCCCCTCAGAAGTCAAGCCTTATCAGGCTGGCAGCCTACACACTGATTCACACAGTCAAGGGCCGGTAGCATCATAAAGGATGACAATTCTTAACCCTTTTTCTACAGAGGAGATTGTTCTGGCAGAAGAGCCCCTATGACCCTGGACCCCGGGCCCTGCAGCCCTGCTGTCTCTGCCCTCTCCCAAGGGGCGTGGCAGCTTTGCATTGCATTTGTGCTGAGAACAAAGGGAGGTCATGCACTGATGAAGTAGGATGGCCTCAGCCCTTAGACACATGTCCAGTCAATAAAATGGATATTATTGTTAGGAAAGATGGGCTTGTCACTTGAGCCTCTAAATGAAATTTTACCACTTTTCTTATTTAAGGTGACAGTATGGAGGCTATTTATTTTTTTAATGACAGCATACTTTCCAAAACAAATTATGATTTATCAGTCTCTTGCCTTTCTCTGGGTGAACGTTCTCATTTTCTGAGTGGAACAAAAACCTCTGTCCTCAGTGGAGTGGCTACAGCCAATCATGCTCACATCCTTGAAGCAGGAGAGGAAACAGCTGCACTGCACGTGCTAATAACCTTCGTGGGCCCGGGTCCTGTAATAGACGCCCCCTCCGCGGGATGTGGGCCTTGAGCTGACCTGCCGGGACCAGGGATGGCTTTGCACTCAGCCCTAGGCCAGTCGCCTTGTCCAATGGCGTATCTCGTGGGCAGGATGGGTGGTTGGGGTCGAGGTGGAACAGAATAGTGCTCCTTGGCCCACAGGAGGCTCGAGCCCACGTCCTCATTGGCTCCAGCTTCTCTAACAGCTGTGGCACCAGCCCTGGATTAGAATGTGAAGACGACTGCGAAGGAAAATAAATGGTAGAGAAGGGATGGAAAGTTACCTTCTGTTGGGATATGTAAACAACTTAATGCATCCGGAAGTGTTCTCTGTATTTACTATGTATGTGCATGTAGGGGCAGTTATCAACAGGAAGGACCCTGATTCCAGTCTAACTAGGACATATCCTGTACTCTGCTTTTAAGTTACCTCTCTGATGACCCTACAGTGACTGAATTTACGATATACTTTTTTAGCTAGGTCAGGGCGTTTTGGTTCAGGTCTCCCCCTCCCTGGTGAAACGGCAGAAGACTCACTTCCATGACTTGCCATGCGGTGCCTCAGTGATTCTGGGCAACAACGGCTTCATCTGGATCTACCCAACACCTGAGCACAAAGAAGAGGATGCAGGGGGCTTCATTGCAAACCTGGAGGTGAGTAAACGCCATCGTCACTGTTGGGATGGAGCGGCACTTAGTCGGTGCTGTGCTTCTGTGGCGGGTGGGGACGCTCTCTACCTATCTGCCACATTGCTATAGTTTGAGTTGGTTTGAATTTCCATGGAAACATTGTGTCGCCCTCTCTTGTTCTGAAGAGATGAAATCAGCGCCTGGTTTGATCTTTGTTGGCAGAGATGGCAAAGTTGCAGGGTAATAGCCCAAGAGCCACTGAAGAAGCCGTCCTTTTTAATCTCCCTTGGAGTTAGCTGTTTGATTGGTTTGGAGTCGCAGAGTGATACTGCCTCAGTTATAAATGATTCCCGGGATTTGCTGTAACCATTTGCTTCTTTTGGTCCTGATTCTATTTCCCTCCCCTTCCCCTTGGCATCCCCTGGTAGCCTGTCTCCCTTGCTGATCGAGAGGTGATCTCCCGGCTTCGGAACTGCATCATCTCGCTGGCAACTCAGAGGATGCTGCTGTATGATACCAGTATCCTGTATTGCTATGAAGCATCCCTTCCACATCAGGTACTCTACCCGGGGCTTCCCTTTTCCTTGTTGATCTGTGAGCAGCCTTAAGTGTCATCTGCTCCATGTTTCCTCAGACAGCAGGCACGTCTCCCACATACCTTAACCATGTCCATCCGTGTGAACTGATCTGGTGGACAGCCTTGTTGAGTGTCTGGAGAGCTTTCGCCGAGTTGCTAGTAATATTCTCAATGTCTAATGTCAGTGTAAGGATTTGTGGGCCTTTGGAGGTGCCAGGTGGGGCTAATTTACAACAGCGACCCCCTGGACTTCATCTTGCCCATCCCAAGTTTTAGCTGTCTTTCTAGTGACTGCCAGAGTAACATCTTTGTTCTTGTCAGCTGTATCCCATAGAACCTTGCTGATTTATTAAGCTGGTTCTAGCAGATCATATCTTGCAAATACTTAGCCTCTGATACATGAAAGGAAAACAGAAGGTTCATGTTAACCATGCTTGGTTTCTGCATTTGGATTGGCTTGATGGTGTGCTTATTGATTGAACAAGTACCTTTTTTCCTTTCTTTTTCAGATCAAAGACATCTTAAAGCCAGAAATAATGGAGGAAATTGTGATGGAAACACGCCAGAGGCTTTTAGAACAGGAGGGATAAGGAGAGGCACCTGAAGGACAGGACTGTGTGTACCTGACCGGAGCAGTCCTTGAAAGTGAACAGTTTGCTTGGTGGTCCCCATGTGCAGCTCAGTGAAGACCTGGGGAGCTCATCACTTTACCTACAAGGGGCTGCCTCCACCCTCAAGACCTGCTTTCTCCTGTTTTAAGGCAAAGCCTGGGGGAAGGTGAACAGCACTGCCGGCCCCTTGGGTTGCCCACAGAGTTTTGGTACTAGGGGTAGTTTCAGGCCTTAAAAGCACTCAGTGTTCCAGCCGAGTGGACTCCTATCCTGGAATAATACAAGGAATCTTTTGTCCTGTACTTACCATCAACTCACCAGGCACAATGCCCCATGAAATTGCCTGTATAAAAAAAGTGGCCTCCCTGACCCCCAAATTGTCTGTTTTGGCCTCCATTCCCACCTCCTCTACAGCGCGAGTACAGCACTGAAGAATATAGTTGGTAAAGTTAACCCAAGAATCAAATGGAAGAATAAAGCAACCAAGCAGCCTTTGGCTTGGTTGGAATCTTATTTCCCATTGCATGTTCCTCCTAGTAATAGATGCGAGTATATTCCCGCCAGGCTGCCTTAATCTGTCCTGCCTTCAAGGATGATTTGTAAGAAGTTCAATTATTGATAAAAGAGAATGAATGTTTTGGGTACTCTGATAAACATGAAAACAAAGTAAGAAAAATGGAGATGGGAAAAGAAAAGGTGTTTTCCTCCTACAATTGAAGGAGTAATGCATTAACTGTTCAATAATTCAGGGTTAAAAGGTAAAAAGAAGCTGTTGAAGTTCTCAGTGGGAAAGGCTAGAATGTCTATGCATTGTTTTTCAGATGACTATCTAAAAATGATGCCCTGATTTGGGTTTTGGGAAACATTCTTTTAAAGTCAGTATATGAGAGTGCTGTTTGGTGAACTATTTTTTTATATTTATAAATGTGGCATCACTTTCTGTTCTTGTGTTCTGTGTAATACTTGGGAGCTGAGTACAGTTGAAGGAAGGCTTGGGAGATAGGAATTCTTCTGACAGAGACCTAACTAATCTACTCGGGTCACCTAGTAAAATTTAAACCTAGGACAGTTTCAGGAGTAAGGTGGAGCATTTGACAGTTTTGAAATATAGCTCAGCTCTTTCTTGTTAAATTGTATGTCTTTTCTTTATAACATTATTCAGACAAATTTTATCTCATTTTTTTTTTTTCTGTCCCAAGTGTATCATCTGTTTTGAGGAGTTTGCAGACAACTGAATATTGTATAGGCTATGTTGCAACTTTGGATTTGCTCCCTTGTTGTTTCTGAAACACATTCCAGGTTGTGTGCCCCTTAAGAGAAGGGAATGGGGAAGGATGGGAGCCTGCATCCCTGGTTTGGGTTGGTTTTGACCAGGACCATATGGAGGTTCGTTGAAAGTTTATCTTTCTCACTTGGTCTCCCAAGCTGCCAGCCTCTGCTGTTCATTCAGTATATTCTGAATAGTGATTACCTACTAAGTGGAAATATATAAAGGTCTGAAAGCACCTTTTGGTGATTATCCACTTTCTGTGGCCCACTAGAGGGTGCCCTTGTTAAGTGTAATTCCAGTAGGTGTTTTTTAAAAAAAGCTGACGTTTTTACACGGGTACTGAATCCCGGTAGCAACTTGTGGGTTGCTTTGCTTTATAAACATGAGGACAAAATTAGATTGAACTGAATCACTTTTAATAGAATATATGAGCTTAAAGGGATTTGTTCAAATTTGGCAACATTTATTTACTTCTGACTGTCAGGTATTTGCTGGGCTCAGGATTCTAGTTTTAAGTCCTTAAGACTGTCATTCTACAGTGTTACACAGTGCATCTGTGGAAGAAAATATTACAGTCTGGGCTTGGGGTTCACCTAAAACTAGTGCCGTTGGCTTCTACCCAGACTTTAGGAAGCATAGTCTCAATCTTTGTGGGAAACAAGATCCCATTTGATCCTCATGATAACCTTGTAAAGTTTGATATGTCCCCCATTTATAAATGAAAGCCATTCACAGAATTAAAGTGACTTCATTAAAGCTCATTAGCAACTATGAATCAGTAGGTTTAAGCTCTAGAGAGGGGTCATAAAGCAACCCTTTAGAGAATGGGTTGGACTGATTGTGAAAGGTTATGGGGTACAGAAATTTTATTTCCAGCATTGAGACCAATACTTGGTTTGGATTTTACTCATTTTACTTATTGCCCGTCCCTCCCATGTCTGCTCTGGGAGGACAAGGATGAATCCGTTTGTGTCCCCCCCTCAATTGTATCCCAGCACCTAGGACAGTGGTACACAGGGGCTCAACAATGCTTGTGAATGAATTATTAGTTTAAGAAGTGTGGGTTAGTAAGAGTTCTGATTTGATTGCTCAATTTTAAACTAAACTAGAGAGTGAAGAATGAAGATGTGTAGGAAATGATGAAAGCATTAATAGGAATAAAAAGCAAAATTCAAAGAGAAAGATTAGGGTGATAATCAGGATAAGAATGGGTGAGTAAAGGGAACAAAGTTGTTGAAGTTTGAAGAGTGATCTACAAGCCAGGACCAAGTCTGTCAGCCAGACTATTTAGTGATAGAGCAAAGCTAACCCAATTAACATCTAAATATGAATTCCACTTCTAAATTTGGGCACACATTTTCATATGCTTCACATTCAGTACCTCCAAGTGACTATTTTTTCTTCAAGCCAATATCTATAAAATTAGCACCATTTCCCAATCCAGCAAAAGTATTTCTAAAATACACAACTCAGTAACTGAATGTACAACACCCGTAATGCAACTGGTTTCCCCCTACTGTCAGTAGCAACTTCTAAAAAATCAACTGTCTGACACTAAGTCAACAGTTACTTGATACTGAATGGTACAGTGGAAAAATCAAGGGCTTTGGAGCAGTATCAGTCTGGGCTCAAATAGTGACTTTGTCACATCACTAGGCCAGTGACCTTGAGTAAGTCACATCTCATTCGGTTTCCCCATCTGTATATGGGGGAAAGCAATCCATGCCTCACTGGGGCTAGAGTGAGGATTAAATGAGAATAAAGTTTATGAAAAGCATAACAGCATAGTATAGACTAGGTGTTGTAATGAGTGGATCCCCTTAGAAATGGGTATATCCGGAGAAGGTAGGTGCACTGCTCTGGGGAGACATGGAGTGAAGAACTGGGGACAAGGGTACATTTTAGTTGCATAAAATGGGTTATGGCAGGTGTGGGTTTGGTGTGTCCGGGTCATCGGCTAGCTCTGTAGGCCTACTCAACAATCTCGGCTAACATGTTTTCATGTAAATATGTGTACACCTCTGAAATTAGATTGTTTAATCTTCCCCCCCCCCCCGCCCCAGAAGTTAACATACATCACTGTGTGAGTTTGAGATTAATCTCAAAGGTTCCTTCTCACCCAAACATCTACGATTGTGCTTGGTTTTGCCTCCGAAAGGTTCTTAAATGCTGTTTCTTTAATGGGTGAGCTTCCTGATACTCCAAAGAAAGAATTCGTTAGCAGAATGTCGGACGCTTTCCAGTTGTCTATTTTTCGCTAGTTCTAATATTTATGCTTCTTGGAGTAAAGGTGGAAGTCGGGGGTGAGGGACGGCGGTGAAGTCACCAAATACCTCGGTTTCCAGGGGCGAGCTAAATTTTCTCTCCTAAAGAGGCTCAAGGAAGTAATCCAACTCCAGTCTGGGGAAATCCAATCCGCAGATTTCCCCTTGCTTTGGTTCCTCGCCGGTCTTAACTACCCGCTCAGGGGAGCCATCGGCCAGCCCTACGCGAGGCCGGATAGAGTCCACCGGCTCCCAGGAGGGCGGGACCGAAGCTCAGGAGCTGGGAGTAGAAGGCAAGTCCCCGGCGAGCGCTGACAGGGGCTGGCGCCGCAGGACCACAACTCCCAGCACGCCCTGCGGGCTACGCCGAAAGTGGTTGGCTGGGAGCTCTAGCCGTACTGTCCCTAACGGCCAATGGGATGCAGGAGAGTGATCTGACCCGGATTCTCGGGGACCAATGGCAGTACAGGGGAGGCGGGAGCTTCCTTACCACTCACCTTGCGCTCGGAAAAAATACATTTAACAGGTGGTGCGGGGCTGGGCTCCGGAGGGCAGGAAGACTAGAGCCGAAAGGCGCGGCGGCGTCCTAGAAAGCGGTGCCGGGAGGGTCCCGGTCACCTCGCGGCGCGCACCGGACGTCACTGGGGGCGGGGCCGGAGGCGGGGCCTGGCCTCGTTGTGAGCGGCTCGTAATCCATCATGGCGGCCGCGGGGGTCGGTGACCGTCTCTGAACAGCGCTGGAGCCGGAGCCGGTTCCCGGGTCCTGCGGCTGAGGAGCCCTTCCGTTGTCCACGGCCCCTACCTGCGGGGGGAGGTCGGGTCCTGCGACGGAGACCGGGGGATGTGACTGCCTGGCGGCGGCGGCCGTAGCAACGTCCGGGGCCGGGGGAGGGGGTGTTTCGGGCAGAGACCCCCCAGGCTCGGAGCAGCTGAGGCAGCCGGGCCTCCTCCCCCCTCTCCGCCCGCGACCCGCCTTCGGGGCCGCGAAAGTCTTTCGTCCCTTACAGCCCCGCCCCGGCTCTGGGACCCTCGGGGTGGTCTCTTTCCCCAGACCTAGGACACCCCGTTTCCTGAGGCGTGGAGGAGCGTCGCCCCCGGAGTAAGCCGCCCGTGCCTCGCCCCGGCAGCCTCCCTCTTGCCCCCGAGCCGCTCCTTGCTCCGACTCCCGGCCCCAGGTTTGGCCTCGGAGCTCCCCATTCAGATCCCATCCCTGCTGTCAAGGGGCCTCCCCTTCCCCCCAGGTTGCTCCCGTGAGGCTCTAATGCCCTGACTTCTTCCAATGTCACCTACGGCCCCCTTAGTCTCAGCCCAGCCAAAAACTTTAATGCAAAGGAAAAGCTTGGACTGGTTTCACAGGCCTTTTAAAAAGCGGACTTAAAAGTTGCTGGCAATGCATTCCTTCTCGTCTGAGTGGAGGGCCAGCCCTCGCTGAAGTCGGGGTGACCCGTGTCCTTTTCCGGAGAGCAGGGTAGAGAAGCAGGAGCGGCAGCTAGTGCAGCAGGAAGTTTGTCGGAAGATGAAGACACCAAGATAGGGGCTGGGTGACTTCCCCAGGAAAAGTTCTGGAGGAGCATCCAAACACGATCAACGTTTCCTTGATGTGTGGAAATCGACATGACTTTAGCCTTACTGACCCTTGTACAGCATACCCTGTGAATATTTCTGTTTAGGTTTTTCTCCTTGAAAGGGAAGAAACTTACTCAGCCAGTAAAAGACACTTAAAATCAAGAAACTTTGGGATCACATCGCAATTACATTACTTCGAATTGATAAACTGCGAATATAATCTGAACTCCTCTGTTTACATATGTCAACCTAAAATCTTCGCTTCCTTTCACTGTGGAAGATGTCTTGTGATTGACCTCAATTACTGACTTGTGGAGATGCGGTGAATGTGAAATCCCACATATAGATCGTTTTCCTTCTAAGCTCACTGATCATTCTGAAAGATCTTGAACCCTCTTCTGGAAAGGGGTGCCTATCGTTACTTTATGGGGCAGCAGCCTGGAAAAGTTCTTGGGGACCAGAGAAGGCCAAGTTTGCCTGCCCTGCACTTTATCAAAGGAGCAGGGAAGAAAGAATCATCGAGGCATGGGGGTCCACACTGCAATGTTTTTGTGGAACATGGTGAGTGCTTTTCAAGCTTTCTGGTCCTGTTTTCAGCTTCGGGATGCCTAAGGAACTTTTGAACCACAGCACTTGTTGTCAGTTCTTTCCAGTTTTACTTAAAACTTCTGTTTCTGTAGTTATCTCTTAGTTTCTGGTGGAACTTTCTTTGTATAAGAAAAAGTTACTTGGTGACACTGGATGGCTCTATTCAAAATCTCTTTGAGTTGCTTATTTTTGCCTGATTCCCCTTCTAACTCACTGTTGACCTTGGGCAAGCCATTTTACTATTCCACCTTCCTGAGGAGGTTGGATTTAAGTGGTTTCTCAGGATCCATAGTCCACGATTCTGCTCTGATCTAACGCATGGGCTCTTCCTTCCCCTGCGGTGTGGGGATCTTTTACTACTTTATCTACAGGGAGCTTTTACCATATCCTCACAGGGGTTTGTGCTCCCCTCAAAGTTAAAAACCACAGGTCCTAGTTGACACTAATATTCTTGACCTTTTCAATCATAAGTAGAACTTGAAAATACTCACTTTGGAGCTATGTGGGAACAGTCGAGACGGGGGAGGCAGCATTCCTTGTGAATTGAGGACCCCCAGCTTCTAGTTATTGCACCTTACGCCAGGCCAGGAGTACTCCTTTGCCATGGATGGAGCTTTTTCCTCCTCCTCTCTCCCTGTTTCATGTGACATTTGGGGCAAGAAAGGTTGTCTTTGACATTTTTATGAACGTCACTGGCATTTGAGTGCCGACAGTACATATTATACTGGTCACGTCCAGTCATTTTGTGTGAAGTTTTAATGCTAAGTGTCAGCTTAGACTGATGTCTGGGACAGGGGACAGCCATGCGCCAGTTAATTAGGGTCCTGTTTGTACTGTCACAGCCTGACATTTTTCAGACTGTGTACTTTATATTAAAATATCAACTGAGCTCACCCACCCTATTAGCAAATGTAGGACGTGTGCAAGTAGCATATACTTTGAAATTCAATCACAAATACCCTTAACAATGGGTGACTACAGTGAACAAAGTTCTCTATTCAGTGAACTTGCATTTGACAGTTGAGATTGATTTTCTTAACGGAAACCGTCATCTAAATAATCTGAGTACTTGGATTTTACTTTGCCTTGAAACATTAGTTATATTTTAGCATTGGTTTTAGACAGGCGAATATAGTAATATGTTATGCCGCTTCCCAAATTCAGGAATTTTAAAGTGAATTGTTCACATTTTTAATTAGTGATGATCATGCAACCTTAGTGAAAATTGGTACAGACTTTTTGGAGAGCTTTGGCCAAACTTATCAGAATCTACAATGTACATACCAGTGACCCAGTAATCTCACTTCTAGGAAACTATCCTGGTATAGAACACTGTAGTGCCTTACATGTGTCTTATACCCCTTCAGGGGGTCCAGAGGTTAAAACTTTTCGTATTAACACAATACTAAGACGTTATTTGCACTCTTTGCTCTATTGGTGCAAAAGTAATGCAGGCTCCTAAGCATGAATCAAGGCTGTGGCAACTAACTATAGTAGCCATTGTACCCTTCATGCCATGCACTCATAGTAAAAAAAAAAAAAAAAAATTCTGTTTGGTTTTCACTTAAGAATGTTCCTGGTGAAGCAGCAAAAATTATTAATTTTACTAACTCTTGACTCTTGTGTATATATCTTGTTAATCTTCTGTGGATGAACGGGGAAGTAATTTTGTTTGCTGGTTGTCTTCTAGGAAGAGTGCTTGGGCAGTGGTTAGTTGCAAGCTGAACTTGCCACTTTTTTCATGGACTACCATTTTTACCGACAAACTATGGTTATTCAGATTAAAAAATGTATAACAGAGTCTTTCAAGGAAGACAACTGGTAGTGTCTATTGTCAATGATAACATTTTTGCTTTCCAGCGAAAATTAGGGTTTTGGAAAACTTGTATCTGCTACTGTGATGTAGAGATTGGTGGTAATATTTACAAATGTGCTATTTTGATATCTTATAATGGAATGTATTATTTGGAAAATCTACATAATTCAGTGAACTGATATTTTCTAAATGATCAACACATGATGTTATAAAATTAGGCACAGGTAAAAAAGATTCATTCAAGGTGCAAGATGGACCATTGGATTTTAATGTAACAGAATACAAAAATTAATTGATAGAGTTTTAGATTCTACTCAAAACTAACCTTTAAGAAACTACCACTTAGCGAGTTTGGTGTAGCTTCAAAGAACAATACCTACAATTATGTATAAACAGGGGAAAACAAGTTATTTTCCAGTGTTAATAAACTGTTTATTTTTAGGTGAACAAATGAATAAATGATTTAAATTTTTCAGTTTAAATTTATACTGTGGTAAATATTGGTGAGATAACCTATATAAACAAAAGCACTTTGGGGTCCTATATAATTTTCAAGAGAGTAAAGTGGTCATGAGATAAAGTTTTAGAACTGCTGCTACAGAAAGTTTATCAAGAAGTCATATAAGGGCGTGCTCAAAAAAAAAAAAAAAAAAAGGAAAGTCAGATAAGGATGTGTATTGCCAGCATACTATAAAGTACCAACACTGAAAGATGCCCATGTAATGGTAAGTGGAAAAAAGCAATTTGGGGATCAGTCTGCATGGTATGGCTCTATTTTTGTAAAACAAAAATTAACTATTTATTTGTACATGCACAGAAAAAAGTGTGGAAGGATTTAGACTGACATAGTGGTTAATCTCTAGGGAATTGGGATTTAGGTGGAACAGCACAGAGAACTTTCACTTTTTACTTTGCATTTGTGATATTCCAGACCTTTTACAACATATTTGTTTTATTTTGTAATACCCAAATTATGAGGGTTTAAAAACCAAATTGGTGGCATCCCAACCAAATAATCACTTCTTTGTAGCACCTTTTAATGAAAGAAGTTGCCTAGATCATGTTTTACTGAAGACAAGTCAATTTCTTTGGACTTCGGGTGTACTTTTTCTAGGGGAACAAATGGTTCTTGATCTCTCACAGGCTGATCTTTCTAGAGTTGGTTAACATCCGTATAGACTGGATTAAAAAACTCGCAGCCATAACATACAACGTTGAACCAGACGTGAATCTGGAAGCCAAGAATAATGTTACGTGGTGGTGGTGAACCTGAAAGGAGTGGGCAGATGGCAGCTTTTTGCTAGGATCTTTCAGGGTCAAAGTGCTGGTCATATGTACAGGGGAAAAAAAAAGGAAACCATGATATTATTTCAGGGACCATATGTTCCTTCCAAATTTCAGTGTCTTGACTAAGAAAATTCACTTTTATGAAAGCTGGTAAAACAGGATTGAAAGCATTCACTAGTAAACCTGTTTACCTTAGTGTGTCCTTCTTTCTTCAACAAATATTTATTGAGCTCACACTATGTTCCAGGTAGTGTTTTAGTCATTGGTGATACATTAGTGAATAAAAACGCTTCCTTAAACTTACATTCTAGTGGGTGGAGACAGACCATAAATAAGCTAAATAAGTAAAATATAGAGTATATTAGGTGGTGGTAGGTGCTGAGGAGAAGAATAACATAGAAAAGGGGGCAGGGAATATTGGGGGGGGTGATTTTAGTTAGGGTGGCTAGAGAGGCCCCACTGAGAAGGTGGCATTTGAATAAAGACCTGAGGAGGGAGATGAGGGAGCAAGCCATGGAAATGATGGCTTTCAGGCAGAGGGGAATCAGGGCGCACAGGGCCCTAGGCAGAGCTTGCTTAGCAGGTTCACAGAGAAGCCTAGAGTAGCTGGAGCAGAGAGGGCAGAAGGAGAGTTGTAGGGGATGAAATGGGGGGTGGGGGGAGGTGGCTGGGGGAGAATGTGGCCTTGTTGTCCATTTCAAGAATTTTGACTTTTACTCATGTGTTGGGAGAATTTTGAGGGAGGAGTAACAGGGCCTGATTTACGCTTTAATAAAATCTCTCTGGTTGCTACGTTCTGAAGGAAAGCAAAGGAGGAAGGAGGGATTCCACTTGGCTGTTGATGGCACTACCCTGGATGAGAATGGTGAGGCTTGGCCCAGGGTGTGGCCGTGGTGAAGGGTCAGATTCTGTGAATATCTGAAGGCACGGCAGACTAGATTTGCTCTTATATTAGATATGAGACGTGGGGTGTGGGGGAAGTCAAGCGTTTTTGGACTGAATAACTGGAAAAATGGCGTTGCCTTTTACTGAAATGTAAACTAGAGGAGCGGGGTTTGGGGAAATGGGTTGGGGGATGAAGATCTGGAGCTGAAGTGCGTGTTAGGCAGCCAGGTGGATATGACAGATACACAGTTGGGTCTACAAGTCTGAATTCAGGGAAGCAATCCAAGTTGGTGAGAGAACCTGGGAGTCACCAGGTTCTAGATGGTATTTAAAGCTAGGAGAATGGATGACATCCCCAAGGGAAATCTCCATGTATGTGTCTTTCATATAAGTAAGGTGCTATTCAGTAGTTTATGATATTAAGACTTTACATTTTTATATAGGATTAGTTTGAATCTTTTGTGTTTTTTTTTTTTTTTTGCGGGGCGGGGGCGTCATTCAAATTTTGCATGGGAATGATTTTTAAATCCTATATCTCCGTGGGTTTTTTTTCCTCTAAATCAGAAAGTTGCAGAGTTAAACAAAAATTGCACACAATTTTTCCTGTTTTTCTTGGTAGTGAATATTTTTAATATAAAATCATTTCAATTTTTAAAGTTTTGTAATGCTTTTCTAGTTAATGCTTTAAAAAGATTGAAGCTTTTTTTTTTTCTCTACAAATTATTTCTGGATTTTCTAATTTTAAGTTAGTACATCTATGTCCTTCAAGGTATTACTTATTTAATTTGTTTATATCAGATGTTTTGCTGTGACCTTAACTGAAAAATGATTTTAAGAAATTGTTTACTCTCGATTTAAAACTGTTTTCAAATAAAACTTTATTCAAGGTAATCGAATAGGAACTTGATAGATCAACACTGTAATTCTCATCACTGTTAAATTATACTAAGCATTCAAACACATCAGGAGGTGGGAGAACATACAGCTATTGAGTCTTATAGGTATTAAAGTTCAATCAGATCCTTAAAAAGAGGTTGTTTGGAAAGATTATATCCCTATATTTATGTTGGGTATTGGGGTTGTGGTACATGAACTAAGAAAATGCAAAATTGTATGCTTGTACATTTTTTTTAAGGCATCCTGTTATTTTCCATAGTCTAATACATTTTGTATGGTTTCTTGTTTTTCATGAAATCTTATTGCCCACTTTAAGAAATATGCTTATAATATAGAAGAATACAGAAATTTCAGTTATGGGATAAGTAACGGAGGATGATCAAAGATGATTTAACACAAAGAATTTTTACCTTATTTAAATGAAACATCCTGTTAAAGAAAATAATAGAAATTGGAGAAAACAAGAAAGCATTTTGTATTGGTTAAGATCTGTGCTTCAGATCTCCGTGTGATAACCGCTGGTGTGTTGTGAAGTGTGTTGCAAAGAGATAAATTTTATGAGTGGGAGGAAAAAGGATGAGTTAACATGATTGAGTTAGGAATTATACCCATAGGAGTATGTCAGGCATATTATCTGGGTCTACAGGATAAAAAGATTAAAATTGCTACTTAGATGATGAGCTTCAGTAAAAAGAAGCACTCCCTTAAAGTCTTCTGTGTGCGTATTCTGCAGTTCCCTGACTCCTTGCCTTTTTGGTGGTTGTGCCCCTGATGTCACTCTTCTGTGGGTTCAAAACCCACCTGCCTTTCAAAACTTTGCTTGGGTCCCACTTCCTTCTTGAACACAGATTTTGATGTGTTGTTTTTGGAGTGTTTATTTCCCAGATATTTGGGAGAGTCTAGATATCTTACTGATTTCTAACTTAATTCCATGTGGTCAGAGAACATTCTCTGTAAAATTTCAGTTTTTTGACATTTTCTGAGATTAATTTTATGGCCCAGCCTATGACCTGTCTTACTGAATGTTCCATTTGTACTTGAAAAGAATATGTGTTCTGCAGTTGTTGGTTGTAATTTTCTATAAATGTGAATTAGATCAAGTTGGTTGACAGTGCTGTTTAAAATCTTCTACAGTCTTACTTATTTTTTGTATACTTTTCTTATCTGTACTTTTGCTAAGTTTCTTTTTGGTCTCTTTTGTTACTGAGCGGGGATGTTAAAAATCACAGCTATGATAGATTTTGGGTTTTCTTTGCTTTTAATTCTATCTTAAATTTTTTTTTTAGCTTTTAAAGTGTTTATTAGAAAACAAAGATGGCAGGGGTGGGGGAAGGAGGGGGCTAAGCAATTAACTAAAGAAGCTAGAAAAACAAAGTAATCCCACAGTACACAGAAGGAAGAGAATGGTAAACATAAAAACAGAAATTAAGGGACTTTCCTGGTGGCACAGTGGTTAAGAATCCGCCTGTCAACACAGGGTACACAGGTTCAAGCCCTGGTCTGGGAAGATCCCACATGCCGTGGAGCAACTAAGCCTGTGCGCCACAACTACTGAGCCCACATGCCACAGCTACTGAAGCCCGCGCACCTAGAGCTCGTGCTCCACAACAAGAGAGGCCACCACAATGAGAAGCCCACACACTGCAACGAAGAGTAGCCCCCACTCGCCACAACTAGAGAAAGCCTGTGTGCAGTAATGAAGACCCGACACAACCAAAAGAAAAAAAAAAAAAACAAATTAAGAAATGATAAAAATACCAAAAGCTGGCTTTGAAAGAAATTTGTAAATTAGGTGAACGTCTAGCAAGATTGATGAGGAAAAAGAATAGGCATACATGAGCAATATTGAGAATGAAAATATAACTATAAGTATTCTGTTAGTTTTTGTTTCATGTATTTTGAAGCTCTGTTAGGTCACCAAAACTTAATTTTTTTTTCTGTTTTTCAGTTGGGATACTTTCTGTTGATCTGTGTTCAAGTTCACTAACTCTTCTGCAGTTTCCAGTCTTAAGTTTCTTTAAAATTTTCATTTCAGATATTGTCATTTTAAATTGTGAAATTTTCATTTGGTTCTTTTTTATAGTTTGCATTTTTCTATTGAGATTCACCATCTTTTCACTCATTAGGTCCATCTTTTCCTCCAAATCCTTGAAGGTATTTATAATAAAGATCTGTCTGTTTATTTAAATATCCAGGTCATCTTGGGGTCTATTTTTATTGATTGCTTTTTCCCTACATTATGAATCACATTTTCCTGCTTCTTTGCATGTTTAATCATTTTTTATTATATGTCAGACTTATGTATGTTACATTGTAGGGATTTTTGGATCTTGTCTTACTTTAGAGAGGTTTTCATTTTGTTTTGACAGGAAGTTAAGTTACTGACATACTCTTTTTGACCCTGAAGTTTGGTTTGTGTTTTGTTAGATTGAGTCTATTTTGGATTTATCCTCAGTTCATAGGCATGACCCTTACTCTAGGGGTCATTCTTTTTTTTTTTTTTTCTTTTTTTTTTGGCTGCGTTGGGTGTTCATTGCTGTGCGCAGGCTTTCTCTAGTTGTGGTGAGCGGGGGCTACTCTTCGTTGTGGTGCAGTGGCTTCTCTTGTTGCGGATCACTGGCTCTAGGTGGGTGGGCTTCAGTACTTGTGGCTCGTGGGCTCTAGAGCGCAGGCTCAGTAATTGTGGCTCACGGGCTTAGTTGCTCTGTGGCATGTGGGATCTTCCTGGACCAGGGATCGAACCCATGTCCCCTGCACTGGCAGGCAGATTCTTAACCACTGCCCCACCAGGGAAGTCCTAAAATTCTTTTAAATTAAAAATTTTCTTTCAAATTTTCTTTGATACTTAGTACTTGGTTCCTTGATGGTAGAGACCAAGTTCATACATCTTCATGGGTCAAGCACTATATTTTTTACAGGCTAGATGCTCAGTAAATATGGAATTGAATCTAGTTAAGTGATTTTTCTCAATGCCCCCTCTGTATCATGAACTGTGTCAGTCTGGGGTAGGACAGCAGACTACCCCAGAACAAGGGGGCAAGGTAGCTAGCCAACAAAAGACTCTTTGTGTCCAGTTTACAATCCTGAGGACCACCATTGGCCATCTGCTTGGGAAAGTGGTTATTGCCTTTGAATCAACAGTGTGGGGTAGATCCAATAAACGGGCTGAAGTAAGGGGATACTTGTTCAATTTGATCTTGGTGGTTAAGTGGTGGGGAGACCCCTGTTGGAGCCAACAGTACCTTTCACCTAGGTTCTCATCTTTTTATGCCAAGGGCTGCTTGTGGCCACTAACTGAATCTGGAAATACAGTATAGCACAGGAGTATTGGGCTGAATTTATAGTAATACCTAAACTTAATTGGAACCTTCACTTAAATAGATTTTATTTTTGGCATTTTCACTTTTATGAGAAAGAAAGAAAGGCAGCCAATCCAGTATTAAGAATTTGGTCAAAACAAACAACTCCTGAATTTGCCCTGGTATTGAGTAGATTCAACCTCAACTTCTGTACTTTCTGCTTCTGAAATATCATTTAGTAATTCATGGTTTTATTGGTGATTCTGTAGAATCCTGAATTACAGAGGGTGTTTCTTATGGATGTGTAAAGATCTAAATATTTTAAAAGCACTTTCATATACTTTTTTGGGGGAAATCTATAATGTAGATAGGATAGATGTTATTCCTCCTTTTCAGTAGAGAAAACTGAGGTTCAGGGTGGTGAAGTAGTGTTTTTAGGATTATATTGCTGATTCATTATAGAGCTGGGGTTGAAATCAAGTGTTTTTTGATAGCTTGAGTATTTTTTCTGTCAAAAACATTACTTTTTTGAAGATGGACTAATGCCTTTTGAAAATCTTCACAACGTTGAAATGGAGCAGTGGGGTGTTTAGATTTAGAATGCATCTAATCAAGAAGTTTATTTATTTATTTATTTATTTTAAAGGATTTTCTTATTTATTTATTTATTTATTTATTTTTGGCTGTGTTGGGTCTTCAGTTCGTGCGAGGGCTTTCTCCAGTTGCGGCAAGCGGGGGCCACTCTTCATCGCGGTGCGGGGACCGCTCTTCATCGCGGTGCGCGGGCCTTTCTCTATCGCGGCCCCTCCCGTCGCGGGGCACAGGCTCCAGACGCGCAGGCTCAGCAATTGTGGCTCACGGGCCCAGCTGCTCCGTGGCATGTGGGATCTTCCCAGACCAGGGCTCGAACCCGTGTCCCCTGCATTAGCAGGCAGATTCTCAACCACTGCGCCACCAGGGAAGCCCAAGAAGTTTATTTTTTTACTGCTTTGTGGAATATGTTTTTGACACTATATTGAATATTCTTACCTTTTGGTAGTTGGGTGTTTGGGGATGCTAGTACATAACAAAGTACCTTATTTAGGCATTTATAACTTATAATTTATGCTTTAATAAATTTAATTTTATTGTTCATAATTTTAGAAACCTATAAATTTTCCATGCTTTGTGACAGTTTTAAATTTTATTTTAAAATTTTTAATAATTTCAAATAGTACAATTTCTGATTTAACTACAAAACTACATTACATACATTTAAACTATAAAACTATATTACAAATGTCTATTCTGAGAAGCTTGCTTCTATCCCAGGCCTCTCTATCCTTTTTATTCCACTACTCCCTTTGGGAAGCCAGTTTTATTAGTTTCTCTTATCCTTCCAGTGTTTCTTTTGCAAATATATATTTATTAAACAAACGATAGCATGCAGTATATACTGTTCTGTACTTAAAAAATTTTTCACTTAATGTATCCTTAGGATCTCTCCATATTGGAATATAGATATCTTCATTCTTTCCGTTGGCTTCTGTTGTATCCCACTGTCTTGGAAGTACCATTGGTTTTTCAACTAGTCCTCTGTTTCTGGATATTTGGGTTGTTTCCTGTCTTTAGCTATTATGGACAAAGCTGCAAGAATAACCTTATATCTGTCATTTTATACTTGTGCAGGTATAGCTGTGGGAGAGATTCCTAAAAATGGGAGTACTGGGCTAAAGGGTAAATGCATTTGTAATTTTTATTAATAGCTAGATATTACTTAGTAGATAGTAGTAGCAGATAGATAGATATTAATATGGATACTATGTTGATAGCTATGTTCCCTTCGAGTGATTGTATCCCCAGAGCCGAGCTGAAAGAGTGTTACCAAGTTTTGGGACTTTTAAGTAAGTGATAGTATTTTGGATTTACTATGGATTTAATTAGTAGCTCTCCTATGAGCTAGGTTGAGCATTTTGAACATGCTTAATGGACATACATATTTACCTTGCCGTGAACCATCTCACCAGGTTCATTATGTGGCAAATGCTGAAGTAGGGAACTGCGCAGGGCCAGGTTGGTTGCCTGCACAGCATCTGCTGTCCTCTGATCCGTCACTGCCCGGGTATCTCACAAGAAACAGCCCCATCCCAGCCTCCGGAGGGGGCCTGATTAGGTGGTATCCAGCCGTAGCTGTACATTAAAATCTCAGGAGCTTAAAAAGACTTCTGTCCAGGTCCCACCCCTAGGGAGGATTTAATTGGCCTGGGGAGATGACCGAGCATCAGTTTTTTGCTTGGTTTTCTATTAAGGAGAGATTTTATTCAAAAAGTTTATTGCGAGGGAGGGTAAGGGACTATTGAAATAGAACGCTCTGACCATAAGGGCTGCAAAGTGTCCCCTTGTTTTTGTTTTTAATTCTCCAGGTGATTCTAACAGGCAGCCAGGATTGAGCACCCCTGGTCTAAGACAGTCATAGCATTCTGAGTTGACCCAGTCTGATGGAAAGCAAGGCCTTTTCTTCCCTGGAGCTGGGGGTGGACCGTCTATGCTTCTGGTCGTCAGTGTAAACCTAGAGGGCAGCCAGGCTCAGGCTGGAGCCTGAAAGCCTTGGGGGGGGTTGGTGTTGGGGGTGGAGTAGGGGAGGGAGTGGGCACAACGTGGGGCTGCTACGCCAGCTTGCCTCTGGACTTTGAATTATGTGACGTCGTATGTTTCCTTATAGTTTAAGTCATTTTGTGTTGGGTTTACTATTACTTGCACCACCGGTGTTCTCGCTGAAAAAGCAATACATTTTAACTTGATCAATTATTTCACCTTTCCATCTTTTGAGAGAAAAACGACAGATTCCATTGACAAATGATGTTATAATTCTTTATATTTGTTAGGCTCTTAATTTACATACCACTTTCACACTTGTTTTTATGTTTTGTAAAATTGGCAAAATCCTGTGTTATAAGGATATTCTTACTTCTCCCTACCACAGTGTACTAATTATATCCCTGAGGTGTATTGCTGGACTGCCACGTTAGAGCAGCACTTTGTTAAAGATAACGCGTTATTTATATTGTCTTAAAACCCAGTCCTGGGTTGGCCGTGCGGCCTGGCCGCTGCCACTTCTCGGGCACTGACTGGCTCAGCCACTGCCAGCCCTGCTGTGCCCCTACAGCCTGGCTTGTCCTGCAGTTGGCACCTCCAGCTAACGTGCTGAACGCCGGGCAGCTTTAAAGAACGCAGGACTTCTGGCTTAAGGACCTTTTATGTTTGTTCCAGACTGTGCTTCAAGGAAGCCACGGGGAGAGTGGTAAAGCCTGCTGAGTGCTCAGGGGGAAAGGCTGGTCAAGGACTCAGCTCAGTTCCGGTATCTACCTTGAAGAATGCTTCTGGCTACTGTTTGCCTAAATGTTAAAACAGCTTCTACCTCACAACAGTGTCTGTTCTTGAGAAATGACGGTCAATTAGGAGGAAAACCAAAAAAAAAAAAAAAATCCCAATGCTAAGAACCTCATAGCCTAAGATATAGTCAGAACATTGCCTAAGGGGAAAGAAATGTCATGATAATGTTTGTCTTTCAATTGCCCTTCCTTCCGGAGGCTGGCAGTACTGACAGGTGACATTTGATGAGTGCGTACTATATTCAGGCACTAGTCCAATCACTTGTAATGTATTAAGTTATTTAACACAACAACAATTTCAGATATTTTTAACAGCAACGAAAAAATGGAAATTAAGAAGTGATCATTATTAGCACATCTGGAAGGTTTGTTTTTGTTTGAGAATCGCATTTGAGGTAGTTGCTGGGATCCGGTGGTTTGTGTGGATGAACGATAACACATAAAAATGTTAAAACATGCTATTATGAGTAATAGTAATAGTTACTACTCTCCACCCCCCACTATTCAGAACAAAATATATTGTTCAGTGGCTACAAGGTAAGGAAAAATTTTTACCCTTAGAGAAATGTGTTGTTTTTTTTGGGTTTTGGGGGGTGATATGTGAGCCTTTTCAGTCTAGCAGGGAAAATAGAGCTCTTGAAATACAGAAAAGTGCATTGCCTCTGTTATGTGTTCGCAGTAAGCTGCCTGCATAGCCCTGTGTTACTTCGGCTGAGCCATGACATGTGACGTTTAATTAGTAGCACCCTCCTTGGCATTGTCTAATTCACGAACATGCCATCATGTCATTGTCAGTTAAATTAAATGCGTAGTGTTTCCTGAAAAAAATTTTTTTGAGGGCTCTTTTTTTTAAGTTTAATTAAGATATGGGCATAATAGAGAAAAGCCTTCAGGAAATATAAGAAAGATGTATTATTTTTTAAATAGCTACATTGTTTTTTATTTAAAAAAACATGCATTTCTGTAAATTATTCAAAGAAGATTTGATTCAGAAAGTAAAGCGAAGTTCAGTCAGCCTGATGAGTGTTACTTTAATTCCTGTTCAAATGAAAAGTAATCATTTCCTAGTAAAAGTAATACATGATCAAAGTAAGAAAAATGTAGGTGTCCTAAGAGCAGTTTTCAGGGTGCATTTGGGTTACAGTGTTTCCAACTTATGAAGTCATAGTTACTGGATGGATTTTTATAAGTTGATCAAATCCTGGTATGACTTTCTGTGTAAGTTCACATCATTGCTTTGTAAGAATGTGTAACCATGATGTTGATAGTGAGTCAGAAGGGCCAGTAACTTATGATTCTTTAATAGAAATGAAGTTTTTGTTTAAATTGGCTTGTTGGAGAACTTATCAGTAAATTCATAATGAATCCCGTAATGAATGGTCACAAATACACAGTCCAAAGAGCCATGTCCTTGCTCTTTGGGATGTCCTTTCATTGTAGGGCTGGAAAGAACTGGAAACTGCCTCCTTCTCTGTGCTCAGGTACAAAGTTCCTAAGCTAAGTGGGCGGCTGCTCTGCTCTGTGTGAGTGCTAGTCATGGGTCTGCCTGTGCCCACAGATGCCGTCGCAGACCCATGAGCAGGGATGCCAGTTAACCCACTGGAGAGCATGTTTTGGCCAAGAATTGTGGCTTACCCAGAAGAGGGCAAGACCACACCTGTCCTCAGGCATTTACAATCCAGTACAGAGAAAAACAAGAGAGAGGTGAGAAAAATGTAGTAAAAAGGAAATTGGGTGAGGGCCTAAGAAAAGGAATAAAGTAGGTTGGTTAGGATTGGTGACACCCAGCTGCTTGCCACTGCATAGCACCGGGGCTCTGGGGGCTGCAGTACATCTGACCCAGACCTTCTCGAGCAGGGGACTCTGTGCCCTTTTCAGACCAGTCGTCAAGAGAGAGGAACCCAGACCAGAGGGCAGACAGCAGAAGCAAGAAGAACTACAAGAAGAACTACAATCTTGCAGCCTGTGGAACAAAAACCACATTCATAGAAAGATAGACAAAATGAAAAGGCAAAAGACTATGTACCAGATGAAGGAACAAGATAAAACCTCAGAAAAACAATTAAATGAAGTGGAGATAGGCAACCTTCCTGAAAAAGAATTCAGAATAATGATAGTGAAGATGATCCAGGACCTTGGAAAAAGAATGGAGGCAAAGATCGAGAAGATGTAAGAAATGTTTAACAAAGACCTAAGAATTAAAAAACAAACAAACAAAGATGAACAATACAATAACTGAAATGAAAAATACACTAGAAGGAATCAATAGCAGAATAACTGAGGCAGAAGAACGGATAAGTGACCTGGAAGATAGAGTGGTGGAATTCACTGCCGTGGAACAGAATAAAGAAAAAAGAATGAAAAGAAATGAAGACAGCCTAAGAGACCTCTGGGACAACATTAAATGCACCAACATTCGCATTATAGGGGTCCCAGAAAGAGAAGAGAGAGAGAAAGGACCCGAGAAAATATTTGAGGAGATTATAGTCGAAAACTTCCCTAACATGGGAAAGGAAATAGCCACCCAAGTCCAGGAAGCGCAGAGAGTCCCAGGCAGGATAAACCCAAGGAGAAACATGCTAAGACACATAGTAACCAAATTGACAAGAATTAAAGACAAAGAAAAATTATTAAAAGCAACAAGGGAAAAATGACAAACAACATACACGGGAACTCCCATAAGGTTAACAGCTGATTTCTCAGCAGAAACTCTATAAGCCAGAAGGGAATGGCTTGATGTATTTAAAGTGATGAAAGGGAGGAACCGACAACCAAGATTACTCTACCTGGCAAGGCTCTCATTCAGATTCGACAGAGAAATCAAAAGCTTTACAGACAAGAGGGAGGAACTCGGCCATTTGCCCCATAGTCTAAGTCCTCTGTTGTGGTGTGAGTCTCATTCCTAGGCCCATCAAGGTTACAGTGTCATGTGTGTTCTCTGGTTGTCTTTGGTTTTGGCTGAACTCAAGGGATGGCCATTTGTGAGGAATATTGGTACATTTTACCACTTATGGGCTCCAGCTGCAGTGGATGTCATTTTGAGGATGTACGCTTGGCAGTGAGTCAGATGGGATGCACACATGGCTTTTCAGTTATTAACCCAATACAGTGCACTCTCCTGACAGACTTCTGAGAAGTACGGGTGACTACATTTAAAAGCTTTTCTCCGCTGGCTGGAGGTTGAGCCCTATTTCAGCAAAAGCACTTCCATCTCTTCTGAAGTGCATTAGGAAAACTGGAGGCCGTCCCTGATTCATAGACAATGGGTTGCATCTAAATAACCCATCTTAGACACCAGAATGTCATACATTCCTTACCTGTTGTAGCTGCCCTTTGAGTGCTTTCTCTGTGCTAGACTCTGTGCAGAGCCCTTGGTATATTATTTTGAAAAGTTACCAAACAATGCCAGAGCCCTTATGCTAAGAACAATCTAAGTTTGGGGTTTTGTAGCTTAAAACCCTCTCATGGTTCCCATTGTGTGGAGCAACAGTCTCTATTTTTGTAAAAAATCACGTACCTTTATCCCTAAAAATTTTTTGAGCAAGCAAATTATAGTTACCAATTAACGTCAGAGCCCTTATGCTAAGTTGCAATCTGGCGTTTTGTAGCTCAAAAACTTCTGGTGGTTCCCATTATATAGTGCAGCAGTCTCTATTTTTGTAAAAATTTATGTACGCTTTGTTTTTTTTTTTTTTTTGCTGTGCCATGTGGCATGTGAGATCTTAGTTCCTCGACCAGCGACGGAACCCACGCTCCCTGCAGGAGAAGTGCAGAGTCTTAACCATTGGACCACCAGGGAAGTCCCCAAAATTATGTACTCATCTGAAAATTTTTTGAGCAAGCAAACCATATATATATATATTTTTTTCTTTTGCCAAAGTTGTGTTTAAAGTTTTGGAGTTGAATTTTCTCACCTGTTTGCTTTTATGGAGACCAAGTGGGCAAGGAGTAAAGGTAGGGAGGTGAGAGGATACTACCCTTCCTTGGGACCTTTAATTGTCTAGTGTGTGGGTGGTTTTTGCTGGCCGACCTAATAGAGCACCCTGCTGTTTTGATTTGCAGTTTTCGGTAGAAGGAAAAAAAAAATCAAAGCTCCTCGTTTCTCCCTTCCTTCTGCCTACATACTCTGGCTTATGATAGGAAATGGAAACTCCCGGAGTGAGCGGGAAATGACTTTCACATTTAGGTTTCTCATTCTAAAGTTCTTTCCCTCAGATTTCAGCCTGAACTCTTTTGATAACAGACCTTAGCTCTGTTCTTTGAAGTGCATATGGAAAAATGTTTATCAATGTTGAAATTTAGCATTTTTGATTTCATAAAACTCCCAGTTTGGCTGATTATTAAACTCCTGCTTGTTTGGTTGTGGCTGAATTCTGTTTTTAAAAGAGTAGACTGTGCTCCCAGCAAATTGAAGATCAAATTAATAAATAAAAGTGGACCTGGAAAAGTAAGGCTTGACAGTGTGACAGTATATGTTAAACCAAACCTTCCCAGAAATGAAAATACAGACTGTAGAATGTATAGTTATTTTGTCCCTTGACAATTTCCTGCTTCTGTGTTTATCTCCTAGTTCAACAGGGAGACAGGGGTGATATTGAAATCATGGTTTTATCTGAACTCAAATCCCAGTTTACCACTTAGCAGCAGCGTGACCGCAGGCATCAGGACTGACATAGTAGATACTGGTTGAGCACATTGCTAGCAACTGGCAGTACAACAAGTCATTTTAATTCTCGGAGTCTCTGGTTCCTGATTTGCAAAATGGGAATATAGTACTTACCTTGATTGTGCTGTTGATGAGAGAATTAAATGAAATAATAAGTAAAAAATGTCTAACAATGCCGGGCACTTAGCCTCTAACAAATATTAATTATTGCTGCTATTATTATATATAATTCTAGAATAATATACCTGTCAGTAATAAGGAGCAGGCCAAAAGAGACTATACCAGAGAAAGATTAAGAAATAAACTCTAGTAGTGATAACGTTGTGATGAGCAGTTT
This sequence comes from Balaenoptera acutorostrata, assembly GCF_949987535.1. Classification (NCBI taxonomy): domain Eukaryota; kingdom Metazoa; phylum Chordata; class Mammalia; order Artiodactyla; family Balaenopteridae; genus Balaenoptera; species Balaenoptera acutorostrata. The sequence goes on from NC_080069.1 coordinate 120,033,111, forward strand.
GCCTGAGACAAGGTTGTACAGCGTTGGTAATTATGGATTATCTGTAAAATCCGTGGGTTATATCTGAACACATTGATGACACTGGAATGCAACTCCTCCAGAAAATTCTAGAGGAGACCCCTGCTTAAACTGTAAATACTTTTTTTTTTTTCAAAGTACTTCCTATAGGGTGATTGGAGGATGTGAGCTGTAGAGATCTTTCCACCCCTGCTGCATGAAATCCGGGCTTCTCATGTCTTGCCCTGAGGATTCCCTTGTTGTCTGGGCCTTCAGGCAGTTCTTGCTGTGAGAGGCAGCATCCTCTGACCAGATGGCTGCTTTTCTTTTCCTCGTGTAATTTATTGTTTCTTCAGGACAAAGTTATCTGATCCTTAAATCTACTGCTTCTTGTTTAGCACACATTTTTTCAGCTCTTTTCTCAGAGTCTGCATAGGTTTTATTTATGAACCTGTGTAGATGACAGATTCGTGAAGCACAGTTTGGTGTAATATATTGTGGTTAGTTGGCTAGAGGTGAGTTCTGGGGTTTATAAGTGTGTGTGGTCACCAACCCAGCAAGCTTTTAATGTTCCTTGGTCCGAAGGATTTCTTGTGTGGACAAAAGCCTAAGAAATTTACTGGTCTACCAGAGTATTTGTGTTTTTTCTTTATGTTGTTGTGATGGCTAATTCTCCTCATGACTTTCTGGGAATCTGTCAATTAAAAGAAATTTATAGGAATTTAAAATAAACCTTACGCTCTGTGCCGGTTATTTGGAGATTGGTCTTCCAGGCCCTTGCTTTCAGTCTCCTCTCTTCTTATGCCATTTAGCCATGTTACTTTTTGCCAGCATCTTCACTACCCATCTGATGAAGGGAACAGGTGAATTTCTTTGAGGCTCTTCCCCTATAGGAGCATTTTTTTGACTTTATAGTCCTTAAGTTTATATTTAATTGTGCAATGAAAGTGGGCTGACCCAAACGTCTTTGGAGAATTCTTCTGGCTCAGAAGTTATTTCATTCTCCTTTGTTACTGTGCTAGTGCTGATTTAAGTAGGGAAGATATAGAATAGACTATAAATAAAACTTAAAGATTTGTGTAACTACCACGCATCACAACAGGACGCAAAATACTTCCATAACCCCCATAGCCTTTCTCATGTGATCCCTTTACAGTTATTCCCTCCCCTCACCCCTGCCCCCTGGCAACCACTGATCTGTTCTTGTCGCTGTATTTTGTCTTTCTGAGAATGTCATATAAATGGAACCATGCAGTGTATAACCTTTTAAGACTGGCTTCTTTCACTGAGCATAAGGCCTTTGAGATGCATCCAAGTGTTGCATATAACAATAGTTTGTTCCTTTTCATTACTGAGTAGTATTCTGTTGTATGGATGTACCACAGTTTGTTTATTCATTCACCTGTTGAAGGACATTTGGGTTGTTTCCAGTTACTGATGCTTATGAATAGAGTTGTTATAAATCTTTGTGTACAGTTTTTATGGGAATACACACTTTCATTTCACTTAGCATCTTAGTTTCCTATGGATGCTGTAACAAATTGCCACAAACTGGGTAGCTTAAAACAAGAGGAATTTCTTTTCCCACTATTCTGGAAACTAGAAGTCTGAAATTAGTATTGCTGGTCCAAAGTCGTGGTGTCAGCAGGGCCTTGCTCCTTCAGAGGTTCTAGGGAAGAACCTCTTCCTTTCCTCTTCCAGCTTCTAGAGGCCACCAGCATTCCTTGACTTGTGACCCCTTCTTTGAATCCCTCCAACCTCTCACTTCCATTGTTACATCTTCTCCTGTTTTGTAGTCACATTTCCCTCAGCCTCCCTCTTGTTTTTTTTTCTGTTTTGTTGTATTCATTCACTTGTTTTATTTTTTAGATTCCACGTATAAGTGATAACATACAGTATGTGTCTTTCTCTGACATTTCACTAAGCAAAATACCCTTGAGGTCCATCCATGTCCTTGCAAATGGCAACATTTCATTCTTTTTTATGGCTGAGTAGTATTTCATTGTATGTATATATACCACACCTTTTTTATCCGTTCGTCTGTTGATAGACACTTAGGTTGCTTCCATATCTTGGCTATTTGTAAATAATGCTGCTGTGAACATTGTGGTGCATGTATCTTTTTGAATTAGTGTTTTTGTTTTCTTTGGATATATACCCAGGAGTGGAATTGTTAGATTATATGGTAATTCTAGTTTCAGTTTTTTGAGGAACTTTCATATTGTTTTCCATAGTGGCCAGTTTACATTCCCACCAACAAGGTACAAGAGCTCCCTTTTCTCTACATCTTTGCCAGTATTTGTCATTTGTGGTCTTTTTGGTGATAGCCATTCTGACAGGTATGAGGTGGTATCTCATTGTGGTTTTGATTTGTATTTGCCTGATGATTAGTAATGTGGAGCATCTTTTCATGTGTCTGTTGGCCATCTATATATCTTCTTTGGAAAAATGTCTATTCAGTTTTTCTTTCCATTTTTTAATGGGGTTTTTTTTTGATAATGAATTTTATTAGCTGTATATATATTTTGGATATTAACCCCTTATCGGTCATATCATTTGCAAATATTTTCTCCCATTCTGTAGGTTGTCCTCTCATGTTGTCACTGGTTTCCCTTGCTATGCAAAAAATCTTAAGTTTAGTTAGGTCCCATTTGTTTGTGTTTGTGTTTGCTTCTTTTGCCTTAGGAAACAGATCCCCAAAATATAGCTACAATTTATGTCAAAGAGTGTTCTGCCTATGTTTTCTTCCAGGAGTTTTATGGTTTCTGGTCTTACATTTAGGTCTTTAATCCATTTTGAGTTTATTTTTGTATATCGTGTGAGAAAATGTTCTAATTTTATTCTTTTATACGTAGCTGTCTAGTTTTCTGAGCACCACTTATTGAAGAGACTGTCTTTTCTCCATTGTATATACTTGCCTCCTTTGTTGTAGATTAACCATAAGTGCATGGGTTTATTTCTGGGCATGGATATTACTGGCTCTTGTGATAAGTTTATTTAGTTTTATAGGAAACTTCTGAACTATTTTGCAGAGTGGCTATTATTTTACATCCCTACCAGCACCTTTTCATGCCAGAATTCCTGGCATCCTTGCCAGCACTTGGTATTATGATTATTATTTATTTTTGCCATTCTTGTTGAGTACTCATTATGGTTTTAATTTGCATTTCCCTGCTGGCTAATGATGGTGAGCATCTTTTCATATGAAAACTTCAGGGGCTTCCCTGGTGGCGCAGTGGTTAAGAATCTGCTTGCCAGTGCAGGGGACACGGGTTCGAGCCCTGGTCCGGGAAGATCCCACATGCCGCGGAGCAACTAAGCCCGTGCACCACAACTGCTGAGCCTGCACTCTAGAGCCTGCAAACCACAACTACTGAGCCCACGTACTACAACTACTGAAGCCCGCGTGCCTAGAGCCCATGCTCCGCAACAAGAGAAGCCACTGCAATGAGAAGCCCGCACACTGCAACAAAGAGTAGCCCCCACTCGCCGCAACTAGAGAAAGCCCGCGCGCAGCAACGAACACCCAATGCAGCCAAAAATAAATAAATAAAATAAATTTATTTTTAAAAAAAGAAAGAAAAGAAAACTTCATGCCTTTTAATTTTTGCCTTTTTGTTGCCTTCATAAGTATGAGGAAGAAAAGTGTGAACTGAATCATAGCTAAAGAAAGAAGAACATTATAGTCTTATAGCAGAATCTCGCCTAACAGCATTGTTATACAGTACAGTACCATAACACGTTCCAAGTCTCTTTTATTCCATTTAATCTGTCTTCTGTTAAATTTCTTTAATTTAAATTTTTTAAATAAAGTATTATCTGAGTTGTTGATATGCTTGGTTCTATTTTAAGAGGCAAGTGTTACATAGCTTTCTAATGAATAATAAAAAATCTAAATCATGCTGATTCTCTACCAAATTATCTTTTTAAATGAAAAATCTCTACCAAGCCCCACCACCACCATGATCCCAAGCATGATATGGGCTTATCTTTTTGCTTCTGTCAGGCTGCAGTTCACGCTGGTTTAATGTTGCTGTAGATCACTTTTAGGGACATTTAATAATCACTTAGACTAGATTTGAAGTCCTGACCATTTATCTTCTCTTGAAGCAGTGGTTTATAGTAATAAATTGTGCTAAGTTGTGTTTTGGTCCTTGATTAAGTCCAACACAGTAGCTTCTGATGCTTGAGTTCTTACTGAGCTATGATGGGCAATTAAATGAACGCTGGTAACCATTATCTGAGAATTAAAAACCTCGGTTCAGAAGGGCACGGCAGAGTAGAATAAATGAGCTGATGCAAAGTAAATGACATATCTTTATATTATTAAGTTATTCTAATTGTGCTCCTTTTAATATGACATTTGGGGTTTAATATAAATAAATAGTACCAAGTTTCAGTCTCTGAAAATTGAAGAGCCCATTATTTAACCTAAAAATGGTCATGGCTCAGAAAATGGGATTACGTGTCATTTCCTTGCTACCTACCAGAATCCGCCCCCTCCAAAGAGGTATCACTTCCTCTGCTCCCACAGCATTCTTTGCTTATCACTGTGTTATTTATCGCACTGTGTTATAATTGCCTCCCTGTCACTTCCTCTTAAATGCCTTTAGAGCAGAGATTGTGTGGTAGTGCCTATCACATAGGATGTTCAGTAAATATTAAATGAATGAATGCATAATGAATAGTTAAAGAACCTGGGTGATGTTTTGAGCTTGGAGAAGAGGAGACTAAGGGAAGGTGTGTTAGCTGTCTGAAAATATTTAAAGGATGGTCATATAAGAGGGAGTTGGTCTCACCCTGCACTGCTTTGGAAAGCAGAATTAGAAGTGGATGGCAGTCACAAAATAAGACATGTTTGGGCTTAGTGTGGAAAGAGCTTTCAGACAAGGAGAGCAGTCAAGCAATAGAATGGGTGCCTTGGAAGACCATGATTATTCTGTCACTGGGGATATTCAAGAGGAGGCAAGATATGACAATAAGGAGGGATTTGAACACAGTGGAGCTTCTCAGGACTCTTCCTTCTCTGAGTATCGTTGTTGAGTACACTAGGGAACAGTCTCAGGGAGATTATTATCTAGTAAGGGAGAGACGATAGCTTCAGGTGGCAAAGGGCAAAGTATGTTAGGAATAGCTTGGCTGGGATATTCAGGGTAGTACGTGGATTAAGATGGAAAGGCACGTTTGGTCTACTTCAGTGATGACCTTGAGTGCCAAGCCAAAGATTCCAGAGATATTTGGTGGCCAATGAAAGTTATAGATGTTAGCATCATGAAAGTATCCCCAGTACTTAGAACAGTGATAGTACATGTTCAATAAATATTTGTTGAAGGAGTTTGTCAAAAGATCAGAGCCACATGGTTTAGCAAAATTAATCTGTAATCTAAGTTTAGGTTGCAAGTGGAAGGGAGGACACTTAAGTAGGAAGTAAGGAGAGCCTGAAGAAAGGAAGATGACACAAAGAGCCATCTTGGATATGGGATTGACTGGACTGGTCAAGTGGGCAGAGATGGGGAAGAGGTAAAAATGATTCTCTGAAGTTCAGTCTGGTGACCAGAAATGGGAGTGACATTCACAGAAATAGGGTGGTTCATTGTAGTTCTTATGTAAGCAGAAGGCAAGGCTTTTGGTTCTGGACATGCTTCAGTAATGGTGTTGGGTTGACAGTGTCTATCCACTCTTCCCACTGTGGTTTGTACGCATGTGTCACTCACTCCACACTTACTTCCATGTTATTCACGGTTCTCACCATGACTTGGAAGTCTGGGTCTCTAGAGAGGATCAAATGTAATGATGAGAATAAGTGCCTGGTAGGACTTATTTCCTGTAGGTTCAGTAAGACACGCCCCTTCATGTGGTTTTCCTGTTCACTCATAAGGTTTATTTGATGTGTTAGCTATAGTAGTGGGTAAATTAGGAGATCCTTTTGACCCATTCTCCCCTTTTTGCTATCTTGGAAAAGCCAAACAAGGCTCTATTTTGTTGAGTCGTTGGCGCCAGCCCTGGAGGTCCTTTCCCTGGGCATGTGGGGTTGTGGAATAAGGGCACTCTGCGCAAACCCAGCGCAAGGGGCCTCTGCTTGGATGCTGCTCTGCCTGGTCCCCAGAGATGGGGTCTGTGACCCGCCATCTGTAGATGTCCGCTTCAGGTGACCGAGGAGGACCAGGACACGCTCCAGGACCCATGCCTTTTAGGACTTTCGTTGTGCAGAAAGAACACTCTAGTGTCAGGATAAGTTTTTGTCAAAATACAGAAAAGTGTTGATTACACTTCTCATTTATTAAAAAGTGATTTGTAAGCATTGTAGTTGGCCCATTATGTAAGCCATTTAGTATAATATTTCTCCATGAGAAAAGGGGCAACTGCTTTTCTTATGAAGAAGAATGGGTTTATTTATTTATTATTTTTTAATTTTTTAATTTTTGGGGGCAGTGTTTGGGTCTTCATTGCTGTGCATGGGCTTTTCTCTAGTTGCGGAGCGGGGAGGCTACTCTTCATTGCGGTGCGGGGGCTTCTCTTGTTGCAGAGCACCGGGTCTAGGCGCGCGGGCTCAGTAGTTGTGGCTCGGGGGCTCTAGAGCCCAGGCTCAGTAGTTGTGGCTCACGGGCTTAGTTGCTCCGCGGCATGTGGGATCTTCCTGGACCAGGGCTCGAACCCGTGTCCCCTGCATTGGCAGGCAGATTCTTACCCACTGCGCCACCAGGCAAGTCCCAAGGATAGGTTTAGAAATGCAAAGATCAACAAATAGAAGTTGGTTCCCTGCTGTAGCCTGCTTCCAAATTTATACTGCTTTAGGAAAGCCGCTGAATTTGGGAGGCTTTGTATTTTTTCCTTTCTCCTGACTTTTGACACACCGGGTTCACACCGAGGCTTCCCCCCAGTTCTCCTCCTGCAGAAAGCTGCTTCTTGGGCTTTCTGCATTTGGATAGGGAGTTTAATTAATTATTTGGTCAAATGAAAGACACTTACCTCAGATTTTCCACATGAAATTGCAGCAGTCTTTAGATTTCCAGTCAGCTAATTCAGTGGGTCACGTAGTTCTTCGTAACTTTTAAAACATTTTACAATTTCGAACACTACAAAGTTGGTGCCTTTTTCAGCTATTTTTCAGCACTGCTATAAATGGAAGGTTTTCTCTTCCGAGCCATTGAAACACATTTTGCCCTAACATTGTCTCTTCACCTTTGGAGTTATCTTGGCAGTGTCTAGGGCAAAGAAGAGAAGTTAGTAGGACCGCGGGAGTGAAGGGAAGGTGTTGTTTCTGTTGCTGCTACCTGCCGAATCATCTTTGGATGCCTAAAGGAACTTCTGTACCCGCGGTGCGGGCCGGCTGCTGGCTTCTGCAGCGTCAGCGCTGGCTGGCTGCGTTCTAATATGTGATAACTGATCTGCGTCCGCTTTGACTTGACTGTAAGAAGGTTTTGAGGTGTGTGTGTCTGGGGCGTTTTAAAAGGAAATGAAAACAAAGCTCTTTCTTGCCTTGCGCTCATGGTTCTGGAATCTGGGCATTTGGAATCCTCCAGGCCCTCAGCCTGGACCGAGTTGGGCCCTTCTTGGTGCTGCCTGCTGTCCTCTCCACATAGTTGACCTCAGGGAAGGGGGGGAACCCTGAACACTGGATTTTATTCTGCAGAATGCTCTTCTGACCTTGTGGGAAGGCAGTTTGGGGCCCTTTTAGAAGCTTGCTTTATAAGTAAAGAAACTGAGGTTGGCTCAAGCGTACATTCTCAGAGCTCAGAACAAGTTGCTCTAAGACAGGCTCTGAGATCAGCCCCCTTGGGAAGGGCTGCTCGCCTCCTGGAGGAGAGCGCCAGATGGTGGGAAGCATACAGGCGCTGTTGAGAATCTGACTTTCATATGAGAAACTGGAGGAGTTTGAGGAAGATTCTGAGAAAGCTAAGAAGCTGTGGTCCCTCCAGGGCATCCCCCAGGCACTGTCTTTTCTCCCCCAGGAGTTTTACCTCAGTTCCTTTAGAAACTGGGACCAGTAATACCTTCCTTGAAGGGAAATTGTTAACGCTACTTAGGTGATTCGCCAACTTATATTGAGTGCTTACTCTGAGCGGGCGATGTGCTGGGTGCTTGACATATTGTCCCCCTTTTGATTTGCAGAGTGGCGAAGAGTTTGGGCGCAGGAGTCAGTCAGACCTGGGATGGAGTTCTGACTCTGTCTTTACTAGCCGTCAGACCTAACTACTTATTTCGGCCCAAATCATACCTGTTTCATTGGGTTTGGGAGGTTGACTAAGAGAGGACATTCTCTCATTCATCAGAGGAGAGGCAGGCCTGGTAAGGTGCCTTCCAACCGTTCTCCAGAGCTGTGGGGGCCTGGGGGCGCCCGCACAACTTGCAGGCACGGGAGCAAGGGATGAGCGTTTCCCAGGATATCTGCCATTATCGTAGTAATTGTTGAGTATATTGTGTGTCTGGGATTCTCCTAGTCTCTTGCTTAATCCTCCCAATAGCACTGCAGGGCCAGGATTACTCAGTAGCCACGCTTCTCACTTACTCAGTGGTGAGGCCAGGACGGGAGCCCAGGCTCCTGTTGCAGACTTGGAAGGTTCACCCCAGGCCACGTTGCAGTTGTTTAGTTTTCATGATTTAACCTGGTTGAAATTGGTCTCCTTATGTTGGGTCACAAACCAATTGTCATTGCCTTGATTGCATATCCTGGTGCCGTTGGGATGTCATTTTGCTGTACCAAGGAGAAGCAATTGCTGTGTTTGGTCTCTTACCCGCTCCTTAAAGGCAGTCCTTTGGCGTGGGGACTCGCATTATTAAGAACTGGAACAGGGGCTTCCCTGGTGGTGCAGTGGTTAAGAATCTGCCTGCCAATGCAGAGGACACGGGTTTGAGCCCTGGTCTGGGAAGATCCCACATGCCGCGGAGCAACTAAGCCCGTGAGCCACAACTACTGAGCCTGCGCGTCTGGAGCCTGTGCTCCACAACGGGAGAGGCCGCGACAGTGAGAGGCCCGCGCACCGCGATGAAGAGTGGCCCCCGCTCACCACACCTGGAGAAAGCCCTCGCACAGAAACGAAGACCCAACACAGCCAAAAATAAATAAATAAATAAATAAATTTATAAAAAAAAAAAAAAAAGAACTGGAACATTGTTATCAAATGGATTCCTGGTATTCTTGGGTTTGTAATAGACACTACCATCTTGTAACAAGAGACCTGTTGTTCCTGGATTTCTTTCTGTTCACTTAACATACACCCTTCCCCGTCTTACAAATGTCAGGGGCTCTTGAAAGCAGGAAATATTCTGATCTTTTCCAAGGGGCTGCATAACTGATCCTTGTAAAAAGACCCAAAAATATTAGGAGGTGACTTTTCTGCTTAAACGTTAGGATAATAAATCATTATACTGCTTCTCTACGTTTTAAGGAAGAAAATTTCTCTTATCAGTTTTTTTTGGTGGCTAAATGTACTTTTTCCTACTTTTGTGACTATTCACGGTCTTTGGCATATTACTAAAATCTGATAATTGACTTCTGGTTAGCAAAGTGACATCTATCTTCTCTCCAACCTGTCCGTTCTTCCCCACCCTGAAGCCTCTCACAGCCTTTTCTCTTTTCTTTGTGAAGGAAAGGTCTTTGTTTTGAAGCATTTTTAGGACCAGGAGAACAAAAATCAAGAAATGCTGAAATATCCTGTTTTAACCAACTCCCCCTTTAATTTTTTAAAAAGTCATCATTAGACGTTAACAGACAAGAAGCCGTTCACTGTTATCCAGCATTGAGAGCATCATTTCTTCCCTGCTCTATCATGAGTGTTGCATTTCGCTGTTGCAATGTGATCAGAAGATTCTCCCAGTTAATATTATTTCTCCTTTGAAATAATATAAATCTTCATTTAGTGGGCTATCCAGCCATTTCTTCAAATTTCTTTCTTTTTCTTTACATATACAGAAAAGGGTTTTCCTACAAATGAAAACAATTTTATATTTATCTCTATTAAATAAATACATGTTCATTATTAAAAAAGAGAATTCAGAAGTATAGAAAGGGATAACGAAGAAAGTAAAAATCACCCACAACTGCACTGAGATCTCTAATCCTATTTAGAGATAACCACTGTTTATTTTGTGGAAACCATTCAGATTTATTTCTCTGCTTAGAGCCATGCCCCTCATGCATAGAAACTGTTGATTTGCTTTTTAAAAAACCTTTAACAATATATTGTAAACATTTTTCCATGCCATTGAATGTAGAATATGGTAAGTTTTTATTCTGTGTTGTGTGCATGTGTACTTTATAGTGATTGCATACGTTTATAGTGATTTTCAAATTGAGCATTTGCAAAGAAAAAATAACAGTTGGGTGCATAAAGTCTGCCAGGCGTTGTGCTAAGCACTATATAGGAATCATCTCATCAAATCCTCACTTCATCTGGACTTGTGCAACGGCCTCCTCTTGCTTTCAGGCTTTCTGCTTTACAACTTATTTTTCATACAGAAACCTGAATAATCTTTCAGGAATGCAAATGAGATCATATTGCTCCTCTGCTAAAAACCCTGCAGTAGCTTCTCATTTCACTTCAACTAAAAGCCAAACGCCTAACTGAGATCTGGCCTATGTCCCCGGCATCCCCTCACAGCCACGTTGGCCCATCTTTCTATTCATTAAATATGACAAATCCATTTCAACCATAGGGTCTTTGCACTGCTTTCTAGTTCTTCTGCCCTGGGGCATTTGGATGATTGGCTTTCTTTTCTTTCAGATCCCAGTTCAAATTGAATTCAAGTGAGGTGAACCCCATAATACATGTACTTTGTAGAAAAATTTTAAAATATAGCAAAGTATAGAATAGAACATGTCACCTATAATCCCACCATTGACTCTTAACATTTCTGTGATTCTTTGCATTTCATTCACTCCATTTATTCACTCTTTTGACAAAATATCTGCTATATGCCAGGTATATTGTACTAGTGTTTGGTGGGGTTACAGCATTAAAAAGACAGTCATGATTCTTGCCTTGTGAGGTCTTTTGGGGCATTAATCCTGCTGTGGAGAAGGCGGCCTGGTGTAATGGTTAAGAACTCAGGCTCTGGAGTCAGACTAGCAGGATTCAAAAATTTTGGTCCCACCACTTATAAGCTGTGTAACTGTGAGCTAGTTACACTCTGAGTCTCAGTTTTCCCATCAGTATTAGTTTAGTTATCTATTTCTGCATGACAAATCACCTCACAATGTAGTGGCTTAAAACAGCAAATATGTATTATCTCACAGTGTCTGTGGGCCAGGAATTTAGAAGTGGGTTAGCTGGCTGGGTCTGGCTTGTGGTCTCCACTGAGATTGCAGGCTGGATGTCAGCTGGGGCTGCAGTCATCTGACAGCTTGACTGGGGCTGGAGGGTCTGCTTCCAAGGCGGCTCACTTGCAGGGCTGGCTAGGCGGTGGTCGGCAGGAGGCTTTAGTTCCTGGCCACATGGCCCTCTCCACAGCTGCTTGAGTGGCTGCAGAGCAGGCAATCCAAGAGACCACAAGGCAGAAACCACTATGTCTTTTATGACCTGGTGGCGGAAGTCACACTGTCATTTCTGCAGTATCCTATTGGTTCCACAGGTCAGCCCTATTCAGTGAGGGAGGGGACTAAACAAGTGCGGTGGGAATCACTGGGGACCATTTTGGGGGCTGACTACTATACCAGCTGTACAGTGACCATCATAATGGTACCCACACCCTTGGTTTATAAGGAGGATTAAATGAGAAATACATGTAAAATGAATGAGGAAAAGTCCTGGTACTTAGTAAGCACTCCAGAAATCTTAGTTGCAATTGTGTGTTGTCATTACCATCACCACTACCTCCTCTGCCAGCCCAAGTGGGAAATGAACCTAACATAATGGGGTCGGGAGGGGGAGGGCAGGAGGAGGAGACACTTAAGCTGAGACTGGACCAAGGGGCAGGCTTTGGAGAAGTAAGAACATTCCAGGCCAAGAGGCAGTATATACGAAGGTCTTGAGTGGGCAGGCTGCTGAGTGGAGAGGGCAGAGTGGCCACGAGGGGGCAGAGATCACGTCACGCCCAGCTGCCGAGGCCAGGATGCAGTCATCACCATGCTCTTTAGGGAGATTTTCTTCTCTGGGAGTATAGCTGAGTTTATCCAGAAACCAGTGGAGAAAATAAGAGCCGAGCTTTCTGGATTGCATTTATCCTGCAAAGTGAGGTTCTTGTGTACCATGCATCTCCCCAGAGCTCTTGAAGTGGTTTTGTTTCATTACCCTGGGGGGGAATGTATATCTGGGTCTTCTGGTTCAGACACTCCGTTGCTGACCTTTCTTTTGGTGAGAAGGTCCATAGCCTTTACCGGCTTCTCAAGGCGGTTGTTGGAGGTGCTAGGCGAGGCTTTGGCGCGGTGATGGTAGCGCTGCAGCCAGCAGCCCGGGGCCACCTGTGTGCTGCTCACCTGCGAGCTGCTCACCTGCTTCTCTGCTGAGTTCTTGCAGGAGGAGGGAGTGCCATACAAACGTGTGGCAGAATGGAAATCTGCCATGTGAGAGATGTGGATATATCATGATTTATTCTCCTAATCCCCTATTCATGAGCACTTAACGTTGTTTGCAGTTTTTCTCCCCAGAATCTTCTTCATGATACATTTTTGTATGTTCTTATTATTTCCTTAGGATAAGTTTCTAGAAGTGGAATTTCTGCATCGAAATAATAGGTACTTTAAAGGATTTAGAGACATACTGCGAACTGCCTCTCTGGAAGGTGTGTCCAGTAGAACAGTTTACCTGCACGCTGACAAGGACAGATCAGTATGTATTTCTCTTTATCAAGGAGGAAATCCAAGTCAGTTTGTGGCGTAGAGCCGTAATTCCACCCGACAGCCCCTGTTTCTGATCTGTCTCTTAGGCCACCAAGAGCCCTTTTTCCTTTTTTTTTTTTTTCAACACCATAGCTTAATGCTTTAACAAATGTTGAAATTTTTGAAAGTGTTATAAATCCAATAGGGCATCACAGTCTGGCACATTTTCCCAATCCTGGCACTGACCAAAAAATCAGTTGTGTGCGGCGGCTTGGTGGAAAAACCATTCATCAGCAGAGTTAGGTAAGGAGACTGTCACAAGGACTGGGTGTTGGTCTCTTTTTGAGCACTTCCCCGAGGAGAAAGAAGATAAAGCAAAGAATTGGGTAAATTCATCAGATTGTATTTGGCAGCATGGAGACCAAGTGGGTGCGGGTCATCACCCACGACAAGTTTCCCAGGGTTGTGGAGAAACGGCTGCCCGGGGCTTCCGGTGCGTTGGTGTGCTCTGAGGAATGCGGCCGTGGCCGTGGCATTCCACCCGCACATACCGAGCCCACTTGGCCTCCCCCGGCGTCTCCCGCCGCTTGCTCACAGTCGGGCTGAATAACCAGAGCAAGCCGTGTGACCACAGCGTGGAAAGTGGGTCCGGCCGGGCACCCAAGACACCTTACTGTTGGCTCAGGAAGAGAAAGGATGATCCTAGACAAACTTCTGAGAAGGATCCTGAGAAAAGAATGGAAAACCCGTTGTGAACGGCAGCCCCAGCCAACAGTGGCTTCTGATAGGAAATTGTAGGACCGAGTAGGTAGGCGGCCGGGGTGGCTGTGTTGGACGTGGCTCATTAGGGCACAGATGAGAATGTGCCCTATGATTATGAAGAGGAGGAAGGGCAGGTCTTTCAGGGGCTTTTTCTTTTCGCATTAATGGGTTCTCACCAAACCTGGTCTTCACATTGTCGTCCTGTCCTTTTTTGGATGGCTTAGGACCTGGGGAAAGGGTGACAGCCTGTGACCATGGCATCATATCCCCAGGTACCCTGCCACCCCCATAGGTGTCATCCTTGACTCCTCCCTCCCACATCTGATGCAGCAGCAAACACTCCAGAATAATGAATCCTACAATAAATCTTAGAATAATCCTAGAGTCCTAGAAAAAATCCTAGAGTAAATAAATACCACCCTGGCCCCTCACCATCGCCATCTCTATTCTGAAAAATTTCTCAGCCTTCCAGCCTGGTCTTGTTCCCATCTGTGTCTGCTCTCTTGCCAGCAGAGACCTTTCCTCAGACATTTATGTCAGACCTTTTCACTACCCAGTTTTTAGCCTCCATTGGGTACTCATCTCAGAATAGAATTCCCAACTTCTCTCCACAGCCTGTTGGCCCTGTGTGGTCTGGGCCTGGTTTCCCTCTTGGACTTCCCCTCCCGTCACTCCCTTTGTTTACTGGGGTGCTCTTCTCTGTAAGTGCCCGCCGCAGGCCCTGCCCTGCCCTCTGCTGGGTACTGTTACACCAGATCTGGTGCAGGCCCCAGCTCATGTGGCACCTTTAGGAAAGACCTCCCCTGACGACCTAATCCAGAGTACCTGTGCTGGCAGAGTACCCATGCCAGCACCAGCTCTTTATCTGCTTTCCCCCTTTAATTTCTTCACAGTTCATGCCATCTGAAATCACCTTGTTTAGTTATGGGTATAGTTTGCACTCTTACTAGAATGCCGAGGATGCCTTCATACTCCTGTTCTTCTGAAGGCTCACCTGGCCTCAGAATGCCCTGGAGAGTCTGACCTCATGAGGAAATACCAAATTTTAGTTCCGGAAGAGCTGCAGGTTGTATGAGAAACACATTTGATTCCTCAAACCAGCCACGGCACAGCCTTCCAAAATAAAGTGCACACATACACCCATTCCTGCCCCACCCTCCGCAGAAGTAAGGCATCTCTTTTAAACAGAAACTGTCACCTGTATTTGAGCAAGGAAAGTTTTCCCACGAAAGGAAACATCAAAATATAGCTCCTACCATGTTAAGCTCAGTCATCAAAATTTAGACAGAGGGGAACTCTGGAACAAATGACTTGGTTTAATTAATGAGTAAATTAGAAGAAAAAAATTAAGTGGAACCTATAGATTAAAGGAGACATAATCACAATATATGGAGCTTATTAAGATCCGAATTCAAACAAAGTATAAAAATTGGGGTGGTGGAAATCCATAAATTATATAATATTAGATATAGGCTTCAAAATTATTTGGGCCAGAGGAGTGGGTGGGGGTCTAGGTGAAAGAAGATGAGCTATGAGTCGATGCTTGTTGAAGCCAGGAGGAGTAGGACGTGGGTACGTGGGGTATGTGGAGTGCACGGAGGTTCTGATGCTCTCCTACTTTGAGATATATTTTTTAAATTCCATAATCCTTTTTTTTAACTGGGAGATTTTTATCCCCTGCATTTTTACTTGCAGCTGTCTGCTGGAGCTGAGTGGCTGCTTTTCTCTTAAGTAGCATCTCTTAAAATGGGAGAGCTCTCCCTGTACATTTCATTCATGTGTACAACTATCAGAGCTTACGATCTCCTCTTTTTGTGTCCTTTTTTAAAAATTTAATATCTGTCTGTCTGTCTGTCTGTCTGTCTATCTATCTATCTATCTATCTATCTATCTATCTATGTACCTACCTATCTAGGCAGGCTGCGCCGAGTCTTAGCTGTGGCACTCGGGATCTTCAATCTTTGTCGAAGCGTGTGGGATCTTTAGTTGCGGCATGTGGACTCTTAGTTGCGGCATGTGGACTTCTTAGTTGCGGCATGCATGTGGGATCTAGTTCCCTGACCAGGGATTGAACGCAGGCCCCCTGCACTGGGAGCGCAGAGTCTAATCCACTGGACCACCAGGGAAGTTTCCTTCTTGATAGAAAGATTGGTGGCAGGATTTACTTGGTGGCTACATGTGTGAACACGTGAAATAATTCATGATTTGCTGAGTATACAACTTCCTCGGAGGCTTGGTGTGAACTGGCATTTAGTAGCAACATGCAGCTTATGGAAGACTTTCGTTTCGAGAGCAAAGCCTCTCTAGGATAGAGCCAGTGTTGACTCTCACTGTGTGTCCTTAATCTGCTGGGGATGGAGGAGAGGCAGCACCAAGTAGCAGAAACAGGAAGCCCTCCCCCAGTGGTCACTCTGCACCCAGTCCGGGCTGAGAGTCCCTCTGCAGGCCCCCAGAGCCCTCCTCTCATCAACCCTGACTTGTATGGTCAGGGGGGTTGAGAGGGTTGTTGCCTGTTACAGCCAGTGAAGAAGAAAGGTAGTGAGTTACATGATGGCCAGGAGTATCTGACCCTGTGCACTGTGTATTCCTGGCACAGAGTAGTATTTGTTGAAGGAACAAATTAGTGCATCTTTCCAAGCCTTGGGGGACTTATCTGTAACAGGTCCACTCTACAGGGTCGTTGGGGGAATTAAACCCTCTGTGAGGAACCTGACTTAGAGCATTTGGAATGACTTAAATATTCATCATTAGGGAATGGCTAAATAAATTGTGGCCAGGGTTCTGTGTAACATTCTGCAGCTGTTAAAGAGATGAAGGTAGCTTTATGTGGATTGCCGCGGAGAGATGTTTAAAGCATCCAATAGAAAAGCAAGTGTACTACAATCCCATTCATACTACAGGGAAAACTGTGGGTCTGTACATTAGAAAAAAGTCTATTGATAGCTGTTATCTCTTGGGAGTGGATTGGATGGCGGAGTATGGTGTGGAGAGGTGAGGGGGCATTTTTCCCTCTTTATTTTACATACATCTGTAACTGACATAGAAAATTAAGCAGTAAACCTAAAGAAACAGAATAGTACTTGTTACACAGTTAGCTCAATAAATTATAACTATTATAAAGGGTAGTTATAAAGTTAATAAAGGCTAGAGGTCTAATTAGAGTAGGTCACTTACAGAGAAAAAATCTAATCAGGTTTTGTTTCACTTTTATGGAATGCAACTTCTTTAGCTTCTGAAAACATAACCAGTCTTTAATTTGGAAAGCCAAACTATGGACCTAGTCTTTTATTGTATTTTATCTTATTATTTATAGTCAGGTTTATTGAGTTATAATTTCAATATAGTATAAAACTTACTCTTGGGGCTTCCCTGGTGGCACAGTGGTTGAGAATCTGCCTGTCAATGCAGGGGACACGGGTTCGAGCGCTGGTCTGGGAGGATCCCACATGCCGCGGAGCAACTAGGCCCGTGAGCCACAACTACTGAGCCTGCGCGTCTGGAGCCTGTGCTCCGCAACAAGAGAGGCCGCAATAGTGAGAGGCCCGCGCACCGCGATAAAGAGTGGCCCCCGCTTGCCGCAACTAGAGAAAGCCCTCGCACAGAAACGAAGATCCAACACAGCCAAAAATAAATAAATTAATTAATTTAAAAAAAAAAAACTACATTGAGGTACCTTTAAAAAAAAAACCAACTTACTCTTTAGTGTACAGTTCTGTGGACTTTGACAAATGCATACTGTTGTGAAATTACCACCTCATTCAGATGCAGAACAGTGTTATCACCCCCGAAATTCCCTTGTGCTGCTCCTTTATAGTCATCCTTCCTCGATCCCTCCTCAGCTCCTGGCAACCACAGTCAGTTTTCTGTCCTTATATGTACAGGATGACATATAGTGGAATCATGCAGTATATGGCCTTTTGAGTCTGGCTTCTTTCACTTACCATCATGCACTGGAAGTCGTTCACAATGTTACATGTTTTCACAGTTCCTCCTGTTATATCTCTGAGTGGTATCCCCTTGTGTGGATGTACCACTGCTTGTTTATCCAGTCAGCAGTTGAAGGACAGTGCTCCAGCCTTTTGGAGCACAGACAGACTTCTGGCTTTTGCTGTTAGCTTTATTTCTACCAATTTTGCCTCCTTTTTTTTTTTTTTAACCGTAGAAGATTGTTGAGATTTTATAATATAGGCTGTTATTTCAGAATCCTCAGATGAGAAGAGTTGCATTAAATACAGATTATTTGGAGGTTTTAATTTTTTGTTTATTTGACACATATAGTGCTTACAACAGTTGCAGGCACATAGTAAGTGCTATATACATGTTTGTTAAATAAATAAAAAATTTAAAGTTGCCAAATAACTTGCATTTTATATAGAAGAGCGGGGCTGTGGGGTAGTACAGAGAGGCAGGAGACCAGGGTGGTAGGCCCTAGCGATATTCCTTCCCCATCTCACCCCTGCCCCAGTTGCAGGCTTTGGTACCGTGGGTGATTAATTGACTCTGGGTCTCACTAATGTGAAATAAGGGTCTCAATCTGAATCCTCCTGAAAGGAGCAGATAATATCTTAACTCTAATATTTTAACTCTAAAGTTTGATCATTGTGAAAGTAATCTGTTATAAAATATCCTATAAAATGTGCCCTGGGTAATTTGTTCCTTCCCCTACTGTTCTCAAGTACATAACACCTCCTATTGGTATCTATGTTAAAAGTGTACTAAAGTTAGTCACCACATGGTGGCACTCCCTTAAAAAATGAAATTTAAAACATTATAGTTTGGGGCATGGAATTGAGTACAGGCAGCTAGAGTGCCAGTTTATGTTCTATACATTTGTGCCTTGAGTTTTGGGGGACAAATAGGGACATAGAATCCTTTCATTCTGTTGGCTCAGGAAATTATGCAGATGTCAGGATATAGGAGCATTTGTTCTTTCTTAAACAGTGTGACATATTCATGTTACATTAACCAATGCTATACTTTGAAAATGTTGCGGATATCTTCACTCAGAAGCTTGTGTGCTTAGCAGGAAAAAAATACATCTTTAAAGAAAATATCACCAATATTTCTCCTTCAAAAATTGGTATTTAAAAAATGCTGCCTGATAATTACTGTAGGGAGTGCAGTTTTTTAAAAAATTATTTTGTTAGATTTTCTTCTCAAATTTAGGATTTTTTTTTAAATTAATTAATTAATTTATTTTATTTTTGTCTGTGTTGGGTCTTCGTTTCTGTGCGAGGGCTTTCTCTAGTTGTGGCAAGCGGGGGCCACTCTTCATCGCGGTGCACGGGCCTCTCACTATCGCGGTCTCTCTTGTTGCGGAGCACAGGCTCCAGATGCACAGGCTCAGTAGTTGTGGCTCACGAGCCTAGTTGCTCCGCGGCATGTGGGATGTTCCCAGACCAGGGCTCGAACCCGTGTCCCCTGCATTAGCAGGCAGATTCTCAACCACTGCGCCACCAGCGAAGCCCCCCGGAGTGCAGTTTTAACATTTTAGGTGTGATTCTCTTGAAGCAAAGTGTACATGCCTTGTAGATTTGAAGTGGATGTTTCTAAGCAGTTCTTGCTGTGACTGTCTGGATTTGGGACATTTACATCAGAATGTCAGGCTGGTTGACCTTGGCACCTTTGGGAGCTATCTCCCATTATACTACTTTCTCTTCAGGATTTTCATTCCTGCGTGTGTTCAGTGATTCACTTGCCAGGTATTTATTGTTTGCTCGCATGAGCACCAGGCATTGTGCTATAGAGCTGTGGGAGATTCAAAGATGGTCCTGATTTTCAGGAATCAAATTGAGAAGACGAAACACCCAAACGTTTAATTCAAATGTTAGGCCTTATTTTGTTCACATTAATAATATAGGTAAGAAGAATTACAGTGGTTGAGAGAAGGAGAGACTGCTCTTCACTAGGGTGAATGGTCAAGGAGAAACTTGGGAGTGGTATTTGGTGGGGGGAGATGAGGAGGGAGAGCTTTTGGGCGTATGAAGAGGCCAGGAGTAAGGAGGTAGAATTTCACCCCACCCCAAATCTGACTATTGAAAGGAGTGAAGGGTACAGGACAGTGACACAGATTCCTGGCAGAGGGCATGTCCTTCCTGTACAAGAGTCTGAGGAAAGGAAAATACAAGGTCCTTAGGAATTAGGTTGTGATCCAGCTCTGTATGCTTGCCCAAGGGGTTTTGTTGTTGAAGGATTTGGGGTGGGATGGGGACAATGTGACAGAACTTCGGGGAAATTTAGCATTGCCTTCAAACACAGATATGAGGGAGACTTTTGCTGGTGATATGACAGATTAACTGTTCTGAAAATCCACCTGATAAAAACACTTAGACATGATGCCTAAATATATGACATCTTTTTAATGAATAGCTGAACTTGCAAGAAAAGGGGGAACTCCTCAAGGCCTAAAAAATAAAGGACAAACTGAAAGTTTGAGGTGCAAGCTCAAACTACAGCTGTCTTGGAGTCATTTGCTGATTTCAGTAACCAAGAGGCTTTCTTTCCCCCCAGATAGTTTTATTGAGGTTAATTGACATACAATAAACTGCAGGTATTTAAAGTGTACAATTTAATAAATTATGACATGTGTGTATACCCATGAAATCATCACCATAATTAAAATAATGAAAATATCGATCATCAAGTTTATGACCTTCTGCAGTCTTTTGCTCCTCTACACCCCTCCATCCCCAGTCAACCACTTAGCTGTTTTCTATCCCCATACATTAGTTTTCATCTATATAAAATTCTAGACAGTACAGTCATATACTATATACTCTTATCTGCCTGACCTAATAGTTTTGAGATTCATCTGTGTTGTTGTGTGTATCAATAGTTTGTTCCTTTTTATTGCTAAGTACTATTTCATCGTCTGAATGTACCATACTTTGTTTATCTGTTCACCTGTGGGTAGGCATTTGGGTTGTTTCCACTTTGGGGTTATTACAGATAAAGCTGCCAGAACATTTGTGAACAAGTCTTTGTGCGGACATATGCTTTTATTTCCCTTTGGTAAGGAGCTAGGAGTGGAACGGTTCAGTCATATGGTGGGTGTCTGTGAGACTTGGGTTTTAAAGGCTATTTGGGCGCAGGAGACAAAGTCTTGGGCTTGTGTTAAACATGGAGGTGGAACTGAGACCACCATATAAAGCTGGGAGTTTTGAAGTGCTATCCATATCTCTAGCAAAATGGTAGAATGAAAAAATAAGCCCATTGGCAGATTTTTTTTTTTTTTTAAACTTGTCTGATTTGGCCTGTACTTTGAATGGGGGAAAAAAGTCTCCTCAGGTAGTTTTTACCCTAGGCCTGCCTTCTCTTGAACTTTGTTTGAATTTACCTGACCTATGTAGTCTGGGTATTTCCAAGAAGAGAAATTATCTTAAAGAGATCCTAGGTTGATAGAGTTCCCAGATATTAGCAGTAGTCAATACATATCCTTTTTGGATATTCCTGCCTTTATCCAGCCTTAGCCCAGGATTCCCACAGATAAATCCTCGCCAAACATGAGCTCATAATCCAAAACTTAAAAACACAAGGAAATAAACAACCATGAATGAGAGAGAGAGAAAAAAGCAGAACTAGAGTGGAGCTTTAGATATTAGAATTATCAGGTTCAGAATATAAAATAATGGCTTAAAAACATTTAAATAAGTAAAATGTGAAGGAGAAAATAAGTAAGGGCTAAAATCCTATGAAGAAAGATCTGGAAGAATTGAAAACACAGATATATAATCAGTGAAATTAAACCCTAATGAATCGGTCAAACGATGAGTTAGACACAGCTAAAGAGAGATTTTGTAAATTGGGGATAAAGCTTAAGAAATTACACAGAATGCAGTATAGAAAGACAAAGATGAAAACTATGAAAATTAAATCTAAAGAAACAGAACAGAATGAGATGATTTAAAATAAATGGTGAGAGACTTCCCTGGTGGTCCAGTGGTTACGAATCTGCCTTCCAGTGCAGGGGACGCATGTTTGATCCCTGGTCGGGGAACTAAGATCCCACATGCCACAGGGCAACTAAGCCCTCACACTCCAACGAAGAGCCCGCACGCGACAATGAAAGATCCAGGACGCCTAAACTAAGACCCGATGCAGCCAAAAATAAATAAATAAATAAATAAATAAATAAATAAATAAATAAATAAATATTTTTAAAAAAATGGCAAAGCAGAAGATGATAGAGGTAATAGGGGAGAGGCAGTATTTGAGGAAATTATGATAAAAATTTCCAACAATATTGAAAACCAGAACTCTTTAGATTTAGGAATCAGAGTAAATCCCAAGTAGAATTTTTTTTAAAAAACCTTATCCAACTCTCCCCTCCTCCTCGGCTTCTCCCTGCGCCCCGCCAGCCCTTGCGCTCTCCCACTCCCTCTGCCCGTCCTCCCCGCTCCCCTCCTCCCGCTCATTCACTTGCCCCTCTCCCTTCTCCACTCTCTCCCCCTCTCTCCTTTCTTCTCCTTCTTTCACCCTCCGTCTCTCACACCCCCTCCATTCCCCTGTCTCCTTTCTGACACTGCACTGCAGCTGCTCCTCAGCCCTGCCCCCTCCCCAGTGAGAACAAACCAGCAACATTGCTTTTTTTTCCTAAAGAGATTTCTATTGATCCGATTAAAAAAAACAAAAACAAAACAACCTTAAGAAACCCCAAAAGCAAAAAACAAAAACAAAAAACAAAAAAAACCCCAAAACCTTATCCAGACAAACTGGAGTATAATAGAACACCAAAGACATAAAGGTGATCTTAAAGCAATCAGAGAAACTGATTACCTACCAAGGAATGCTATTTGACTGCAAGGAAACCTCTGCAGCAACGATGGAAACCAGAATACAGAAGAATAGTATCTTAAAGTGCTGAGAGAAAATTATCGCCAACCTAGAATTTTAAACTCAGCTAAAATATAATTTAATAATGAGGGAATGATAACATTTTCAGTTAAACAAAAACTGAGCTTTTACCTCCAACAGACTCACAAAGGAACTTTTATACTTTAAAAAAAGGGAAAATGACCCCAAAAGGGAGAATATCTGCAATGCAAAAGAGAATGTCTGTGCAATACCCAGGAGACTAGCTCTTGAATGATGAAGCCACTCTGAGATAAAGGAGTTAAACTTGAGAGTCCTCTGTCAGTCTGCTCTAGGTGTCCGCTGTGAAATTTGAATCAAGTGAGCTTTAAGTTAACCTAAATTAAGAAGTTTTGGTGACTGATTTTCAGGCACATTGGTGGCCAAGGATGGTATGCAGGAGAAAGCCCTGGAGGGGATGGGCAGAGTTGCAGGGGTAGTGCAGACAGCTATAGAGCGATGAAACAGGGTCACGTTTCTTAGAAGGGGCTCTTTGTTTTTATTAATTTAATATTTGCCCTCCTGGACCTTTGCCTTTTTTCCTTTGCTGTTTGGGAAATTTCCTTGACTACTTTTCATTCATTTTAAATTAATTTTTTATTTTGGCAGTCACATTTTTAACTACCAGAGGTTTTTTTTTTTTAATTAATTTTAAAAATCTTTCTCATAACATGACATTCTTGATTTCTGAACATATAATCCTTATGAGTCTCTCTGAGGATATAAACTAGAGGAGTTGCGGGGTTTTGTTTTTTGGTGTTTTTTAAAATTTTCTCCAGTTTCGGAAATTATCTGTTTCCTTCAGGGTTAATCTGTTTGTCTTGGTCTTTTTCTGTGATGTTCTACGCTTTCCTTAAAAGTCTGATGATCCTTGTTGTCTATTTCTATTTAAGAAAGTGGGAATGGGAAGGTTGATTGGGAGTTCTATGTATGTGGGTGGGATTGTAGCTTGGCTGGTTCCATTTCTGGATTAACGAGTAGGGGAATTAAGAAATCTTCTCAGATGGCTTATATGACATTGGGGCACCAACATGCTGCATTAGTGTTTTCCAGACTTTCCTTTAATTTCTTTTCTTTTTTTATTAATTAATTAATTTATTTTTGGCTGCGTTGTGTCTTCATTGCTGCGCGCGGGCTTCCTCTAGTTGTGGCGAGCAGGGGCTACTCTTCGTTGTGGTGCGCGGGCTCCACATTGCGGTGGCTTCTCTTGTTGTGGAGCACGGGCTCTAGGAGCGAGGGCTCAGTAGTTGTGGCTCGGGAGTTCTAAAGCACAGGCTCAGTAGCTGTGGCACAAGGGCTTAGTTGCTCCGTGGCATGTGGGATCTTCCCGGACCAGGGTCGAACCCTGTCCCTTGCGTTGGCAGGCAGGTTCTTAACCACTGTGCCACCAGGGGAGTCCCTTCTTTAATTTCTTTAGAGGAGATTCCTCCTTACTGGTGGTAAATGTCTGGGCGTGCAGAGGTGGGTCAGGTGTGTGTTTTGGCTGTCGACCATTTCATGTACAGATGTAGAATCATCAGTTTTCACCCCTATGTCTCCCTTCCACCTGCATTCTACCTGCAGTCTTCATGTTCGGAGCTCTTCCTGGCATATGGGCTCCCTCTGTCACTCTACTCTTTCAAGACTCTCCTCAGCAGGAATTTCCTCCGCTCTGCTTCACTAGGCAATGTGCACCCATCCACTTTCAGATTCCAAAAAATTTGTCGAAATTTGTTGTATGATGACAGCCCCCTTTCTTTTCTCTTCACTGTTGTGGGTTTAGACTTTTTAAAAATTCCTTTATTGTAATTTAAAGGGGTCACAGTCAGGAGAGGGGATAAGCACATGTGCTCAGTCCACCATCTTTCCCCAGAAACACAATCATTATTTTAACACCTTTGTTGATTATGGATTACTGCAGATAGAGAAAACATAGGCCATGAAGCCAAATATATATTAACCTCTAGGGTATTATCCAGAGCTTAGAATTTTTTTTTAAGTTCCTTATATTTTGAAAATTTGTCATTTTCTCCTTGAAAATTAAAAAAAAGTTTATGGCAATTTGGGAGGAGAAAACTTTCTAGTTAATTGAGAATTATGATTAAGTGAGATTTAAATGTTATCACATATTGAGAACTATGACTTTTTAAAAAAATCTAAGAATTAATTTCTAATTACTTTTTCACAAAACAGCCCCCCTGTGTGATGTGATAACAGCCTCTGGTCTAAGCAGCTGCCAGGTGAATGAAAGCTGAACTGGAGTGACAGAGTGGCAATAACAGCGCTGGAGATGTGTATGCAGTTGTTAAGATGATTCAAATGGTAGTTATGGCAACGAAGATCAACAGAGGGAAAAAGAGAGACACTGGAAAAGCAGCAGCACATTTTAGGAACAGTCATTATTCACAATGGCAAAGTTGTTTACTATAAAAATTCCATCCTCCTTTGCCTCTTTGCGGCCCTCCGCCATTTTTTACTTTATGTTAGAGCTTGCTGATTTATGGCATAATGTGGTACAATTTCACCTCTGAAACAAAGTCTGTAAAGTCTCGAGGTACATTAAAGACTTTAGTCCCCAACAGTAAATCATGAAAGGATCTTGTACTGTTTATCCCTTTATGCTTGGAGAGGGGGAGCTTATAAATTTATATAGAGAAATGAGTTTGAAGTGGTTGTTTGATAGTGAAATGCCTCAACTAAGCAACCAACAATATGTATATCATATGAGTAATCTGTTATGTGGGGAGTTACTTTGGGTTTAAAACAATGTCATACTTTTGATACTTTTAGGTGGCTAATGTCTTGGTAAGGATAAAATAGAAATACAGTGAAGTTGCATTTGATTTTGAGATACTAATGGCAAAGCCTGACATTTAGCTTGATTACTAGAGGTTTTATTATTTACAGCTGCTCAGTTATTGTATTAATAGAGCCCACTCTGCTTCCTGGCACCACGGATACCTTTTATAATTTGAGTGTTCTCAAAAGAACACTGTGTGAAAATGATCAGCCCCAAATGTAAACGACTTTTGTAAAAAGCAGACACATTTTATGTTGGTTCAGTCTCTGGTTTTTGGTTGTGTGTTTTGGGAAGGAAGCTGTAGGGCTGGAAATGTGGTGAACCAGGTAACGCCACAGTTATCTGGTTACAGGCCATGCAGACGTAGCCTTATTTGCCTTTGTCATATTGGTGGTGATCTTGGGACTGTCTGTATCTGACCAGTCCCCACATGAAACCTCTTGAAGCTTCAGTTTCGGATTCTGTTCACCTCATATTGATTCTCGTAGTAGGTCCTTCCTTCCCTCAGGCCTTTGTACCTGCTACTTCCAGGTGAACTGTTCCCCCCCACTTCCCATATCTCACACTTTCCTCTCCTTGGCTAACATCACCTCTTCCTCCAGGTCTCATCTTATATGTCACTTTCACAGAGACCTTTCCACTCTCAGTCAGATTCTCTAGCACTCGTGTTAGTCTGTGTTGGCATGTTCCATACTTATAATGAACCCTATTAGTGTGGCAGTTATTTAAAGCCTTCCTCCTTCACTGTACTGTCAGCTCCAGGCAGGGAAGGGCCGTGACTGTCTTAGTCAGTCTGCTCTGTCTCCAGCGCCTGCATTGAGCCTGGCACATGCCACGGGCTGATGCTCTTCATTTTGAATGGCTGGGTGGAGGTCTGCCATTGCCAGTCCTTTCCGTTATCCACTATGCCCATGGTTGGTGGATGCAGATGGGGACTGATTTAGGAGATTAGGTGAGCCATTCAGTGTCATCTCTATTAGTACTGGAAGAAATACTGAGTTATAGCCAGCTCTCAGTTATTTCTAATAATGGGGCAGGAGAGCATGGATAATTCAAGTTGCTCTCCCACTCCCCACAATGAGTTTTCTTTTTTTAGATTAAAAAAAAAAGGAGGGAACTGGAGATATGTGAGATACCCAGCACTGGAGAAATTTGAAGTGGATTTCTTGTTTTCATTCTTTTCTTACCACATGATCAAGTAAGTCCAAGAAAGTAGATTGGCCCCTAAATGGGCAGTGAAGATGGATGTGAGGTCCCAGAGAGGATGGGCAAGTTAAGAAAAGATTTAGAAAAGATGGTCAAGCTATTTTACCAGTTGAAGAAAGAGATTAGACTGTGATGAAACAGAAGATGAGGAGCAGAGCATTCTCATTACCTGCCCGGTCCTAGCAGTCCTGTGAATGGGCGCCTGGTTGGTCTCTTGGCTCCTAAGACAGCCTTTGCCTGGATATATTCACAGTCTGTTTTGAAGTTGTACAGAGAAGCTCACTTGCGTCATTCTGAAGATGCAGTGAGTCAACGCAGTCCCAGGGGAGCAGTAATGGCCTCAAACAGAAACTTGGAATGAAAAATTGCTGTGGATTTAAAGACATAGTACTTTCTTCTTATGACTTCATTTGGTAATGGTAAGATTAATTCAGATAGCCCTCCTTTAACGGTGGGCCTTAAACACATATGGAATTTTTTTTTTCCTTCACTTTTGTCATTTAACCTTTTAAAATAGGACATCTAGTTGGGTGCTTGGTTTGGGGAGACTCTATTGATATAATTCTCTACCGCTCACTTGTCTTGCCCACCTCCCCCCACCCCCAAACAGCGCAAACACATACATACACTCCTCAACTTGGACTTCTCAGTATAGTTTTCCCTGGTCATTCTTGACCTCAGTCATGTTGACATGCAATGGGATTTTCAGTGGAGAAGAATCACCAGAGAAGAATCTTCACTTAACTTTAACAATTGACCATATTTATATGTACTATTTCAGCCAGAATTTTAAATTGATATTATTTAATAGGATTGCAGATAACATTTTACTATAACAAACATCAAGGGGATTATCCAAATTCCTACTTGCAAATGTCTTAGCAAATTTAGCAAATTTACCAGCTGCATGATTATCCGATAGTGTGTACTAAAAGTATATTATTTTGGCTTACTTTGAGATTAGAGAATTCTCAATAGAATTTTTCCCTTAACTATGCAAATCTGCATTGCTTTTTTTCCCTCTAGTCTCCTAAACAGTGAGCCTTCTGGACAGGAAATGGAAGAGGAGGAAGGAGGCAATAGAGAATAATGCAGTGGTTTTCAAGCATTGCAACCTGCGTGGGGAATACATAACTCTACTATGAGCCTGTGTGTGTGTGTGTGTGTGTGTGTGTGTGTGTGTGTGTGTGTGTATCTGAAGAAAGTCTGTGAATTAATACATACCCTCATTATACAGCACAGTGATTGTTCTTTTTTATTTATTTTATTTTATTCTATTTTATTTTATTTTATTTATTTTATTTATTCTATTTTATTGAGAAATGCTGGCTGTGACTTACTAGTGGATTTCATGACCAAGAGGGAGTCCTGATCTAGGTTTGAAGAGATGGTAGTGTAAAGAGTGTGGGCTCCAGAGTTTCTCTATCCAGAAATCCTGACTCTACCATAACTTGAGTGGGATCACACAGTTACTGGATTAGCCCTTGAAAGCTTTGGCTCTGACTCCTGTGAGATAGGAATGGAGATAACACACACCCACCTCAAAGGATTATTGAGAGGATGCGAAGAGGCAGTGCACTAAAGCTCTTAGCACGGTGCCTGCAGAGAACCCCCAGTAATTGTAGCTGCTGCAGTGGTAGTTGTGACTGTCCTTACTAAGGTGCTGTAGCTGTATTGGCTTCATGGGAAGTCGTGGAATTTCCTTTCCTGAAGATGTTTAGAAGGATGGATTGTATTTATCAAGAGCATTTATTTTATTTTCTTAATTTTTTATTATGAAAAATTTCAAACCTATAAAAACTTGAAAGAATAGTGCAAAGAACTACCAATCTATCCCTCACCTTGATTCCAACTCTTAACACTTGCCACACGCTCTCCATCTCTCTTTACATAAAACACTTCCCTTTTACCAGACCACCTGGAAATTGGCTGTAGACTCATGATAGCCAAGAATAAGGACATTCTCTTACACCACCACAGCACCGTTGCCGCACAGAAGAAAACCATCATTAATCCAATAACATTGTTCAACATGCAGTCCATGTTCAGAATTCCCCAGCTCTCAGTAATGTTTTAAACATGAACCATTCAAAGAGTTTAGGATGAACTGGATGGCCTATGAAGTTCCTCATGGAGCTGAAGACTCCTGTGAAGTTGAAAGTAACCACCAAAAGTGTAACTCTCATGTGGAATATTAATCAGTTGTTGGCATCCTTTTATGTGAACCTTAAAGAGCTGGTGAGATGAGATGGAGGCTGTGGTTGTCTCCTCTGTGTGGGACAGTCAACACACCTGCTTTAGAGATTGCATCCTTTACTTTGCCAGTTCACACAGATGTGTCCTGGTAATAAAATGAGGCACCAAAAAGATACCCGCCGGAATGCAAAGTGGTAGAGCAGTAGGTTACGTTTGAATTTAAACGGCTGTGAATTGGAAACACATATTTGTTGGAATTAGAATGTGTCTAGGTAGGAATTTAAGTTCTTCCCTTAAATTGAGGATGACAAGGATGTTTTTTAAGGAGAGAATTTAAGATGAATAGTATGGAAGTTTGTACATGTGTGTTTTTTAAATACACATACACACACAGTAAGAAAATGAAAGCAACAAAGGCAGGCATTCAGTAGAAGTAAGGCCTACCTTACTGGTTTCTTCTGTATTTTTTCAAAGCTAATTAATTCCAAAATGTCCATTATTTCACATTAAAAAAAACTCTATAGCAAATATCTTATAATAACTACAAATGGAATATAACCTTTAAAAATTGTGAATCACTATATTGTACACCTGTAACATATATCAACTATATTTCAGTTTAAAAAATTAGTTAAAAAATAAAAAATTGAGAAGAAAAAAAATCTCTAAAATTAGGATGGATCTTATAATAATTCTATTATAATACAATGCCATGGTTTAATGGAACATAAAGTAAAGTGTATCTCACAGTGGCATCTTAGATTTGATGAAGTATAATATTCTATGCATTTACAAGTTTGTGTGTTCTTTTTGTTTTTTTCCTCTTTTTTAAGACATATAGTAATGTAGAAGAGTCATAGATTTGTATACTACTCTACTACCCAGCTGTGCAGAGATATGATAGTCTTTTTTTTTTTTTTTCCACACACACACACTGTATTTTATTTTTACAAGAGATAAATAGACTGACACCAAGCATTGTACATGGATGACCACAACAAAAGCAACAATGATTGCAATTACCAAACATGAAACACACTCATACTATGTCATAATATTGACATTCAGTCCAGTAATCCTCCACTGTAACAGCTCCTTTACTTTGCAGTGAAAATTGATTTGTATATTCTTTGCCTCTGAGTCCTTGTGGGATTTTTTTTTTTAATTCAGACAGAAAGTCACAAAAATTATACTCATCCTCATCAGTTCACTCAGTCCCATGTAATTAATTTTTTTTTTCATCTTGATCTTTTGTTAGCACTTTTATGAGTTCATCAGTTTTTCATTAGAGTTCTGAAAATGCTTATTCATTCAGTTCAGCAGTACAGTCAGTTACCAGAAACCTGTACTTGTCAGAGTCTTTTCCATGAATTTCTTGAAGATGAAACCCTTTTATAGGAACATACTTGCAAAATCATCAGAGTACACCCAGAACTGTCTGTAAATGACAGAAGACTTAAAAATGACCATGGTTAAAGATTTGATGAAAGTTCATAATAATGCAGTTGACAAGAAAATTAGTTATTTCTGAGATATACATTTTAAAGTAATAACTAGGATTATTACTTATAACCTTATACCAGAACATATAAGATTTTTAGAAGTTTCCTGTAATGTCTGAAACATTTATATTAACATATTTCCATACATATTTCCATACAAATACAAATATAAGATTTTTAGAAATTTCATGTAATGTCTGAAACATTTATATTAACATATTTCCATACATATTTCCATACAAATACAAATATAACATTTTTAGAAATTTCATGTAATGTCTGAAACATTTATATTAACATATTTCCATACAAATAACCCAATGAAAGTTTAGTATTAGTTGTTTTGTTTGTTTTTTTATACTGCAGGTTCTTATTAGGCATCAGTTTTATACACATCAGTGTATACATGTCAATCCCAATCGCCCAATTCAGCACACCACCATCCCCACCTCACCGCAGTTTTCCCCCCTTGGTGTCCATATGTCCATTCTCTACATCTGTGTCTCAACTTCTGCCCTGCAAACTGGCTCATCTGTACCATTTTTCTAGGTTCCACATACATGCATTAATATACGATATTTGTTTTTCTCTTTCTGACTTACTTCACTCTGTATGACAGTCTCTAGATCCATCCACGTCTCAACAAATGACTCAATTTCGTTCCTTTTTATGGCTGAGTAATATTCCATTATATATATGTACCACAACTTCTTTATCCATTCGTCTGTTGATGGGCATTTAGGTTGCTTCCATGACCTGGCTATTGTAAATAGTGCTGCAATGAACATTCGGGTGCATGTGTCCTT
Source organism: Balaenoptera acutorostrata (assembly GCF_949987535.1). Lineage (NCBI taxonomy): Eukaryota > Metazoa > Chordata > Mammalia > Artiodactyla > Balaenopteridae > Balaenoptera > Balaenoptera acutorostrata. The sequence continues at coordinate 120,063,966 of NC_080069.1, forward strand.
TTGAATTACGGTTTTCTCTGGGTATATGCCCAGTAGTGGGATTGCTGGGTCATATGGTAATTCTATTTTTAGTTTTTTAAGGAACCTCCATATTGTTCTCCATAGTGGCTGTATCAATTTACATTCCCACCAACAGTGCAAGAGGGTTCCCTTTTCTCCACACCCTCTCCAGCATTTGTTGTTTGTAGATTTTCTGATGATGCCCATTCTAACAGGAGTGAGGTGATACCTCATTGTAGTTTTGATTTGCATTTCTCTAATAATTAGTGATGTTGAGCATCTTTTCATGTGCTTCGTGGCCGTCTGTATGTCTTCTTTGGAGAAATGTCTATTTAGGTCTTCTGCCCATTTTTGGATTGGGGTGTTTGTTTCTTTGATATTGAGCTGAATGAGCTGTTTATATATTTTGGAGATTAATCCTTTGTCAGTTGATTCATTTGCAAATATTTTCTCCCATTCTGAGGGTTGTCTTTTTGTCTTGTTTATGGTTTCCTTTGCTGTGCAAAAGCTTTGTAGTTTCATTAGGTCCCACTTGTTTATTTTTGTTTTTATTTCCATTACTCTAGGAGGTGGATCAAAAAAGATCTTGCTGTGATTTATGTCAAAGAGTGTTCTTCCTATGTTTTCCTCTAAGAGTTTTATAGTGTCCAGTCTTATATTTAGGTCTCTAATCCATTTTGAGTTTATTTTTGTGTATGGTGTTAGGGAGTATTCTAATTTCATTCTTTTACATGTAGCTGTCCAGTTTTCCCAGCACCACTTATTGAAGAGACTGTCTTTTCTCCATTGTATATCTTTGCCTCCTTTGTCATAGATTAGTTGACCATAGGTGCGTGGGTTAATCTCTGGGCTTTCTATCTTGTTCCATTGATCTATGTTTCTGTTTTTGTGCCAGTACCATATTGTCTTGATTACTGTAGCTTTGTAGTATAGTCTGAAGTCAGGGAGTCTGATTCCTCCAGCTCCATTTTTTTGCCTCAAGACTGCTTTGGCTATTCGGGGTCTTTTGTGTCTCCATACAAATTTTAAGATGATTTGTTCTAGCTCCGTAAAAAATGCCATTGGTAATTTGATAGGGATTGCATTGAATCTGTAGATTGCTTTGGGTAGTATACTCATTTTCACAATGTTGATTCTTCCAATCCAAGAACATGGTATATCTCTCCATCTATTTGTATCATCTTTAATTTCTTTCATCAGTGTCTTATAGTTTTCTGCATACAGGTCTTTTGTCTCCCTAGGTAGGTTTATTCCTAGGTATTTTATTTTTTTTGTTGCAATGGTAAATGGGAGTGTTTCCATAATTTCTCTTTCAGATTTTTCATCATTAGTGTATAGGAATGCAAGAGATTTCTGTGCATTAATTTTGTAACCTGCAACTTTACCATATTCATTAATTAGCTCTAGCAGTTTTCTGGTGGCAGTTTTAGGATTCTCTATGTATAGTATCATGTCATCCGCAAACAGTGACAGTTTTACTTCTTCTTTTCCAATTTGTATTCCTTTTATTTCTTTTTCTTCTCTGATTGCCGTGGCTAGGACTTCCAGAACTATGTTGAATAATAGTGGTGAGAGTGGACATCCTTGTCTCGTTCCTGATCTTAGAGGAAATGCTTTCAGTTTTTCACCATTGAGAATGATGTTTGCTGTGGGTTTGTCATATATGGCCTTTATTATGTTGAGGTAGGTTCCCTCTATGCCCACTTTCTGGAGAGTTTTTATCAGAAATGGGTGTTGAATTTTGTCAAAAGCTTTTTCTGCATCTATTGAGATGATCATATGGTTTTTATTCTTCAATTTGTTAATATGGTGTATCACATTGATTGATTTGCGTATATTGAAGAATCCTTGCATCCCTGGGATAAATCCCACTTGATCGTGGTGTATGATCCTTTTAATGTGTTGTTGGATTCTGTTTGCTAGTATTTTGTTGAGGATTTTTGCATCTATATTCATCAGTGATATTGGTCTGTAATTTTCTTTTTTTGTAGTGTCTTTGTCTGGTTTTGGTATCAGGGTGATGGTGGCCTCATAGAATGAGTTTGGGAGTGTTCCTTCTTCTGCAATTTTTTGGAAGAGTTTGAGAAGGATGGGTGTTAGCTCTTCTGTAAATGTTTGATAGAATTCACCTGTGAAGCCATCTGGTCCTGGACTTTTGTTTGTTGGAAGATTTTTAATCACAGTTTCAATTTCATTACTTGTGATTGGTCTGTTGATATTTTCTGTTTCTTCCTTATTCAGTCTTGGAAGGTTATACCTTTCTAAGAATTTGTCCATTTCTTCCAGGTTGTCCATTTTATTGGCATAAAGTTGCTTGTAGTAGTCTCTTAGGATGTTTTGTATTTCTGCGGTGTCTGTTGTAACTTCTCCTTTTTCGTTTCTGATTTTATTGATTTGAGTCCTCTCCCTCTTTTTCTTGATGAGTCTGGCTAATGGCTTATCAATTTTGTTTATCTTCTCAAAGAACCAACTTTTAGTTTTATTGATCTTTGCTATTGTTTTCTTTGTTTCTATTTCATTTATTTCTGCTCTGATCTTTATGATTTCTTTCCTTCTGCTAACTTTGGGTTTTGTTTGTTCTTCTTTCTCTAGTTTCTTTAGGTGTAAGGTTAGATTGTTTGAGATTTTTCTTGTTTCTTTAGGTAGGCTTGTATAGCTATAAACTTCCCTCTTAGAACCGCTTTTGCTGCATCCCATAGGTTTTGGGTCGTCGTGTTTTCATTGTCATTTGTCTCTAGGTATTTTTTTATTTCCTGTTTGATTTCTTCAGTGATCTCTTGGTTATTTAGTAACGTATTGTTTAGCCTCCATGTGTTTGTCTTTTTTACGTTTTTTTCCCTGTAATTCATTTCTAATCTCATAGCGTTGTGGTCAGAAAAGATGCTTGATATGATTTCAATTTTCTTAAATTTACTGAGGCTTGATTTGTGACCCAAGATGTGATCTATCCTGGAGAATGTTCCGTGCGCACTTGAGAAGAACGTGTAATCTGCCGTTTTTGGGTGGAATGTCCTATATATATCAATTAAATCTATCTGGTCTATTGTGTCATTTAAAGCTTGTGTTTCCTTATTTATTTTCATTTTGGATGATCTGTCCATTGGTGTAAGTGAGGTGTTAAAGTCCCCCACTATTATTGTGTTACTGTCGATTTCCTCTTTTATAGCTGTTAGCAGTTGCCTTATGTATTGAGGTGCTCCTATGTTGGGTGCATATATATTTATAATTGTTATATCTTCTTCTTGGATTGATCCCTGGATCATTATGTAGTGTCCTTCCTTGTCTCTTGTAACATTCTTTATTTTAAAGTCTATTTTATCTGATATGAGTATAGCTACTCCAGCTTTCTTTTGATTTCCATTTGCATGGAATATCTTTTTCCATCCCCTCACTTTCAGTCTGTATGTGTCCCTAGGTCTGAAGTGGGTCTCTTGTAGACAGCATATATATGGGTCTTGTTTTTGTATCCATTCAGCCAGTCTATGTCTTTTGGTTGGGGCATTTAATCCATTCACATTTAAGGTAATTATCGATATGTATGTTCCTATGACCATTTTCTTAATTGTTTTGGGTTTGTTTTTGTAGGTCCTTTTCTTCTCTTGTGTTTCCCACTTAGAGAAGTTCCTTTAGCATTTGTTGTAGAGCTGGTTTGGCGGTGCTGAATTCTCTTAGCTTTTGCTTGTCTGTAAAGCTTTTGATTTCTCCATCGAATCTGAATGAGATCCTTGCGGGTAGAGTAATCTTGGTTGTAGGTTCTTCCCTTTCATCACTTTAAGTATATCATGCCACTCCCTTCTGGCTTGCAGAGTTTCTGCTGAGAAATCAGCTGTTAACCTTATGGGAGTTCCCTTGTATGTTATTTGTCGTTTTTCCCTTGCTGCTTTCAGTAATTTTTCTTTGTCTTTAATTTTTGCCACTTTGATTACTATGTGTCTCGGCGTGTTTCTCCTTGGGTTTATTCTGTATGGGACTCTCTGCGCTTCCTGGACTTGGGTGGCTATTTCCTTTCCCATGTTAGGGAAGTTTTCGACTATAATCTCTTCAAATATTTTCTCTGGTCCTTTCTCTCTCTCTTCTCCTTCTGGGACCCCTATAATGCGAATGTTGTTGCGTTTAATGTTGTCCCAGAGGTCTCTTAGGCTGTCTTCATTTCTTTTCATTCTTTTTTCTTTAGTCTGTTCTGCAGCAGTGAATTCCTCCATTCTGTCTTCCAGGTCACTTATCCGTTCTTCTGCCTCAGTTATTCTGCTATTGATTCCTTCTAGTGTAGTTTTCATTTCAGTTATTGTATTGGTCATCTCTGTTTGTTTGTTCTTTAATTCTTCTAGGTCTTTGTTAATCATTTCTTGCATCTTCTCAATCTTTGCCTCCATTCTTATTCCGAGGTCCTGGATCATCTTCACTATCATTATTCTGAATTCTTTTTCTGGAAGGTTGCCTATCTCCACTTCATTTAGTTGTTTTTCTGGGGTTTTTTCTTGTTCCTTCATCTGGTACATAGCCCTCTGCCTTTTCATCTTCTCTGTCTTTCTGTAACTGTGGTTTTTGGACCACAGGCTGCAGGATTGTAGTTTTTCTTGCTTCTGTTGTCTGCCCTCTGGTGGTTGAGGCTATCTAAGAGGCTTGATGGGAGGCTCTGGTGGTGGGTAGAGCTGACTGTTGCTGTGGCGGTCAGAGCTCAGTAAAACCTTAATCCACTTGACTGTTGATGGGTGGGGCTGGGTTCCCTCCCTGTTGCTGTGGCGGTCAGAGCTCATTAAAACCTTAATCCACTTGACTGTTGATGGGTGGGGCTGGGTTCCCTCCCTGTTGGTTGTTTTGCCTGAGGCAACCCAACACTGGAGCCTACCCGTGCTCTTTGGTGGGGTTAATGGCAGACTCTGGGAGGGCTCACGCCAAGGAGAACTTCCCAGGACCTCTGCTGCCAGTGTCCTTATCCCCACGGTGAAACAGAGCCACCACTTGCCTCGGCAGGAGACCCCCCAACACCAGCAGGTACGTCTGGTTCAGTCTCCCCCAGGGTCACTGCTCCTTCCCCTGGGTCCCGATGCACACATTACTTTGTGTGTGCCCTCCAAGAGTGGGGTCTCTGTTTCCCCCAGTCCTGTCACAGTCCTGCAATCAATTCCCACTAGACTTCAAAGTCTGATTCTCTAGGAATTCCTCCTCCCGTTGCCGGACCCCCAGGTTGGGAAGCCTGACGTGGGGCTCAGAACCTTCACTCCAGTGGGTGGACTTCTGTGGTATAAGTGTTCGCCAGTCTGTGAGTCACCCACCCAGCAGTTATGGGATTTGATTTTACTCTGATTGCGCCCCTCCTACCGTCTCACTGTGGCTTCTCCTCTGTCCTTGGACATGGGGTATCCTCCTTGGTGAAGTCCAGGGTCTTCCTGTCAATGATTGTCCAGCAGCCAGTTGTGATTCTGGAGCTCTCGCAAGAGGGAGTGAGTGCACGTCCTTCTACTCCGCCATCTTGGTTAATCTCCGAGATATGATAGTCTTAAAAAAAAAAAAAAATCACCAATCTGCCTTCCTCATAAATTGCCATGTTGTAGTGGGGAGAAGTAAAGAGAAGTGTTTTAATTAGCCAATTAACAAGGTCTCTCTGCCTTATCCTGCCATGCTACTCCCGACTTTTATTCTGTGGCCATCCGTGTATACATGGATGGGAGGTTGCATCCCGCAAGGTGATCTTCTCTCAGAGTTTCAATTAGGAGGTGGGGCAAAAGCTCATTATTTCCCCCTCAATCTACCAGTCTGACCTCCCTTCCCTTCACTGTGCCAGTTACCAGTTTATTGCCCTTCATCCCCAAATCCATTTTTCTTCGCTCTGCTTTGTGACATAGGATCTGGACTCTGTAAGCATTTCTCCCTTGCCAGCTGGCTTACTGTTAGGCTTTGTCAATAGAGGGACAATGTTAAAGGGACACTGCAAGGCCATCGAGGGAGAAGGGGTTTCCTTTCCTATTTCCGGTGTGCTGATTTTCAGTGGGGTATGTCTTTCAGTGGACTATACCCAGTGACAGCATCCCTCACAGACCACCCAGGAGGCTGCACTGTGGACTAGCGCCAGCCCATTCACACCCTCCAACAAATTTCTCCACTGCACGGTGGGCCGCTTTCATAGACCTCTGTGGATTACTCCCTCTGGCAGGCGTCCTTGCCGCTAGCAGGCTGTGTGTTCCTGCGGAGCATGACCTCTCTGCAGGGTCTGAACCTAATCTTTAGAGTGGAGGGGAGGTTCTCCTAAGTTCTTTAGTTCCTTCCTTGTTTGCTTTCCCTCAGCCCTAGTTGTCCGGTGCTTGGCCCTGGGTGACTTAGGGCAGGGGAAATACTGGCTTGGTGTATGGGAGTTGGATAAGGAGGTGGTTTAGAGTATTGGCTCTGGATCACAGGGCAGATCTAAACAAGTTGACTGGGTACTTTGGCCCTGTAATTAATGGATGCCAAATAGACAAATATGGACTCTTAAGAACACACAGTTAGAAAATCCTCTTATTAGTTAACAACTTTTTGTTAGTTAATTCTTTATATTAAAATTTCCCTGTACAAATTACTGGTTTGGTTTCCGTCTCTTGACTGGACCCTGACTGATTTCCCTCAGAATTTTGCAGGGAGGGCAAGTAATGACACTTGTTTGACTATTTGCTTCTTCCTCTCTTCTTCTCTTCACACTTTGATATGATGGAAGGGTTGGACCTTCTACTCCTTTCTGGTGGGATGGAGCTCCTCTCATATCATTTCCTCCCTCTTCCCTAATGCAGTAAACATCTCTGCCAATTTGTCATAGAAGGACATTTGAGTTATTTTGCTAACACAAACAGTGCTGCAGTGAAAATATGGCATATTTTGAAATGAGTTATTAGCTTTAAAAGCTGGTTATCGTATAATAATAAGTAAAAAATTATATAAATGATTAGCTTTAAAAGCTGGTTATCATATAATAGTAAGTAATAAAAGTTGGACCAGTAAGGATGGAGGAAAAGCAAAGAAATGACTAGTCAGAATTAAAGGGAAGACTAAATTACTTTTATTTATATTATTTCTTTTTATATTTTGAAGCTCTGTTATTAGGTACATACACATTTAGGATTGTTAAGACTTTTTGTTGAATGGACCCTTTTATCATTATGTAACATCCCTCCTTATCCCTGGTAATATTTCTTGTTCTGATAGCCAGTTCAGCTTTCTTTTGATAATGCTTGCATAATATTTTTTCCCCATTCTTTTACTTTTAACCTACCTTTATTATTACCCTAGTGGTAAATTGCTGTAGCTTTTTACTTGGAGCCAGGCTCATGGTTGGTTGGGGCAGAGAGTTTCTTGGTCCTCTTAGTCCTTAGTCTTAGACATGTCCTGTGGTGGGGCTGTCTTAGCATTCCAGCACTTCCACCGGTGCTGCGTGGCACCCAAACTCTACCTTCCGGTGGGGGCAGGTTGGTTGGGTGGGATAGAATTTCTCATGGGCCCCTCCTCCCCAGCAATAGCAGACCTCTATATTGTATCAGTGCATGATCCAGCCGACAATGGCTTTGCTTCATCTCCACCCCCAGAAGCGGTAGATCTTTGCCTGGATCCTGGGGGGCAGGGAGGGTTTCTTGCCCTTCCCCCAATGGATTAAAGTTTTCACGCTATATGAGAGAATGGTCCAGGAAGTGGGCAAGACTTTATCCCAGTTCAGTATTGGGGGGCTCTCTCTAGTCTCCTTCTCTGCTCCCAATCTTTATCATGAGCATCGGGTAGAGGTCCCATGGAAAAGAGCTTGCAGGTCAGTTCAGACAGCTGTGATGTCTGGAACTCCCAGGGATTCAATATGTTATACTAAGCCACACTCGGCTTTATAAGAATTTATTAAAATTTAAGCTGCTTTCCTCTTACCTAATTTTATGGCAGCCACCTGTTCCTCCTGTGCTCTGTGAAAAGGTCACACAGTTTGTATGTCTTGTCTCTCTTTGGAGGGACTTGTCACTCTTTAGAATTCTGTTCACTTGGTTACCTTGTGACCTCACTCTCTGATTAGCTCAAGAAATGTTACGATTTTATAGATTATCTAGCCTTTTCTTGTTAGGTTGGGAAGGATGTTCTCTTACGGCTTTCTATGTCTTAAGCAGGAGCAGAACTCTATATTATTTCTTCACCTGTTCCTCAGCAGAAATATTTGGTAAAATGGAGTTTTAGGTTCCTCACAGATCAGTACAGTTTGCTAATGCAAACACTGTATGTTTGTTTATTCTATTTTCCACATCTACCATTGGCTCAAGTTTGAAACCCGTGTTTTTTACTTTGTATTTTGAAATTGTTTCAAAATTTACTAGAATAGTAGAGATTCCCACATGCTCTTTACTTAGAGTCATCAACTTTTAGCATTTTGCCACATTACATTTGCTTTATCATTCTCCCCCCTCCTCTCTCTCTTTCTGTATGTGTGTGTGGATAGAAAACTCATTTTTCTGAGTCAGCTGAGATTAGGTTGTAACATTTTGTCCCTTATGCTTCAAATATATTTCTTTAGAACAAGGATATTCTCTTACTTAACTACCGTATAATTACCAATTTTAGGTAATTTAACCCTGATAACAATATTTTCGTTTAATCTACCGCCCATATTCCAGTTTTCTCACAGTAATGCCTTTTATAGCATCCCCCCACCCCCACCCCCAAGTGTAGGATCCAGCCCAGGATCATGGATTGCATTGTCATGTTCTTTAATCTCCTGTAATCTGGAACAGTTCCTTAGTATTTCTGTCTCGCATAACATTGATATTTTTAAAGAGTATAGGCCAGTTATTTTATAGAATGTTTTTCAATTTTGGTCTGATGTTTCCTTACTATTAGATTCAGGTTACACATTCCTGGTTAGAATACTACAGGAGTAATGTTATGTCTTTCTCATGGTATCACATCCAGGTGCACACAGTGTCCTTCTGCCTGTCATTAGTGACATTAATTTTGATTATCTAGTCAGCAGTGTGGTTTGGTTCCTCCATTGGATAATTAGTTGCTAGTTTTCCTCTTGCAACTAAAAAGCAATCTGTGGGGAAGACATTCCCTGACCATGTAAATAATCTGCTCCTCACAAAACTTTAACCCCAGAAATTGATGATACCCTGGGTATACAGATTCAAATGACCCAGAACTCTGGTGGGGTGAGGGAGGAGAGTAGTGTGCCTGTGACAAGCTTGGGCTCTCTTAGGGTAGAGAAAGGGGTCGCTGATCCAAGACTATTTCTTGTAAAGCCAAGGCTTCAGAGAGGTTACACTCTCAGAGAAAAGGTGGACTAGGAGAGGAGTACTTTACACAGTATCAAGCAGCAAAGAAAATTTTCCATTTCACTTTTGGCTTTGGGTGGAGGACAAAGTAAAAAAAAAAAAAAAGTCACATAAGAACTTGTGGCTACTGACCAGCTCTCACATGGGTTTGGAAATTGATTTTATACTATTTGTGTGACACTGCCCCCCCATACTTGCAAGTTGGAAATCTTGATTTAAAGTGGACCTAGGTTTTTAGTGTCCCTGGGCACATGACAGAAGCAAATTGAAGTCTTCTCTGGACTCAAAGAATTCCCATGGATCATTCCAACTAATATGAACACACCAAAAAAGGAGAAAGGCAGACACACAGACCCAAAGAAAGAGGATACCATGAGCAAGAGTCAATAGAAATCATAGTAAACTCAGACATCTAAAGATTTCAGATATTGGAAATATTGGATATTGAATATAAAATAAATTCACTTAGTAATTTTTGGAAACAAAAGAAGGAATCGAAAATATGAGTGAAGAAAAAGATATCATCAAGAACAGCCAGGCAAATTTATTTTAAAAACCAAATATAATGTCAAGAAGTGAAAAGTGTAATCTTTGAAATAAAAAATTCAAGGAGGGGTTGAGTATCAGAATAGATATAGCTGAAGAGAGAATTAATGAACTGGAAGATAAATCTGAAGACGTAACACAGCTTGCAGTTTAGAGAGATAAAGAGATAGAAAATATGATTGGTTAACAGACAGGGTATATAATGAGAAGATCCAACTTATGTTTAATTGGAGTTCCAAGAACATAAGAGGATGCTATGGGGAATGGCAAAGAGGAAATATTGAAAGAGATAACTGGTGAGAATTTTTATAATTGATAAACATCAGGCCATCCCTTGTCATTTGTGGAAGCTAGGGCATCAGTATAAATGGAGGCCCACAAACTATATGTCTAAATATTTAAAAGTTACAAGTGTAACAAACTACTAAATAAAATATATTCTATACTCCTGCCTTGGTGAATATACCATAGTAACCTAGAAATTTAGAGTGTTTGAACTTCACAGAGCTTCGCACTGGCATGTAGCAGCACAGACTGAGCCAGACCCTGACCTATGGCCTGACCCTCTTCTCTTTCTTCCCCCAGCTTTTTTGTGCACTGTGAGGGGCCTCATGCACACATGTATAGATGTTTCAGCCTGCCTATATAATCTCTGTTCACATTTCTCACAAACATGCCACTAGAGGACACCTCTGGCATGTTTAATCTGCCCACACTGCTGGTGCATTCCACTTTCAGAGTAGACCTGGGAAGAGATCCATGTAAGCCCTGAATGTGGACTTGGAGCTGATTAGGTAGGGAATTCCAGGGTCCTGGATACCTAGAATATGGTAGTTAGGTGCTGGGTGGGCATAACCCCTGAGCCTTCAGACCCCTTGCCTTGTGGGGAGAGCTGGAGTCTGTTAAATTGTGGAATTGAGGACAGGGTCCTCTCTTGTCCTAAATTCTAAGTGTGGTAGAGAGATAAAAGTTCTCAGGTTCAGGAAGCCCATCAAAGTCCAACACAGTCAAAAAGGAAGGAAAAGAAGGAAAGAAACCCATGGCTAAGTATATAGTGAACCTATAGAATATCAAAGACAGAAAAGACTCTTAAAATAGCTAGAGAGAAAAGACAGATTACCTACAAAGGATTAGAGTGACAACTGGCTTTTCTACAGCAAGAGTAGAAGCCCTGAAAAGGTAGAATAATATTTTCAAAGTAGGCAGAGAAAATAACTATTAACCTAGAATTGTATAGCCATAAAACAGTCTTTCAAGAATGAGAATGAAATAAAGACATTTTCAGATAAATAAAAACAAAAAGAATTTACCACTGAGAACTCATCACGAAAGGACATTCTCAAGAATATATTTCAAGAAGGGAAATGACTCCAAGAAAGAAGGTTTAGAATTTAAGAAGTTAAAGTTAATCCACCCAGAGATGTGGATTAACTTGCCTAAAGATCCCAGTTGGTTTAGAACCGAGCCAGGACTTAAACCCCCAAACCATCTTTCTTCCATCCAGACAGAATGAAAGTAAGAAATAAAGTTGAGGGGCTTCCCTGGTGGCGCAGTGGTTGAGAATCTGCCTGCTAATGCAGGAGACACGGGTTCGAGCCCTGGTCTGGGAGGATCCCACATGCCGCGGAGCGGCTGGGCCCGTGAGCCACAGCTGCTGAGCCTGCGCGTCTGGAGCCTGTGCCCCGCAACGGGAGGGGCCGCGATAGTGAAAGGCCCGCGCACCGCGATGAAGAGCGGTCCCCGCACCGCGATGAAGAGTGGCCCCCACTTGCCGCAACTAGAGAAAGCCCTCGCACGAACCGAAGACCCAGCACAGCCAAAAATAAATAAAAAAAAAAAAAAAAAAGAAATAAAGTTGAAAGCAGAATAGCATTTTCATCTAGGAAGTAGACCTAGGGTGCCTTGGGGTTCACTTCTGAGGTAAGCCCTACATTTGTGCGAGGACACACCATCACTTAGGTTGAGTCTTGACAGCCTCTGGGAATTCGCTCTGAGCTTCCCATTGCTAATGTGTCATTTTTCCTTTCTCCTGACACTGAGTTGGTTGCTCAAACTGAGAACTTTACATTCTGCCCTTCAAGAGGCCACATGGTAGCCTGAGGCCACAGGTAACTGAAAGCCTCTCCAGGGAGGTGACCACTTTCATGTCACTGCTTGTCTCTTGATTTTCTTCTTTTTCCTTTCCAGTTTCCATCAGCTACCTCCTGCACCGACTGGTCCTTCAAGAATTTCTTCATCCTCCCAGCCCTCCGCTTGTACCCTTTCTCTATAATAAACCAGTAACTATGTCAAATAAGATTTCTGATGTGGGGTCCTGGGCAGCACAAAGAGTGGAAGTATTGAATGGGGGAGGGTATAAGATGTGTGGAAAATGTTGAATAGGATATTTTAAGAGAAAAGCAACTATACTTCAATAAAACTTAAAAAAGGATATTTTAAGAGATATTTCAAATAATACTGTACTGTCTATTTACGTAGTTGTGCTTGAATTTTTAACTGGTGGTAGTCATAATAATCAGGATTTCCTGTAATTGGAATGTTCTTAAACCTTTCAGAACGTTGTTGATATTATCCTCTCCGTGCAGTTTAGAAGTTTCAGGCTATTTCTTCTAAGAAATAAATCTGGTCCATACAAGCTGTGTTGTGAATTGCACATTTTGACTTGAGTTTTAGTACTGAGCTTTGCCTGCTTTTTAAAGAGTCAGGTAAACACAGTTAATGAGTGCAGTTTCAAACCTGAGCTACTATTATCCTGCAGGTGACATTGGATCATGGTACATCGCTATCTTGTCGAGTTTGGTGCTTCAAACAGCAAAGTTTGTGACTGCCCTTAGGTTATATATATTTTCTTACCCGCAAGCTTACATCCATAAAGTTAGCAGAATATATCATAGTCAAGTTCATAAACTAGCTGATTTATTTTGTTCGTTTACTGAGCTTGGGAAAAATCTTTTTTTAAAGGCCAAGTTTAAGATACCTTAGAACATAAAAATATGTGTGTTTCCTGGCCCATTCTATCTTTTGAAGGCCAGATTTCATCAAAACAAATGAATCACTGTTTTTTCTTCCTTCATCATCCCCTAATTGGTTTCCAAAATAAAATGATTAATGGCTGCGTTTCTCAACTGCATTGTTTTGATTACAGTCCTACCACCAGTACTGATGATACACTGGGAAACACTTTCAAAATGGGTGATGTTCTTGACTGGGTCACATGACTTCCCGAAGGGTTCTCCTGTTGTGTTGCCACCAGGAAGTCTTCAAAGGGGCAAGCCCTTTCATATGCTTTTGTTATAAGTTAAGGAAAATGATTTTAAATAGTGAAACCTTGGTTATGACTCAGGCTCCATTTTTCGTCAGATCTGTTTTAGTTTTCAGACTGGAAAAAAGTATGCATTTTAGAATTCCCTAGAGCATATTTTTAATTCCTGGAGTGTTTTTTGTTGTTTTTTTTCAAATCATCAGTTTGTGTGAAAGCGTCATCAGTTGACCCACTGGCAGAATATGATTACTCCTGACTGTAGGCACCTCTCTCCTGGTACCCTCAAAAGAGCGACTCTCTTCACATTTCTTGAGCACTTTGTCCGATGTGTGTTAAGGAAGCATAAAGCTAGTTGGACCAGCTAGAAGACCCAAGGGTTTCTTGTGAGCATCCGCTTGTACTACAATTGGGCCTTTTTTTCATTGGTGAACTGCTCCTTGCCATGCTGTCTTATAGCTCGTTGGCCATTGAGTATTTCATTTATAGCAACAGGAAGGAATAATTACCCAGATATTATGAAGTGGGTGGTTTTAGAATTCCACTTCAGATGGCATCGACCCTTAATGCAGCTGGTTTCACTTAATACATTTTGTTTAAACAAACCCTGTTCCTGGAAGTGGTTTCGGAATAGTCTGTTCCTGTAGCTGTTCCTTTGCTCTTATTTTTAAAAATGTTTTCCCAACAATATCCTAAGTGCATGAGCCTGACAGATACAAAACTTTTGCTTAAAGTTATTGCACTTATGAATAGACTTGTGTCCAGATATGATATATTCATTATCGTATTCATAGCTTAAAGATTTAATTGGGTACCTTTATTTTGCATAACTGGCCACATTTTTTGTTTGTTTGTTTAGGTATATTTCTCTTTAAGGGACTCTGATGTCTAGAAATCACCACTGACTAAATAGATAAATTAGAGAATAAGTGTTTTTCACTTTATAAACATGAAAAATTCTTAACAAAAAGCCATGGCTAGGCTGATTAAGCAATCAGTATATTTTCAAGTGGGCTATAAATTTCTAGTTTAGGTAGGGTACCACAATATTAAAATTAAATTTTAAAAAAGACTGAATAGAAATAAAAAATAAGATACTGGTAGTCTCTACTCTGACTTTTCTAAAATAAGTTTGTATTACTTTATCAAAAGAATTTTAATGAGAGAATCTTTTAAGAACAGGAATTTAGAAAACATATGCAAGTCATTAAGAACTTTTTATATAAACTTTCATTTTATTGTATTCTCATAGGATTTATTCTTGTCTTTGGAGAACTTATTTCGAATTATAATTATACTTTAATTAATGTGATACTTTGTTCACTGCCCCTCCCCTCCTGGACTGTAAGCTCCCTTAGGACAGGACCATATCTTGTGCTTTTATTAAATCTCAGTACATATTCTGTTACCTGGCACATAGTAGATGTTTAGTAGAAACTTATTGAGTGAATGAATGAATCAGTGAAATGCTTTTCACATTTCTATACTACTAGAGTGCAGTATAGTGATAATGATAGCAAACTTACATTACTCTTAACTATGTCAGACCCTGTTCTGAGTGCTTTATGTACTCCCTAAGTATTGGGTGGTCACTGCATACAAAGCATTCAACAATGTGATGGTTAACATTTAAATCTTGCTGCCAAGACCTTTATTATTTGTGTTTGACAGTTATTCCAGGCATTTTCCATATAGGAATATTCTGGTAATAAAAGAACACAGGATGTTCTTTCGCTCCCAGGACTAGTGCGTTTGTGATTCCAGGTGCAAATCTCTGTTGCCAGGACCCGTGGACCTGATCTCAAAGCTCAAACACTACATCAAGAGATTAGACCAGGTACCTTTTCCTTTTTTCCCTCTCTTTTTCTCTCCTTTTCCCCCACTTTGGTGTTCATCTCTTCAGCAGGTCAGAATTGATACAGCTTCCAGAAGCTGCCAGTAAACAAATGATTACCTTTTAATTCTTATTCTGATGAATACTTTTTGGTTGTAATTGTTTTTATTACAAAGGTAGTATTTACTCATTATTTTAAAGTAAGTAAATGTCTCTTTCTCTTGATCACCCACCTTAGGAGTAACCCCTGTTGTTTGTTGAATATTCATCAGACCTTTTTCTCCTGGCTTCTTGAATGTTTAAGAAGGTTGCATTTTGAAAACACTGTATCCTACACCATATGTAAAAGTGGATGTTCTGCTTCTCAGAGTACAATTTAATTTACTTTGTAGATGTTATTAATGAAAGGCAGAGAAGACACTGGGCCCAATATTAAGTGTGGAACTTACAAAACGTTTATTAATGATTGTTACTAAGTTATTGCTCCCAATGGAACCTGTAACATATTCCTGTTAAATTAATCTCAAATTGCTAAGTATATTATTCCAGTAATCAGAAAATGTAGATAAGTAACAAGGAGCAGGAGACTTGTGCCCAAGTAAAAAATAAATGTGGATTTACAACATATAAGAATCTTTTGGCAAATCAAGAATGATCACCAGTAGCAAACAGCTTTACTGCTCATCTGTCTGCTTGGATTTAGTACACTGGTTTAGTACAATATTTGGTAGAACATTACTGACCAGAAAACATGGATGTCACATCTCTAGAAAGAAAAACTATAGTAGTTCAATTCCCAATGTGTACCTTAGTTGTTTTTTGTTGTTGTTTTTATTTTTACTTTTCAAGTAAAAATAAGAATCTCTAAAAAAAAGAAAAGAATAATCACCAAGCTCTTTCTCACTACTTGAGAATAGTGAAAATACAGAGGAGACATGCTATGAGATTGATTGGTATTTCCCAGTGTGCTTTTTCTATTTCTTTTCTTTTCTTTTTTTTTTTAAATTTATTTATTTATTTATGGCTGCGCTGGGTCTTCGTTTCTGCGCGAGGGCCTTCTCCAGTTGCGGCAAGCGGGGGCCACTCTTCATCGTGGTGCGCGGGACTCTCACCATCGCGGCCTCTCCTGTTGCGGAGCACAGGCTCCAGACGCGCAGGCTCAGTAATTGTGGCTCACGGGCCCAGCCGCTCCGTGGCATGTGGGATCTTCCCAGACCAGGGCTCGAACCCGCGTCCCCTGCATCAGCAAGCAGACTCTCAACCACTGCGCCACCAGGGAAGCCCTTTTTCTATTTCTTGAAAATTGTACAGTACTTTGCCACGGTTTGTTGACATGAGAAACCTGTGCCTTCAGTATTTCCTACCAACCCTTTCTTGACTTTGTTCTCCGCCTCTCCCTATAGTAACAATGAATTCTTTAAGGATAGCAGGGGGATTGAAGAAGCAAGGTGGTTAAACAAAAATTGTCTTTACACATACCAGCCCATTCTGTGATGTACATGAGTTCAGAGCAACCTCAAAGGCCCCTCTTCCAGCCCCATGCTTCACCCTTAACAGTAACGTGAGTGAAGCCAGGAGAGTCATGAAACTGGGGGTTTAAGGTGCCATAAGGAAAGGAGGCTTCGCTAACGCCAATGTTTGGAGCTGTGTTTGTCCTCCCAGAGGTGTTCGTACTGGTAAGCAGTGCTCGGTGGTGAGGGTAAGCTTTGCCTTTGTAAAGTGCATGACGGGTGATAGTGAAAGGGCCATGGGAAAGAATTACTGGGAGGCTTGCAGGTGCATTGGCTCAGGCAGATTGATTGTAGGAAGAGTACACAGGAAGGCTGAGGTTTGGGAGTTTATTCTCTTGAAAGTGATCCGTGTCTAATAACCCCTGGAAAATCTTCATTTACTTCCAAGGGGTTCACATACCCCAGTCTGAGTCCTGATCTAGATTCTATCATGTATTAGCTGTGACCCTGGACAAATAACTTTACTCTTATGGCCTCAGTAAGAAAGTGGATCATAATGCCACCTCCCTAACGGGTTTGATGGGATTTCAATGGGATATTGCATATAGAGTGCTTGATACAGTAAGTAAAAAGTTATGTGTCAACCATTATTGATATCATGATGATAAAATCTGTAACATAATGGTTTTTATAAGTGAAATATAGTTGAAATTTGTTAACAGTCAACTCCTCACAGACCTTCAGGGAAGCCTGTCAAGGAAGGAAATCTTAGTGAAATAATGGAGAACACTGAACACTACCTTGACAGAGTCTTAGGGGAGGATATGTATAGAATATAAGGGCCTGGGTTGGGGGATTTTTTTTAAGTAATTAAAAAAGAAAAATTAAGGTATTCTTTACATGTAATAAAGTCCACCCATTTTATAAACTTTTTTTTTTTAAACTAACTTTGGGTTTATTTATTTATTTATTTATTTACTTATTTATTTATTTATTTATGGCTGTGTTGGGTCTTCGTTTCTGTGCGAGGGCTTTCTCTAGTTGCGGCAAGTGGGGGCCACTCTTCATCGCGGTGCGCGGGCCTCTCATTATCGCGGCCTCTCTTGTTGCGGAGCACAGGCTCCAGACGCGCAGGCTCAGTAATTGTGGCTCACAGGCCCAGTTGCTCCGTGGCATGTGGGATCTTCCCAGACCAGGGCTCGAACCCCTGTCCCCTGCATTGGCAGGCAGACTCTCAACCACTGCGCCACCAGGGAAGCCCAGTCCACCCATTTTAAGTGTATGTTTTGATGAATTTTGGTGCGTAATCAGGGAACCTCTGTCACAACTGAGATTATAAAACTGTTCCCTCATTATTACAATTTTTTCTGTGCCCCTTTCCAGTTAATTCCGTTCTCCAACCACTGGTTCCGGGCAACTACCCATCTGCCTTCTGTCTCTGTAATTTTGCCTTTTCAAGAAGTTCATGTAAGTGGAATAATACAAAAACCATAGACTTTTGTATTTGACTTCTTCCACATAGCATGATTTTTTGGTATTCATTCATATTGTTGTGTATACTGTCTCTTTTCTTTTCCTTGCTAAGTTTGTTTATCCATTTATCAGTGGATAACATATGAATTGCTTCCGTTGCTGGGGCTCTTATGAATACTGCTGCTATCAACAGTCCTGTACTCGTCATTGTGTGGACATATGCTTTTATTTTTGCTGGAGAAATACCTAGGAATGGAATTTCTGGGTCATAGGACAAGTGTAAATATGGACCTACAGATGGACTCTATTCTGATTCTGTTGATATGTGTCTGTTCTTCTACCAATGTCATACTATCCTGGTTACTGTAGCTGTATAGTGTATCTTGAATTAAGGTGTCATCAGATTTTATTGTTCTTTTTCAAAATTGTTCAGCTATTCTAGGTCTTTGCCTGTCCTTATAAAGTTTAAAATTACCTTGTCAATTTCTTCAAAAAAGCCAGTTAAGATTTTGGTTGAGATTGCATTGTCTATTATCCATTTGGAGGGGATTGCCATCTTAATATTGGCTTCATGAGGAATCAATATTCTACAATCCATGAGTATGTCTCTCAGTGTATTTAGGTATTTTATAATTTCCCTTTCCAATGTCTTAATAATTTTCAGTGTACAGGGCTTGCACATCTTTCATTAAGTATATAAAAAAGTATCGTTAAACGATATTGTAAATAGAATTGTTATTTAATCTTTCTAACTTTTTTTTTTCACTAGACAATGAATTAAGCAAACCTTCACTGAAGCTTAAATTGCGGTACAGAAATACATTTCAACGGATTTAAGTCCAACACCATGAAGAAATTATGGCACCAAAATTTTCCCTCCTCTATCGTACACACTAGGATTAATTTACATTACTATTCAATCTAGTTGTCATTTTTCTAGGCTTTGTCCATACAGATTTGTGCAGTTTTTCAACATTAAATAGAAATCTTAAATCTATTGGGGTGGGGGGAATCAGACCTCAAGCCAATAAATGTTCATCAGATCTACTGGGACACTGTTCAAGAACAAAATCCACTTTGAGCATTGGTCCTCATAATAGCACCAAAACATTAGGTACTGTGCGCTAATTACAGAATCAGACTGATCCATTGATTGAAAGCTTCTTCAGTGAAGCTCTGAATCAACAACATGTTTAAAAGTCAAAAGTGTTCCAACCACTTGATTTCAAACCAAGTAGAATTTATGTTTAGAAACACTAAAAAAAAGTGTTTCATTTTTAAATACGGAAGGAATAAAAACATCACTGCATCATCCAGAAAGAATCAAAAATTGTTTGAGGACAAGAAGAAATACAAAATTGAGTCAACTTTGCTCTTTTCTCAGCTGCTTAAATGTCCGTATTAGCAAATACAGCTAAAAGATGCCAACTCTTTTAAGCCTGTATTTCTAGTCATTTCCCATTGACCATTTTGGAATTTTGTATGTTATGTTTTATGGATAGCATTCTGCTTCACTGTGTAGTATGTCTGAATAATCTGAACAGTTCTCATTCATCACTTGATGTTACTCCATGGTGAAAGAAATACCAGTCAGAGGAACCGTCAGAACACTATCACATGCATCACAAAGTCACAGAAGTTTTTAAGTCACAAGATGGCAAAGACATCGATTCTGCTTTGAACCAAAGTTTATGGCATTACCATTAATAGAAATTAGTGGAAATGGCTGCAAAAGTAAAAGTTAAGGTGAATCATCTGAGCTGACTTGACTTGTTGAATCCAATACAACCTTTATCTTAAATCTTCTTGCTAACAAATTTAGTGATAATTCTTTTATACTACTACTTAGCAAGTTAATAAAGCCATGGTACTCATGAGAAGCTAATCTCATTTAATGGGGGGCACAGAATGGCATACGGTTTCCATACAGTTCTGCCAATATTACCTAGTATCAATCTACACATTCTTTGCTAGTCAACACCAGCTTATTCCAAAAGAGCTCATGGTAACGAAAAATGCCAAACTCCCTTGACCTTAAAAGAAAATGAAGCCCAGGGTCCATCCCCCCATTCCCCCTCTGGGGTGTAAGGTTAGTGTAAACCCACAGTGTAACAGTGTATTGCTTTATGGAGTGGGTGTGGTTGGGAGGGAGACACCATGGTTAGGAACGTATCAATTAAAGTCACACAAGTATAGGAAGCAGTGAGATAGTAATACACAAAATGGATAACCACAGTCATTTTCTTAGAGGACTCGACTCGTGGAAGAAGAACTTTGATTGGTGCTGCAAGAACATTTGTATGAAGTAGAAATTGGTTTCAGTAACATTAGTAGAGAGTATGTTCTAATAAGTGGAGGTAACTGGATGCAAAATCCTGGTAGCAATTTAATAGAACAGTCCCAGATGGCTAGGCTGAGGCCAACGCCTAATGAGGACGAAAGCCTTGTCTGTGGCGAATTTTGGATGATACCTCGAGAAATATTACACTGTACATAAACCAAATTGAATCGTTTTCACAAGTGTTGTAAAGTTTCATATAGTAAAAGGTTTTTTCTACATGCACTTCAATGTCACAGCAAGAGTGGCATAGGATAACTAAACAAAGAAGAGAGCATTCATGCAAGATATCTAACTCCTAGATATAATAATGCATACAATTCAAAATGATTACACTATCATTACATCTAGGGCTTTCTGCAACTACAAGGTGGTGGTTATGGAAAGCATGGCCCTTGGTATCAGTATCTAAAAAGCACCCACCATCATCTTCTATGTGTGTTCTCTTTTTGAGTTTTTTCTTCACTTTTCTTAATCAACTCTGCTGTTGTTGCTGCTTCTTAGCAAAACTGGTAAAAAAACAAAATTGTAATCATTGAACATAGCACTCTGGCAATCAAGACGTTTAAAACCTTCAATCTTCTGGTGTGAAGAAAGCACTGTGTGACATTTAGAACTCTGATTTACAAACAGGGTGGTCACAAATTTTCCTGGCTTGAAGACTTACACAACTTTCCTGATCAGGTCATCATAGGAGGTCTGACTTAAGTTTGTTTCAAAGCTAACATAAGAAAATTGTGGTTCTGGAGTGATGTGAATAGTCCAATAAGTTCCATCCGATTTCATTCCATTCATTGAATAGCCACAAGGATTGAACAGTGTGGGATCAATGACAGAACCTGGTATCAGGTCACAAATTCCACTCTCACGAGTGACATCCTTTGCAGTAACACCATCTTTCATGTAGAACTGGTCCATAACTGCTGGGTCAAGCTCACTCATCAGAATTTCCAGGGTTTGATCTGGCTGATTGATTACCCGACTCCCTGGGAAATCCAAAGTATACAAGTACCAACAATCAGAATTCATGCCTCCCATACAATATGCTGCTCCATTTGGGAAAATTGCATTAAGAAACTCAATTTCTTCCTGGAAATTCCGGTGTGGGTACCCTTGGTGAGAAGACTTCATGAAATTCTTACAAGAATAAAAGAAGCTTTGAGTCAGACCCACTGTAATCCCTAGCAAGTTTCAGCAAGGGAACCAGTGCTTTCAGCAAGAGGGAGTACCACGTCTTCAAAATGAAACGTCTCTTGGAGACAAACATGCTACTCTCACTGAGTACATAAGCTTCCTGCTTGTCAGTTTTTGTCACACTTATGATTGAACACTGCACATCCTTCAAAAGTATGTCCCACTCGGATCTTGGGATGGTGTGAAGATCCCCAGATACTTGGTTTGCGTTGGGTTGCTGCCTGGAGAACCAAACCTCCAACACCTTTTCAGTCTCTTCGAAAAAATGTGCAACTTCCATCACCATGAGACTAGTGAACAACCAACCACCACAGAAAATCAACTAAATTAAATCTCTTCTCCCGCCGCTGCCGCCGCAGCTGTGGATTGTTCCAGCTGTGTTAACTAAAGTTCAGGTTCCATTTTTGCTATAATTTTATATTAACTTTTTTTTAAAAAGGGCTAATAAAATTTTCCCGGCTTTTTTTTGGTGTGTGTGTGTGAGCGAAAGTTGAACATGAGTCTGTTGGAAATAGAGGCAGATACAGCTCAGTCTCTTGTAGTCCGCTGTTTCCCCATTAGAGAGAGTAGAGCGAGCGCTGACTAATGTCGCCGGCCATACTGTGGAAGCCTCAAACTTTTTATTGCTAATGTATAGAAGTAAGAATGACTTTTGTATACTGAACTTGTATCCTGCAATATGCTAAATTCACTTAATAGTTCTAGTAGCCTTTTTGTGTGTTGCTTAGGGTTTTCTCCGAACACTCGGAGTTTTTTGTTGTTGTTTCTGTCTTTAGATCTTTTGTCTTTAGCTGAACTGCTTTGAGTCTGTCCCACATATGAGTAATTCAAGGGTCAGTGAGAGATGAGTGTACAGAATCTGGAGATCACCCCGTCTCTCTCCCTTCTAAGATTACTCTACACTCTTCGGCATTCGTAGTTTACTGGCTTCACTTTTCTGATTCACCAAGTCAGAAATGCTGTGAGTTTCTCTATGCTTGTTCCTACCCCCTCTGTATATGACATGTCATAGTATCCAAAGACAAGAAATTGTTGATTATAGGAACTTAAAAGAAAAAAGGGAACTTTTTTTCAAAATGATTCTTGAGTAATGACAGAAAATTCAGATAGTTAACATAATATTTTGTTGATAAACAGGAAAGGAATCTCTTATCTGGCAATGGAATAACTTGGTCACTTTACGGAAAGAAAACCCAAATTCTGATTTTACTTTTTGTCTATCACTCATTTAAAAATTTGCAATAAAGATTTATAAGTCCTTTTCTTAATGAATAAATAAATTTATTAACACTGAGCCAAGATTTCCAGTATTTTTAAACACAATTCAATATTTTCTTCAAATTCACTATCTGTAGGCATTATAAATCTAGACAAACAATTTATTTTCCTCAGACCCTTTACGTTTACCATTAATAGTTTATCCTCAAATTTGTCTTCTGGTTATCTTTTATCATTTATAAACCTTTGAATTAATTAATATACCTTCTTAGGTATGTGTTTATGAATAGATGACAAAATTTTTTTTTAAATTTTATTTTCTATTTATTTATTTTTGGCTGCCTTGGGTCTTTGTTGCTGCACACAGGCTTTCTCTACTTGAGGCGAGCGGGGGCTACTCTTCATTGCCGTGCGCGGGCTTCTTATTGCGGTAGCTTCTCTTGTTGCGGAGCACGGGCTCTAAGCGCGTGGGCTTCAGTAGTTGTGGCTCCCGGGCTCCAGAGCGCGGGCTAAGTAATTGTGGCGCACAGGCTTAGTGGCTCCGCGGCATGTGGGATCTTCCCAGACCGGGGCTTGAGCCCGTGTCCCCTGCATTGGCAGGCGGATTCCTAACCACTGCGCCACCAGGAAAGTCCCATAGATGATAAAATTAAACCTCTTAACTAGTTGTAAAATTGAACTGACTATATCACATTAAATAAAACAATGCATAGATTATATTGGTTTACTCTCTTAATAAACTAATAATTTTCTTAATAAAAAAACAGACAAACCACATTTATCGTATATACATATTCCTATTTCTCTGTAACCATTTATATTAGCCAACTTTAAAGTTAAAGTTTCTAGACACAGGAGAAAACTAGAAGACTGGAAACCAAGAACTGTCTAGCAAATTTTTCTATGAGCATACATTTTATGTCACTTTAACAAATTTTAAAGTGGCAAAATAAGCATGGATATATCATTTAGAGAAATTTACACATCCAGTTAATCAATCTATAGGTAATTTTTATATAAAAATAAGGAGGAAGGGTAATTTAAAACTATATGTGGTGCCCAATGTTTGGATCTTTTCCTTTAGTTAGAAATTATCCATATATCCAAAGATTATTAATTAACTCAATTTATCATTTGTTTAAGAGATCTTTAAGTGGACTAAACATCTGGAAATTAAAACTTAGACCAACACATCAAATCTTTATGATTTAAAGCATTATAAGAATTCATGAGATTAAGTCATTTTAAAAAGATATTTTATTATATAAGTTCTTTCAATTAAATTCAATTTTATTTTTTATAATTTTAAACAATTTGTGGAAACAATGATAACTTACTGGATCCATAGAACTAATAAAGTTAATTTAGAAGGTTTAAATCATGAGAAATTAACCCCAAATCTTACATTGATTTAATTATTGCATTATTTTTATATCATAATAAAATCAGGAGGCATAGAGTTACTTTTAAGCTAATTTTATCTCACTCTTGTATATAGTCCAAAGAATCATCTAATTATCAGGAATATTACATAAATATTTTAATATAAATAAACCTTCTATGGTCATATATCCAAAAAGATTTTTAAGACTCTTGGATATACTAAGCCTAGGTATAGGAAACAAAACTATTACCCAAACCCACATTTAAACTTTTGGGTTATAATTTCAGCAAGGGAAAAGTACAAGCAAAAATAGTTTAATTTTTCTCTCTTTCTTATGGAAATTTTGGACTGTTAATCTGTACTAGATATTTCTTGAGTCTACATATAAGGACAGAAAAACTGTTTATAATTAATCTCCAGACTTTCCCAAGAAAATAGAAAATATGGGAAAGGAAGGAAGAAAGAAGTGAGAGCAAGCTGGCTGCAGATAGATGCGGGTGGCTGATTATCTTCTCTGTGTAAGGAGAGGAGAAGACTTAGACAAAGCAAAACCCATTTTGACACGCCCACTCAAAACTACCAGAGCTAAAGTCAGTACAGCTCGTTTAAATAGTAATTCAGATTCTTGGCATCCTATTAAGTCATGTCCTTTAAAATCTGGCACTTAGTAAGTATGGGAAAAAAGAGGAGGTCTCCTAATTTAAAAAGGTGATCTGTCTTTTAGATGGGCAAGACAGAGACTTTCCTCATGAGGTTTCTTCCCTTTTTTGTTCTGCGTTTAATGTGTCTCTTAAATGAAAAATCTTATTCATAACAAAATTTTCAAAATGGCAACTGCAATTTCAGATTGGTAGAATTATACCAGTTAGAGAGAGATACATATGCGTTCAAATATGAAGAGAGCAGGTATTTGGCCCAAAGGGCCAGGAAAAGAAGACCTCACAAGAACGGTGTCAGTAGGAATGGTGCTTATGCAATCTTGAGAAAGAAGAATAGAGCTAGAGGTATCACACTCCTTGGCTTCAGACTATACTACAAAGCTACAATAATCAAAACAGTATGGTAGTAACACAAAAACAGACACATAGATCAATGGAACAGAATAGAGAGCCCAGAAATAAACCCATGCACTTAAACAGTCAACTGATCTATGCCAAAGGAGGCAAGAATATATAATGGGGAAAAAGACAGTCTCTTCAATAAGTGGTGCTGGGAAAACTGGACAGCTACATATGAAGGAATAACATTAGAACATTTTCTTACACCATATACAAAAACTCAGATTAAATGTAAGACCAGAAACCATAAAACTCCTAGAAGAAAGCATAGAACACTGTTTGACAGAAATTGTAACAATATATTTTTTATCTGTCCTAAGGCAAAAGAAGCAAAAGTAAACATAAATAAATGGGACCTGATTAAACTTAAAAGCTTTTGCACAGCAAAGGAAACCATCGACAATATGAAAGGACAGCCTACAGAATGGGAAAAAAATATCTGCAAATGATATGACTGATAAGGGGTTATTATCCAAAATATATAAATAGCTCATACCACTCATTATCAAAAAAATAAACAACCCAATTAAAATAGGCAGAAGACCTGAACAGACATTTTTCCAAAGAAGACACAGAGATAACCAACAGACACATGAAAAGATGTTCAACATCACTAATCATCAGAGAAAGGCAAATCAAAACCACAGTGAGATATCACCTCACACCTGTCAGAATGGCTATCATCAAAAAAGACCACAAATAACAATTGTTGGCAAGGATGTAGAGAAAAGGGAACTCTTGTACAGTGCTGGTGGGAATGTAAATTGGTGCAGCCCCTATGGAAAACAATATGGAAGTTCCTCAAAAAACTGAAAAAGAATTACCATATGATCTAGCAGTTCCGTTCCTGGATATATATCCAAAGAAAACAAAAACACTAACTTGAAAAGATACACGCACCCCAGTGTTCAAAACAGCATCATTTACAATAGCCAAGATATGGAAGCAACCTAAGTGTCCATCAACAGATGAATGGATAAAGAAGATGTGGGGTGTGTGTGTGTGTGTGTGTGTGTGTGTGTGTGTGTGTGTATGTGTATAATGGAATACTACTCAGCCATAAGAAAGAATGAAATTTTGCCATTTGCAGTGACATGGATGGACCTGGAGGGTATTATGCTTAGTGAAATGTCAGACTGAGGAAGATAGATACTGTATGTTGTCACTTATATGTGGAATCTAAGAAATAAAATGAATTAATATAACAACTGAAACAGACTTACAGATATAGAGAACAAACCAGTGGTTATCAGTGGGGAGAGGAAAGGCAGAGGGGTTAAGAGCTATATACTACTATGTATAAAATAAATAAGCTACAAGGATATATTTTACAGCACAGGGAATATAGCCAATATTTTATAATAGCTTTAAATGGAGTATAAGCTATAAAAAAATTTTGAATCACTGTGTTGTACACCTGAAACTAATATAATATTATAAATCAACTATACCTCAATTTAAAAAAAAAGAGAGAGACTGGTGCTTATGCAAACTTCATATCTCCAGAATCTGGTCAAAGGCCAGGGAGTCACCAAGTGGAGTCCCAGTGAACCCCCCAACAATTGATGTCTATCACTACCCTTAGAAAACAGGGCTTGTGGAAATTCACTTTAACACCATTTGCTTAATGGTAGAATTAGGTTCTTAATTCAACCAACCCAAGCAATCAATAATGAGCGACTATATACAGGACTTGGCTGTAGGTATATACAAAGATGGATCAGACAAAAGACATAGTTTCAGCTGCCTAGGGAGCTCACAGTCTAGCTCTTCTTTTGAGCAAAATATTGCTTAAGTTGTTGCCTTAATGGTAGGATAAATCTGCCTTGGAATTGATCCAAGGTGATTTAATTACTGTGAAATAGTTACACCAATAAGACTTAAATTCCAGAGAAACCCCCTACTGGATTCCAGCATGCTGCAGAATATTAGGATTCCTGTTCTTTTTTTTTTTTTTTTTTTTTAATAAATTTATTTATTTATTTATTTAATTTTTTGGGGCTATGTTGGGTCTTCGTTTCTGTGCGAGGGCTTTCTTCAGTTGCGGCGAGCGGGGACCACTCTTCATCGCAGTGCGCGGGCCTCTCACTGTTGCGGCCTCTCTTGTTGCGGAGCACAGGCTCCAGACGCGCAGGCTCAGTAGTTGTGGCTCACGGGCCCAGTTGCTCCGCGGCATGTGGGATCTTCCCAGACCAGGGCTCGAACCCGTGTCCTCTGCATTGGCAGGCAGATTCTCAACCACTGCGCCACCAGGGAAGCCCAGGATTCCTGTTCTTATGTTAGTAAGCCAGGCCAGCCCTATTTTCTGTGATGACTTTTTTTTTTAAATAAAATAATGCATTCACTAGTTTAAAAATATATAAAAATGTAGATTGACAAGTCTTACTCTGACCCTTGTGCATATCTACTTGGTTATTGCATTCTCATTTCTCCCATGAATAAACACTATAATCAGTTTCTTAGATGTCTTTCCATTGTTTCTTTGTGCAAATACAAGCAAAAATGAATTCATATACTTTTAAATCCCATTCTTACACAGAAGCTAGAATACCAGTTCAAAGGTGGTCAGGCAGGAGGAATTCTGTCTTACTTGGGAGAGGATCAGTGCTTTTTTTTCTAGTCAGGCCTTCAACTGATTGGATGAAATCCACCCAGATTAAGGAGGGCAATCTCATCCAAAAACACCCTCATGGAAACAACTAGAATAATGTTTGACCAAATATCTGGATACTCTGTGACCCAGTTAAGCTGACACATAAAATTAACCATCACAAGGGTCTTGCCCCAATTAATGGTAGAATAAATGCTACTCTGGTCTTGCCTAACAACATTTAAGAGCAAAACCCAAACGGATCAAATTGTTTCCAGACTGTATCTCAGAACAAAGCTAAAGAATATTTTTAGCAATGCAAAAATATCTAGGACCCAACATGGTAAAATATGCAATGTCTGCACCCAGTCAAAAATTACTAGGTATGTAAGGAAGTAGGAAATATTCCAGTAACTGACCAGAAATGACACAGATGGTAGAATTAGTAAATATGGACATTAAAATAATTATTATAATTGTATTCCATATGTTTAAGAAGCTAGAGGAAAGATTGTGTTAGAGACATGGAAGATGAACTTCTAGAGATGAAAACTACAATTGCTGAGATGAATACACTGAATGAAATTGATGTCAGAATAAACAGTGTAGAAATAAAGATTAGTGATTTTGAAGACAATGTAAACTGTCCAAAATGAAACACAGAAAGAAAAAAATCTGAAGAAAATTAACGAACAGAGCATCCGTGAAGTACGGGGCCAATTATATGTGTAATTGGAGTGTCTGAAGGAGGAAGGAAGTGTGAGGGATAGAAGAAATAACAGAAGAAAAAAATGACTGAAAAAAAAGCACCTCCAAATGTAATGAAAGTAATAAACCCATAAATCCAAGAATCTCAAGGAACTCCAAGCACAAGAAACATGAAGAAAAATGGTATCAAGGCACATTATACTCAAATTGCTTAAAACTAGTGATAGAGAAGAATGTTAAAAGCAGCCAGAGAAAATGAAGATTAGGATGACAGCAGATTCCTCTCTGAAAACAGTGTAAGCCAGGCAACAGTGGAGCAACATCTTTAAACTAGCAAAAGAAAAACATCGTCAACCTAGAATTATTTTCTTGGTGAAAATATCTTTCAAAAACAAAGGCAAGGGCTTCCCTGATGGCGCAGTGGTTGAGAATCCGCCTGCCAATGCAGGGGACACGGGTTTGAGCCCTGGTCTGGGAAGATCCCACATGCCGTGGAGCAACTAGGCCCGTGAGCCACAATTACTGAGCTTGCGCGTCTGGAGCCTGTGCTCCGCAACAAAAGAGGCCGTGATAGTGAGAGGCCCGAGCACCGCGATGAAGAGTGGCCCCCACTTGCCGCAACTGGAGAAAGCCCTTGCACAGAAACGAAGACCCAACACAGCCAAAAATAAATAAATAAATAAATAAATAAAACCCAAAGTTAAAAAAAAAACAAACAAAGGCAATATAAAGTCTTCTTCAGACATATCAAAATATGAAAGAATTCATTACCAGCAGGCTTGCACTAAAAAAAATGTAAAAGAATGTCCTTGAAGCAGAAGAAAAATGATACATGATGGAAACCAGAGCTACAAAAAGAAAGTGAAACAATGGAGAAAGGTAACTACCTTGTAAATATATAATATTTTTTCTCATTATTAATTAATTAATTAATTAATTAATTAATTATTTTTGGCTGTGTTGGGTCTTCGTTGCTGCACTCGGGCTTTCTCTAGTTGCGGAGAGCGGGGGCTACTCTTCGTTGCGGTGCGCGGGCTTCTCATTGCGGTGGCTTCTCGTTGTGGAGCACGGGCTCTAGGCACGCGGGCTTCAGTAGTTGTGGCACGCGGACTCAGTAGTTGTGGCTCATGGGCTCTAGAGCGCAGTCTCAGTAGTTGTGGCACACAGGCTTAGTTGCTCCGCGGAATGTGGAATCTTCCCGGCCCAGGGCTCAAACCCGTGTCCCCTGCATTGGCAGGTGGATTCTTAACCACTGCGCCACCAGGGAAGCCCTTTTCTCATTATTTAAATCTCTTTAAAAGATATGTCTTTTAAACAAAAGCAGAAATAACACACTGGCATTTACAGCTTATGTAGAAGTAAAGTTTATGACAGCAGTAGCACAAATGGGAGTGGGAAAATGGAAGTATACTGTTGTAAGATTCTTATACTATATGTGAAGTAATATATCATTTGCAAGTAGATTGTGATAAGTTAAAGATGTATATGATAAACTCTAAAGCAGCAGAGTTATAGCTAATAAGCCAACAGAGATAAATTATAATAATGAAGATATTTAATTAATACAAAAAAGGGCAGACAGAAAAACTTGGAAAAATGAACAAAGAACAGATTACATAGCAGTAATCTGAAACTTATTTTTTTTAAAAGAACAGATTGTATAAATATAAAATAGCAAGATGGTAGATTAAATTCCATATTGATATTATGTTAAATATAAAAGTCTAAACGTCCCAATAAAAAACAGAGATTGTCAGATTGGATAAAAAAGTAAGACCCATTTATATGTTACCTACAATGAACCCACTTTTAATATAAAGATACAAATAGATTAAAAGCAAAGGGGTGGAAAAAGATGTACCATGTCAACATTAATCAAAAGATTAACTTGAGGGCTTCCCTGGTGGCGCAGCGGTTGAGAATCCGCCTGCCAATGCAGGGGACATGGGTTCGAGCCCTGGTCTGGGAAGATCCCGCATGCCGCGGAGCGGCTGGGCCCGTGAGCCACAATTACTGAGCCTGCGCGTCTGGAGCCTGTGCTCCGCGACAAGAGAGGCCGCGATGGTTAGAGGCCCACGCACCGCGATGAAGAGTGGCCCCCACTTGCCCCAACTGGAGAAAGCCCTCGCAGAGAAACGAAGACCCAACACAGCCATAAATAAATAAATAAGTAAATAATTGTTTAAAAAAAGAGTGGAGTCTCTGTTTCCCACAGTCCTGTCGAAGTCCTGCAATCAAATCCCGCTAGCCTTCAAAGTCTGATTCTCTGGGAATTCCTCCTCCTGTTTAAAAAAAAAAAAAAAGATTAACTTGATTGTCTATATCAGACAAAGTAGATTTCAAAACAGAACATATTACCAAGGATAAAGAGAGTCATTTAGTAATGGGAAAGAGGTCAATCCAATAAGAATATATAATCCTAAGTGTTTATATATGTATTAGAGAGTCAAAATACATGAATCAAAAACTGATAGAACTGCAAGGAGAAATCCACAATTATATTTGGAGATTTTAACACCTCTCACTCAATTGATAGAACACATAGACAAAATCAATAAGGATATGGGAGATTTGAACAATATAAACAACCGTCTTGGCTTAATTAACATTTATAGAACACTCTACCCCTCCACCCCAAACAGTAGAATACACATTCTTTACAAGAGCACATGAAACTGTTACCAAGATAAATCATTTTCTGGGCTATTAAAAATGTCTCAATGAATGTAAGCTGATTCAAGTCATAGAAAGTATGATCTCTGACCACAGGGGAATTAAATGAGGAATCAGTAACAGAAAGATATCTGGAAGAGCTTTCAATTATTTGGAAATGAAATAACACACTTTTAAATAAACCATGAGTCAAAGAAAAAAAAAATCAAAAGTGAAATTAGTAAGTATTTGGAACTGAATGAAGGTGAAAATGCAACATAAAATTTTGGGGATGGGGCTAAAGGGAAATTTATTTAACACCAAAACCCTGTATTAGAAAAGAAAAAAGCTTCGAATAACTGACCTTGGGATCCCATCTTAAGAAACTAGAAAAATGAAAGCTAGTGAAACCCAAATTAAGCAGAAAAAATGGCCAATGTGGAAATCAATGAAATGGAAAACAGAAAAACCATAAAGAAATCTATGAAACCAAAAGCCAGTTCTTTGAAAAGAGCAGTAAAGTTGATAAACCTCTAGCCAGAGCAATCAGGAAACAAAGAGAAGACAAAACAGCAACCTAGAAAAAACAGACAAGTTCCTTGAAACACACAAACTGCCAAAACTCACTCAAGAAGAAACAACCAGAATAGGCCCAAATCTATTAAAGAAACTGAGTTTGTATTGTAGTTAAAAAAACCTTCCCACAAAGAAAATGCCAGGGCCTGATGGTTTTACTGGTGAATACTACCAAACATTTAAGAAAGAAATATTACAAATTCTATACAGCCTTTCCAGAAATTACAAAAAGAGGGAACAAACACTTCCCAGCTCATTCTTCAAGGTAAGCATTACTGTGCAGATGTTCCCTTAGTCTCTTCTCCCTGTACAGCCAGAGTACTCCTTTTAAATATAATCAAATCCCAGTCTCTCCTCTGCCCCAAACCTCCAGTGCCTTCCCAGCTCCTTCAGAGTAAAAGCCAAAGCCCTAGCAATCACCTTAGGCAGACAAGATCTCCCCACCTTCCTGCAACTTCTGACTAATGTCCTTTTACTCTGCCTCTTACCTACTCTGTTCCATCCACGTTGACCTCTTTGCTCTTCCTTGGACCTCCCCCAGTCATCCTCCCTTCCCCACTGACTTTGCAATTGCTGTTCCCCTATGCTAGGAAAGTGCTTCCCCCATAGTTCACGCTACCTCCTTTGGGTCTTTGCTCAATTGTCATCTTCAGTGATGGTGTTTCTGACCACTTTACTTAAAATTATAATCTCAATCCCCACTCCTCAACCTCAGCAATCCCATCCCTCTTACCTGCTTTTTCTCCCTAGCGGTTTTTACCCTCTAATGTATTCTATAATTTATTTTGTTGTCTGTCTCCCCTCCCCCCAATGGAATGTGAACTATCGAGGGGCAGGGATTTTTTTCCTCATATTCTACCTGTTGTAACCCTAGAGCATAGGACAGTACCTAGCTCTTAGTATGTACTCTGTAAACATTTGCAGAATATTTCTCTCTTAATGGTGCTCTCTTTGCTTTGTTCTCAAAAAAAAGAAAGAAAAAGAAAACCACCTTCCTGTCTAAAGCGATATATTCTCAGATTGCCCCATAGTTTGATGACCAGGAATTTTTAAACCCATGGATTTACGAGAGGTGTTCCTCTCCTTTGCGGGGAAGGAGAGGGGTAATTACGAAAGCAACATCAGGAAAGGAGAACTGACAGAGGAGTTCTTAGGCAGATCAGTTTTAGAAAGGATGATGTATGAAATTGAGGCTTTGAAAGTTGATTCCTTTTTAAATAAATACTTGCATACTTCTTGGAAAGCTTACATGAACCCCCATCCAGGCATCAATGTACCCCATTTTGAAGGCTAAGACCAAAGTTTATTTAACTTAATGATAGATCCTTGCTATTTAAACAATCTACAGTGAATATAAGTGTATTCATATTCACTTGTATGTGTATGTGTAGGCAAGTCTGTAAATTCCCAGAAATAGAATTGCTGGGTCAAAGGGTAAATAAATTTGAAGTTTTGAGAGATATTGAATATTGCCAAATTTCACTTATGGGGCTTTTTGAGAACCAGGAATCAGATATGCAAATCCTAGGCAGAGTCAAGAGCTAGCAACTATAGGACAAAGTTAAAGGCAATTTTGTCACCTTAAATAGTGGAAAGCTGCAGAATTAATTAAACACTGCTTTCAGTCCTTAGGAGATCACGTACAAACCTGATAAGCCCCCGCCCCTTGTCTTTGTACAACTCACTGGCAGGAGGTTGAACACCCAGGGCTCTGGACATTGTTTTTCATAAAGCTTTCTGGCTCACTTGCTCTGGAAATGTTGAGACAGGAATCAGTTGCAGCCAGCCAGGGCTGACTGTCCATGTTCTTGATGTGGTTTGCTGGAGACCTGCCCCTCATCCTCCCGTGGCCCAAAGGCTCCTAAATCCATTTGTGAGGATTGGTTGGTTGTGGGCACAGTCTAGCTAAGGGAAGCCAGTTTTTGGGTACGAGTGCCGGCATTTGTAAGTTAGCAAACTTACTCTTTCTAGTCAGGAAAATGTCATTTTTAAAAAGCCCTTGACAAGGAGAAAGAGAAAAATTTACCTTAGACCTTGAATCAGCTCACAGACTGAGAGCCTAGACAGATGATAACGCATTTGGCTCAGCCTCCATTTTGCAGGTGAATGAGACTCAGAGTGGGGCAAGTGCCTCCCCGAGCCTCCCACTGGAACCCAGGGCCCTGCTGTCTTGCAGGGCTTTTCTCTACCACCCACAGCTGCCTCTCCTCCACGGTCACCAGTGCTTTCCTATCCAGGTACAGGGAGGTTTGCATTAGAGATAGACAACCCTTTAGCATGGATTTCTACCACCTGGCATGACAATGGATAAAGCTACTTATCGGTGCTGTTTGTACTTGTGATATATATTCCACTTGGGGTCTTGTAGGGCAGAAGGAACGAAGGGAAAGAAACCGAACTGTATAGACTGTACTCACTCTAGGACCACTCATATAATTCCCACCAGCCAAATCAAGTCCAGCAATGGCGTGCCCTCTCACCGCCCCAGAGGGGCTCTGTTCACAGGGAAGCACCAAGCAGGGGCTCTGGCAGAGTGGACTCCCCTGAGGAATGGGACATTTGAAGAAGGAAAGCAGTGTTTTTATTGAGGTATAATTTACATATGGTAAAATTTGCCCCTTTTAGAGTATGAGTTTTGACAGTGCTTATAGTCATGTAACTACCACCACCCTTGAAATCTAGAACTGTCCCATCACTCCCTGCCCCTCCCCCGCCAGTCCTAATTCCTTTGGTCGTCAATGCATCCTCCCAGCTCCTGCAACCACTTTTCAGTTTTCTGTCCTTAGGATTTTGTCTGTTACAGAATATCATAAATAGAATTATGAAGTGTATAACCTTTTTTTTTATAAAGGGAAGAAAGGAGGGAGGGAGGGAAGAAATGAGATTGAGTTTTATTTATTTATTTATTTATTTATGGCTGTGTTGGGTCTTCGTTTCTGTGCGAGGGCTTTCTCTAGTTGCGGCAAGCGGGGGCCACTCTTCATCGCGGTGCGCGGGCCTCTCACCATCGCGGCCTCTCTTGTTGCGGAGCACGGGCTCCAGATGCGCAGGCTCAGCAATTGTGGCTCACGGGCCTAGTCGCTCCGGGGCATGTGGGATCTTCCCAGACCAGGGCGCGAACCCATGTCCCCTGCATTGGCAGGCAGATTCTCAACCACTGCGCCACCAGGGAAGACCCGTGTATAACCTTTTGAGTCAGGATGCATTTAAGATTCATCCATGTTGTTGCATGTAATCAACGTGGTTCATTCCTTGTCATTGCTGAGTAGCATTCTGTTGTATGAAGATACCCCAGTGTTTTCATCCATTCAGCTGTTGAAGGACATTTGAGTTGTTTCCAGTTTTTGATGATTATGAATAAAGCCACTGTAAATTCACATACAGGTTTTTGTGTAGACATTAATTTTCATTTCTCTTGATTAAATAATTAGGAATGGAATTGCTAGGCCATATGTTAAGTGTATGCTTAACTTATGAGAAACTGCCAAACTGTTTTACAAAGTGAATGTATTATTTTGCATTCCCACCAGCAATTCCTACCAATTTGCATTCATGCCAGTTGCTCCACATTTTTACCAGCACTTGATATTTTCTCCCAGTCTTTGACTTGTTCTTTTCATTCTCTTAACAGTGTCTTTAGAAGAGCATAAATTTTGGGAATTCCCTGGCGGTCCAGTGGGTAGGACTCCACGCTTTCACTGCCATGGACCCAGGTTCAATCCCTGGTTGAGGGGAACTAAGATCCTGCAAGCCTCATGGCACGGCCAAAAAAAAAGAATGGCATAAATTTTTAATTTTGATGGGAGTCCAATATATGAGTTATTTCTCTTAAGGTTCATACTTGGTATTGTACCTAAGAAATTTTGCCTAACCCAAGATCACAAAGATCTTCTTCTAGAAGTTTTCAAAGTTTTAATTTAACATTTAGATCTATAATCCATTTTGTATTAAATTTTATATGTGGTGCATACTGACCAAGTGTCATTATTTTGTATATGGATGCACGATATTCCAGGACCATTTATTCAAAAAACTATCCTTTCTCCATTGAATTGTCTTTGCACCTTTGTGGAGAATCAATTCAGCACATGTGAGTGGGCTACTTGTATGCTTTTAACTGATTTCTAAATTCTGAAAGGAGAATGGTAAAAGGAAGAATCTTCCAGTCTCTCTATACTACTCCTTTCTCCACTAGGAAGCCTCTCCTAACATCTGTAGGCAGAATTATCCACTTCTTCTGGGCTCCTTTTTATTATTATTTACTTATTTACTTATTTATTTGGCCGCACAGCACGGTTTGCGGGATCTTACTTCCCCGACCAGGGATTGAACCTGTTCCCTCGGCAGTGAAAGCACGGAGTCCTAACCACTGGACTGCCAGGGCATTCCCTGGGCTCCTATAGCTATTACGCATATACTTATTATTGAATTTTTCTCACCCTTATGATTCCTTGTTTCAGGGTCTGCTCATCTCTCCTTCCCACCTCTCTCTCAAGACCAAGCATCCTTGGAGGCCCAGAAGTGTGTCTTCTTCCTTTTTATCATCTTCATCACCACTGGCTCTATAATGTTTGTTGAATGAATGGCCCATTCTTAAATCTCTGATGACAAGTCAAATCTTTGATTGACAAGCGATGACAAGTCGAGTTTTATGAGAGCTATACCAGTCAGATGAGGACCAAGAAGTGAAGATAAAGACCCAATTCTCTTTAAAGCAGGAGCTGTTTCTTATTCTATTTCTTATTTGGTGTGACCTCTGTTTTGCCGGGCACGTGTAGGGTGGGTCTGTCATACCAGGCACATTTGGGTTATTGGTGGAATCTCAGCTTCAGAGCATGCCTGGCTTCTTGAGTCCCTCTTCCTGTGGGATTCCTTCATGCTGGGCTTCAGTCACTGTGGCTTTGTTGGGAACACAACTCCCTACTTCCCTTGAGTTGTTTTGGAGATCAGGCAAGAAAAAGTAAGGGAAAACGCTGGACAGTATTGAGGATTATTGACTGATTAACCTTTGCAATTCGTTTGTTTATCAGAAGCCTAAGACTCATGAAATATTTACTGTTAATTCCAGTATTCAACTGGTTGCTTCTCCTTCTCCTAGTACTTTGGAAACATAATATTTACTACCTAGAAATTTTACTACCTAGAAATTTTCCTACAATAGATCTTAAATATTCTGCTTAACATTTTGATCTCAACTAATTTACTCTGATTCTTGGTTTCTATGAGAAGTTTAACAGTTTGGACTGTCTGTCCAGATGATGAGTGGTGCCAGGGTGTATATTTGGGAACTCTTAAAGTTGCAGCCCTTCAGGCGTCTGTGAAGGCTGCAGACTGGAAAGCTGCAGTTACTTGTGGGAGTATCCAGGTGCTTCCTGTGAGTGGGAGATGTGTTTCTGTGCCTTTCAGTCTCTGACGTGCCAGGCCGCCGGCTTTCTCAGATGTCTCTATTTTAATCAACCTGAGCTACATCTCCCACTCCCACCCAGGTCTTGACCATCTTAGTTGTATATACTTGTATATACAGTCCTCCCCCTCACATAACACTCCTTAGCCAGGGGTATGCTGGGAGTCAGTAGAGGTGTCAGGGCTGGGTGGAATTGTTGCATGTTTCCTCTCCGGGAATGTGGCTCTCACCAGAAGCATCTCTAAATAAGATGCCACGTACCTGCAACACACAGAGCACGGTCTTTTTAGGTTCACAGCATGGAACTGAGCAGCCAAACTTATTGCATTTCTAATGCTCTGTCTCATCCTTTGTATGACATCCAATCAGGAAATGGGGTCAAAATCCTAGAACACATTGCTTTCTCCCTTTTTTATTAACATTTTTTGAGGTAAGATTTACATGCCATAAAATTTACCATGTTAGTGTACAATTCAGTGATTTCTAGTAAATTTATAGAGTGTGCAGCCATTACCACAGTCCAGTTTTAGAACATTTCCATCATCCCAAAAAGATCCCTTGTGCCCCTTTGCAGTCAGTCCCACCCCCATGCCCAGGCAGCCGCTAAATCTGCCTTCTGTCTCTGTAGATTTGCCTTTTCTGCACACTTCCTATAAATGGAATTATACAATATGTAGTCTTTGTGACTGGCTTCTTTCATATCACAGTGTGTTTTTGAGGTTTATCTATATCGTAGCACATATCAGTACTTCCTTTTTATTATTGAATATTACTCCATTCTTTGGATGTACATTTTGTTTATTAATTCATCAACTGATGAATTTATTAATTCATCAACTGACGTTTGGATTGTTTCCAATTTTGGCTGTTATGAATAATGCTTCTGTGGACATTCATGTACAAGTCTTTGTGTGGATATGTTTTCATTCCTCTAGGGTAGATTCCTAGGAGTAGAGTTGTTGGGTCTTATAGTAAGTTTACGTTTAACTTTTTAAGAAACTGCCACAGTGTTTTCTATAGTAGGGCTGTACCATTTTGTGTTCCCACCAGCAGTGTATGAGTGCCCTAGTTTCTCCACATCCTCACCAACACTTGGTTTTGTCTGTCGTTTTGATCATAACTATTTGAGTGGCTGTGAAGGAGTACCTCGTTGTGGTTTTAGTTTCCATTTCTGGAATGACTAATGATGCTGAGCATCTTTTCATGTGCTTATTAGCCATTCATATTTCTTCTTTGGTGACACATCAATTTAAATCTTTTATCCCTTTTTTAATTGGTTTGCTTGCTGTCTTATTATTGTGTGTTGAGTTCTCTGTATTCAAATTCTTTATCAGATATATGATAGAACACGGAATTTTTTAATCTTCCTCACACCAGTACCAGAGACTCTGGAAAGGGGAAGGGACAGTTAAGGTAGCAATAATGATTAATGTGTAATTTTTGAGTCTTTGTTATGAGCTGGATACTGGACTATGTGTTTCACAGCGATTATTTAAGACACTTTCTCATTTTCTAAAGGTTATAGGATAATTTCAAACGCTTGCTCTTCAGTGAACAGTTTTTAATAGATAAAGAAAAGAAACAATTGATTTGGGAAATTCTTAGATTTACGGGAGTTAAAACTGGTCTTTTAGTATTACCGTAAAGACTAAATGGCTGTTATACAGATGCAGAATACCAGTGGTTTAAACAGCTAGATGTTTATTTCTCGCTTCTGTTAACAGGCTGACATTAGCAGTCCTGCATGTGTATGAGGACTCCACAGAATTAGACACCTGCTATGTTGTTACTTTTAAGGTGTGGATTCTACCTCAGGATCCAAATGGCCACTCCAGCAAGCCTGTCCCCTTGCAGGCAGTGGGAAGTGGGAAAAGAGAGGGAGGGCATTCTCATTCCTTTTAAGAACCTGACCCAGAAGTTGCATGTATCGGTTCTGCTCGCCATATCATTGGTTAAAACTTAGTTACCTGGTAATGACTAGGCACAAGAGGGACTAGGAAATGTAGTCTTTATTCTGGGGCCATATGTCCATCTAAAGCTTTTAAGGGTTGATGGTGAGAGAGGAGAACAGATGTTAGGGGACATTGTTGGGCTTGGCAGTTCCTGTAACTAGTCTGCGTGGGATTCCCATTACTTTTTCATCAAAGAAAGTCTAGTTGATACGAGGTTATTGGCCTAAACCTTTTGGAGGAGTTCATTTTACTTTTGTTTTAGAATTGCACTAGAATGTTCTTAATGGTGAAGTAGCGATAAATATGAATTACTATTGCTCAGGGAATGTGAAGATACCTTAGTGATTAAATACAATTCTGGAGTTGCTTTACTGAATACAGATTTTATATACCAGCTCGGAGGAGGGGTAGCAAACAAGAGGACAGCTTCTGCCTGGTTGACTTTGTTTTGTAGTTTTCTTTTCAAGTGGCTCTTTCCTCCTGACTGTGCCATTTAATGAGCAGTTTCTCCAGTGTTAACTGTAGCTGTTCTTCTCTGGTTAGTATGTAGTTCTGGATCAATATGCCAGATCTGTCTCTTCAGGAAGAAAAAGAGCAGTACTGTTTCATTTAGAGATGTCATTACTTGTCTAAGGACAACAGTAATTTCTAACGCGTGTAGGGAAGCAATCTTCTGGATCCATTTGTCCTTTGTATGTTTAAAACCCTGACAACAAAACAAATTGGTACTGAATGTTTTGAAGAAGCAAACATTAATGCTCTCTGAGTGTTTCATTTCTAGGTTTTCAGGCCTCGGTAACATTACCAAGAAATCTGCTTTCCCGGGTGCAGCTCTATTGCTGAGAAGATTTTAATATCAAAGGAGCCCATACTTTTACAGCCCATTTCGGCTGCCCCAGAGATAACTTGGATAAACATGGGCTCCTCCACGTACCTCCTAATCCCTGCTGGGTCTTACACTGTGGGGAGGTTCAGACAACTTGTTTTCTTTCCCTTCTGGCCCTTCTCTCTACACTCCCCTCCAGCTGCCTTCTTTCCCCCACCCCCAAAGTAACGTGATCTCCTAGGCCTGGTCTGCTGCTTTGGCAGATTCTTTTAGTCTTAGAGAAAGAGAGGAAAAAAATTAACCATTGGTTTTCCAGTTCAGACTTAACAAAACTATAAAAGCCAAAAGCAGTACCAGTGTTTGAAAATAAAAGTATTGTTTGTAAATAACCAGTGCTTGGGCTTTTCTTCTATCAACGAGTTCTACTTAAGTGAGATTAAATTTACCTTATAATGATGATAGTTTATCGCCTTTAGATTTTTGCAACATTGCTACTTTTGACTTGTTTGTTTTGTAGATATCTTAATCTTTATTCAGTACTCAGATTAAAAACAAACAAACAAGACTTTCCACGATTTAAAATAAAATTCTGTGGCATTTATTTCAAAAGTTAACCAAAGCAAAAGGGACAAAGACAATTCATGAAATCATGCAAAACCTCTTTAAGTTGAATTCAAGCACTTAGATTTTAATAAGAATATCTCAAACTATTTTTGTTTAATAACATAACTGTTTATAATTTAAGTTATGTGACTGGATTTAAGAATTCAGGGTTTGGTTGTTTCTTCACCACCAGCAACATTAAGATTTGAGACCTGTAGTTTGCAACAAATTTTAAATACTTTTTCAGCCTAGTATCCTAAAACTAGTCCGTCAGCTCTTAATTATGGGTGCCTAGTGGGTGTCACATAATCGAAAAAAATCTAGCAAGGTGGTTTGGAGATCTGGGCTCTTTTCCTGGCTCTGCCACTAACTTGCTATGAGACCTTGTACAAGTTTCTTAGCCTGTTTGTGCCTCAGCTGTCTCATCTGTAAAATGGTCGAACTAGATTCTTTTTTTTTTGATTTTTTAAAAAAATTAATTAATTTATTTATTTTTAATTTATTTTTGGCTGTGTTGGCTCTTCCTTGCTGCACGCGGGCTTTCTCTAGTTGCGGCGAGCGTGGGCTACTCTTCGTTGCGGTGCACGGGCTTCTCATTGTGGTGGCTTTTCTTGTTGCAGAGCACGGGCTCTAGGCACGCGGGCTTCAGTAGCTGTAGCATGCGGGCTCAGTACTTGTGGCTTGTGGACTCTAGCGTGCAGGCTTAGTAGTTGTGGCACATGGGCTTTGTTGCTCCGCGGCATGTGGGATCTTCCCAGACCAGGGATCGAACCCGTGTCCCCTGCATTGGCAGGCGGATTCTTAACCACTGTGCCACCAGGGAAGTCCCAAAACTAGATTGTAATTTAAAATGATTAAAGTTTGCAGACCTGTTTTTTTTTTAATTTTTTATTTATTATTATCTATTTATTATTTATTTTTGGCTGTGTTGGGTCTTCGTTTCTGTGCGAGGACTTTCTCCAGTTGCGGCAAGCGGGAGCCACTCTTCATCGCGGTGCGCGGGCCTCTCACTATCGCGGCCTCTCTTGTTGCGGAGCACAGGCTCCAGACACGCAGGCTCAGTAGTTGTGGCGCATGGGCCTAGTTGCTCCGCGGCATGTGGGATGTTCCCAGACCAGGGCTCGAACCCGTGTCCCCTGCATTGGCAGGCAGATTCTCAACCACTGCACCACCAGGGAAGGCCTGTTTTTATTTCTCTTACCTCCCCGAAGCCCCACTGGAATGATAATAAAAAGATTTTTTGAAAAGTGAAAATGCATAAGGACCAAATGAACCCAAAGGGAAAAGTAGATAGGAAAGGTGAACACATTTTTGGAAAATGAGAGGCAGTCAAAAGCGTGGTAATAGACTTAGCAGAATCGAAGAAGCTGAAGCCTAACCTCTTCTAAGAGAGACATTGATTAGAAGTAAGCCAGTTTACTTGTATGAACCTGAGAGAAAAAGTCAGAAATTAGAGGCATTAGTACCATGGAAAGCAAGGGGTCGTGAGGCCTTAACTGAAATCAAGGGGATCAGTGGAAAGTCTGTAAAGGAGTTTTTAGATTCTTCACACCCTTCCCCATCCCTGTACAGCCAGATGACCACTTCTGTTTCCCACCTACATGAGATGAGAAGTATTATTGAGAAATTGCCCTATAAAGGTTCCAGACTCAGGGATATTACCCCCAGCTGGGGTGCAGGTAAGCCATTGGGCTGAAAACAGTGAAGTGGGCAAGAGCAGATTTTTTTTTTTTTAAGTCTGCATGCTGAATAATGAGATTCTCAGCCCTCTTCCAATATCTGGTAGCTAGAGCCCTAACAGAGAAGAGATGGAAAGATTCTTTTCTAGAGAAAAAACAAAAAAATAAAATTGAATGGTCCCAGAGAAAAGCCCATTTGGGGGTTCTCTTGATGGAAAAGTAAGCTCACCACCTCCCTTCACTGAAGTCCACATGTTGTACCACTTCCATGCATATTTTTTTAGTTCCTCTTTCATGTATAATGAATGGACAGTCAAATTAAAAGTCTCTATATGATAGATAGAGGGTAAAACAAATTCGCAGAAAAAGGGAACATGGTGGAAATAAAAACAATGCAGGAAACAGAAGAAGAGTTCAGAAGAACTATTCATTGCTCTCCTCAGAGAAAAATACAGCAAACATCAAACAACAGTGTGTTATTAAAAAGTAACAATCAGAATAAAATGAGCTCTTTAATATTGAAAACATGATAGCTAAAATTTAAAATTCAACACAAGACTTGGCAAATAGTCTATCTCAGAAAGCAGAAAAATTCCAGAGCTTAGTGAAGTGAGTATTTTCTGGAGTTAAATGACAAATCTTTGAATTGCATTGGCTCCCTGAGTACACAGCATATATATATAGAGAGAGAGAGAGAGAGTCCAAGCCATATCATTGTAAAATTTCAGAACACCAAGAATATTAGAAGATCCTAAAAGCTTTCAAAGAGAAAAGCAGGTGATATATAAAGGATCAGGAGTCAGAGTGGAATTGCACTTCTAAACAACAATACTGAAAACTAGAAGACAGTGGAGAAATGCCTTCAAAATTAAGTGGGGAAAATGATTTTCAACCTAGAATTCTATACCCAGCCAAACTGAGTGGAATGGAAAGGCATTTTTTAGACATGCACCTCCCCTCACCCCCCAGGAAGCTACTGGATGATGAATTCCAGCAAGATGAGGATGTAAGTCAATACACAGAACTGAGGATATTTTAAGTGTCTTAGTATTTGGAAAAAATTCTACTAAGTATTTGGCAGATACTTGAAATGTTTGGGGAAAAAACAGTAATAGGCATAGAGAAGACTAATCAAATGAAAAAATCAAGGCAATTAATATCTTCATGATAAAGTTATATAATAAAGGAAACATTCATAGTATATTATTGGCGGAGCAATGAACAATATTTATATCATCATAATAATGTCAACACTGACCAATGATTTAACCAAAAATTGTGATTTTATTGTTATGGGAGGTTGGAGATAGTGATAGTATAATACTACTATAACAAGTTAATATATAATGTGGAAAGCTGAGGAATCCAGAAACAACAATATGAGGATATTAAAAATCTAAAGAAGGCTGCCTCTGGGGAAACAGACAAAGGGATGGAGTCAGGGGACTACTGATTTTATTATAAGACTTTTAGTACTATTTGATTCTTAACAATGTATGTATTGATATATTACTTTGATTAAGAAAAAAATAATAAAAAATATTTAGGGCATACCAACAATATTAGCTTCTTCCGGGAGAAAAATTGTTTAATCATTATGTTTGACTTGTTGATTATAAAAAATATAGTAAAATCTTACTAAAATGAGATTTTCTAGAAAGTGGATGTAATTACCCTAAAGCAGTTTAGATTTGGCCCCCCCATTGAGAATTGTAGCTCTGTAAATACCAAAGGGACTAACAAAACAAGCAGTGTTATATGAAAGACAGTCCTATGTGTGGCCTGCACATCAAGTTCTGGGCCTGAAATAGGCCCCCA
The DNA here is from genome assembly GCF_949987535.1 of Balaenoptera acutorostrata. Lineage (NCBI taxonomy): Eukaryota > Metazoa > Chordata > Mammalia > Artiodactyla > Balaenopteridae > Balaenoptera > Balaenoptera acutorostrata. Next base: position 120,107,798 of record NC_080069.1, read on the forward strand.
CTAAAGATGTGGGGTGTGGAGTTTGTGTTTTGCCACAAAGCTGTGGTTGTAAAACTTTGGCTTTAGGATTAAAGATAGGACTCTGTGTGACATTTGAACCTTGGTTGCTACTCCTACCCTATAGCTAGTGTTTCTTTCCCTTAATAAAATAAGTTGATTTCCTTGTCCCTTGGAAAACCTCCAGACTGCTTTCACTCCCTCAGACTGTGCTTTCTGGAATCATTTGCACATATCACATTTGTTAATTTTAGCTCTTGACTTAGTGGCAGTAAGACTTAGGCAGGAAAACAGACCATCACCTGATACAGTAAGAGGCCTCTTTTGGAAATAACAATAGTTATTGTTTATTGAGCACCTTCTCTGCATTGGGCACTTTCCATACATTATTTCCAATCTTCATAACCCAGTGAGAGAGCTACTCTTAAGACCATCCCCCAATTTTACAGACTAGAAAATTGAGTCACTTGCCCAAGCTGTCACAATGAGTGGCAAGTCTGAGACTGAGAATAAGTTTGCGAGATGCCATACCTCATTCAGTCTCCACTGTGTTGCCTCCCCCTCTCACCTGGTTTCCCCATACCAGAGTCCCTGGACCTTTCTGACACTTGACCAATGAACAGTCTTATCTCACTGAAAATGTATGATACTTAAAGGGTTGCATGTATGCCCTTTACAGGGGCAAAAGTGGGTATGATTGATGTGATATTCTAAGCTACATTCTCCAGTGGGTTGGGCCCACATCACTAGGGAGCCTGGCAGTCTCTCACTGGACAGTGTCTGCAGAATCAGAGGATGTGGGCTTTGTTGGCATGTGAAATAGCATACACATACCTCAAGATCTTTGTTCTTTCCTCCTAAAGTTATTAACTGGGCTGGAAACAGTGAAGGGATCAGTCAGATCTGGGCCCATCTGGTCCTGGGGGCCCCAAACCAGGCACCATGTCAGATTCATCTGTCTGCCTTAAACTCCCACCCCCATCCTGCTGCTCCCAGGTGGAGCTTCCGCATCCTGCATCTGTGTCCCGCTTTCTCCCCTTGACCAACTTCTGTGGTGGGCCCTTGTCCACCCGCCCACCCTGCTTTTAAAAAAATAGGACTGAACTCCAAACTTTAAAAAAATTCAATCTGTATCCAAAATTTTCAGAGAAGAGTTCTCTTTTGGTAACTTGTTTAGAGTTATACAATTTCTTTAACTCAAAGATTGCTTTCAAATGAATAAATTTTAGAAATATCCGTCCCTGTTTGTCCTATTCCCAGGGAAAATAAGAAGCAGCTCTTCGCACTTCCAAAACAGTGGTTTTTAAACTTAAGTATGGGGACTTCCCTGTGGTCCAGTGGTAAAGAATCCGCCTTCCAATGAAGGGGACGTGGGTTCGATCCCTGGTTGGGGAACTAAGATCCCACATGCCGCGGGGTAACTGAGCCCGCGCGCCACAACTACTGAGCTTGTGCGCCTTAGCAAGAGAGCCCGCGTGCAACAACTAAGACCCAATGCAGCCAAAAAGAAGAAAGAAAGAAAATAAATAAATAAATATAATTTTTAAAATGTCTAAACTTCAATATGCACACAGATCATCTGGGGAACATGTTAAGATACAGCCCGCTCCATATATTCTGATTGTGTAGGTCTAGAATGGAGATCAAGAGTCTGCATTTTAAGGAAGCACCCCAGGCGATTCAAAATAGGTTGTCCATGGACTGTACTTTTAGAAACACACAGCTCAGATCACATACTTTAATGTAATTAAGAACCTTTATTCTTTCTTTCTTAATATTCTTAATATATTTTAAAATATTCTTAAATATCAATAGTTCTAATTCCCTGAATTGTTTTAAGACATATTTTTCAATAGTTAATGATTTTTATTTCATCCTCTGGCTTTGCTACAGTTATCCACCTTTCACTTAAATTGCAAATTATGTCCATTTTGGAAAGTTCAAGGGCTTTAGCCCTTACTACTTCTAGGTGTGTGAACCTGGACAGAATACTTAGCTGTCCCGGTCCCTGCTTACCCCCCTGTTTCCTTACCTGTGAAATGAAGTTAAACTACACAAAATTCGTAGGGTTTTTGGGAGGCTTGTGCCTGGCACATATTAAAAGTGTATTCCTTTCCCAAACTGAATGTAATGTAGCAAACATGTTAGTTCACAGTCTTTTTAATTTCTTTGTTTGTTTTCCTTTTTTTTTTTTCTTCTTTAAGTTAATGGCTTTTAGGTTTAAGGTTGCTTAGAGGGAATCCTTCTCAGGCCTTTCTTCATTCTAGTAAGGAGATTGAAGCTCTCTTATTTGCTTGTAACAGAAGTTTTTTGTATCTTGTGAATAAGCTTCAAAGAGCATCAAAAGCCAGATCTGGAAAGAATAGTACTGGTTTAATTTGGTGGTATGCAGCTTGACGATGTTTTCAATATTCGTTGCTGCTAATTCAGAGTGTTTTGCCAGACCTGTTGATGTATGGTTTTATAACTTAAGTTTTAAAAGATTTGGACACGGTTTATAAGCATTACTCATTTTAAGAGTTTTTAAAGGGATAAAGTCATTTTATTTTATTTTATTATTTATTTATTTATTTAGGCTGCGCCTGACCTTCACTGCGGCATGCGGCATCTTTTTAGTTGCAGCATGTGGACCTCTTAGTTGTGGCATGAGGGTTTCTCTTAGTTGCAGCATGCGGACTTCTTAGTTGCGGCACGCATGCGGGATCTAGTTCCCCGACCAGGGATCAAACCTGGGCCCCCTTGCATTGGCAGCGCGGAGTCTTACCCATTGGACCACCAGGGAAGTCCCCAAAGGGATATGGTCATTTTAGACTCAAGAGCAGAATATTAGTAACAGTCATTAGCTTTTTAAAATAAACTTACATCCTAATATAAAGTATAGCACATGCAAACAAATACCTGGGCCTGTATTAATTGACAGAATTCAAGGATATGGTTAGAATTTCAAAAATGTCCGTTAACATATAATCCTTTGCATTAAGGTGCCTACTTGAATATAACCCATTAAACCTTAAATGCTATATAATGACAGACTTTATTATAGTCTGGTCCAAAGACCTTTAACTTTCTAAAATGCCACCAACACAGTAGTTTTCAGCTTATTTGTACTGGCGGCACCCTTTGGGATTTTATTTTTGGCATTACACTGGAGGCTGAAAGTTTCAAGTAACACTAAACAAGTTGGCTATCATTACAAACGGGCTCTCTAGCAGAAATGATAGTGGCTCGCAGAATCTAGACAGCGTCCACAGTCACTTGTCACCTGGTGGCCCTGTAGCCCTGTGTCTCCAGGCAATGGGAACTGCTGTGTCTTCTTGGGTGCTCATGAGGCCTGACCTGGTACTACAACACAAACCATAGGTCCCTTACTTGCAGTAGAAACACATTTTGTACATGAATCAGAAACTGACAGGACATCTCTGAAAAGTTAATGACGCCCTGGCTGAGAAACCCTGTGATATACACTAGTCACATCCAGTCCAATCTTGAACTGTCGGGTACTAGTTTTGGCAAACCTGAGTGACGATCTTGTTACTTAGCCATTCCTGGTGTACTGAAGATACCCAGGTTTTTGTAACTGCAGGTTAGGCTAGACCATGAACGAGTCCAGCTTTGCCTCTGGAGCTGATCACCATAGCTGGGGTCTCTTGACCAAGGCTGCTTCTGAAACAGATGACAACCTTAGTTATTTAACCAAAGATACAGATATCCAAAGCTTTAATTTACTTGGAATTTATTCTTGGTGGGAAGGGGCTGCATAATCCACTGGTTAGGAGCTTGATCCTTGGAGCTAGGTAGACCTGGGTTGAGTCCAGCTCTGCCTGTTTCCAGCCATAGGACTTTGGGCGAGGTGCTTGACTTCTCTAAACTTCAGATTTTTACCTGAAGAATCAGATAATAATTCTGTTTTCCTCACAGGATAGTTGTGCAAATGCAATGTGGTAATGAACAGAGGGTGCTTCTCACAAGAGTCTGACTCATAGTAAGATCTCAATACATGTCAGCTCTTAGTATTCATGTGCTCTAAGATGTGTACTAGGGCTTCCCTGGTGGCGCAGTGGTTGAGTATCTGCCTGCCAATGCGGGGGACATGGGTTCGAGCCCTAGTCTGGGAAGATCCCACATGCCACGGAGCAACTAGGCCCGTGAGCCACAACTACTGAGCCTGCGTGTCTGGAGCCTGTGCTCCGCAAACAAGAGAGGCCGCGATAGTGAGAGGCCCGCGCATCGCGATGAAGAGTGGCCCCCGCTTGCCGCAACTAGAGAAAGCCTTCGCACAGAAACGAAGACCCAACACAGCCAAACATAAATAATAAATAAATAATAAATAAATTAAAAAAAAAAAAAAAGATGTGTACTAACTTAATTTTTCTCCCTATTGCAATTTAGTTATCTAACACTATTTAGATAACTTCACTTTCCTATAGTTACTGAAATTTATCTGATTTTATTTATTTATTTATTTTCGGCTGCATTGGGTCTTCGTTGCTGCAAGCGGGCTTTCTCTAGTTGCGGTGAGCGGGGGCTACTCTTCGTTGAGGTGCACGGGCTTCTGTTTGCGGTGGCTTCTCTTGTTGCAGAGCACGGGCTCTAGGTGTGCAGGCTTCAGTAGTTGTGGTGCACAGGCTTAGTTGCTCCGTGGCATGTGGGATCTTCCTGGACCGGGGCTTGAACCTATGTCCCCTGCATTGGCAGGTGGATTCTTAACCACTGCGCCACCAGGGAAGTCCCTATCTGATTTTTATTAAATTATTTGATATGATTGGATTCCATATGGTTTCCCACTGATCTGGATTTCCGGTTTTGTGCCAAGGAACACATTATTGTGATTTTTGTTATTTATTATGTTGTTATATGTTATGATATTGTCTCATCATTAGTTATAAAAGGATTTGAGCCAAGTACAGCAATGAAATGGGTTTTAAACAATGGCCCCCATGGCACACACCAAACAAGGGGAAGAGTTCTCTGTTGAAGAAAATGAGGCTTCTTAAAGAAGGGACACAGGCCATGACCCTGATGAGTTCTCATTGTGGACACTAAGCTCCCTTTACAAATGATCAGAAGCTATGTTTGAATTTGAACTCGCCCATCTCTTTTGTCTCCTAGTCTGGATGTATGATTTGACAAACGTGTTGCAAACTTGTGTAGTTGTAATGTGGGTTGCAGCTCTCTCATTATTCATTCCTCAGACGCCTATTGAGTTAGCCTGAATCACAGTAAGCTCACTGAGTATAAGTGAGACCAGAATTGATAATTCCAGAGGAATCTGCATTATTCACCAACAGTCTAGGGACATAGGGTTCGCCAGGGCACCGCGCCCAGTGGAACTCGCTTGGCCTTAAGTGGTGCAGGTTGGGGGCATCTCCTGCCACAGAGATGCAGGCCTGCCCTCCCCATCTGCCCTAGTTGTCGGTGTCTTTCTTGGGGTGTTAGGACCGCACTTCCCAACGTTGAGAACCCGTGAATGCCGCGCTTAAAATAACCACCCCCGCTTTCCTTAACCTAGAAATTGGCGGGGCCTCGGTTTCGGACCGCGGTAACGGCCCAGGGCCGGGCTGGGCCCTGAGAACGCCGGGAAGCTCTGGGTCCGGGCGCGGCGCGGAGAGGGTTAAGGCGGCGGGGGCGGGCCTCGCGGGCCGGGCTCCTGGCCCTTTGTTAACAGGCGCGTCCGGAGCGGAGACCAAGACGCGGCCGCGGCCACGGGCGGGCGCGCGGGGCGGCGGGGAGGCGGCATGGCGGGGCCGCGGGGGCCCGGGAGGGCAGGCGGGGCCAGCCGGGAGAGCCGGGCTTGAGCCGCGCCGCGGAGCCAGCCCAGGGCGCCGGCCTCGACGCCGCCGGCACGCGAAAATGTTGGAAATTTGCTTGAAGTTGGTGGGCTGCAAATCCAAGAAGGGGCTCTCGTCCTCCTCCAGCTGTTACCTGGAAGGTAAGCGCGGGGCCGACGCCGGGACTGGGTCTAGGCGGCCGCGTGTCCGCCGCCGGGCCTTCCTAGGCCTCGCCCGCCCGCCCGCGCGCGCTCCCTCCTCTTCCTCTCCCTCCCTCTCCCTTTCTCGCCCTCTCCCTCTTTCTCCCGCTTTCTCTTTCTTTCTCTTTCTTTCCCTCGCCCGCCCCTGGGCGCTGCCGTGAGCCGGGAGGGTGCGGGGCTCCGGCCCCCGCGCGCTCACCCCGGGAGAACCCACGTCGGGAGGGCGAAGTCGCGGGCCCCGGGCTGCGGGGCTCTGCCCGAAAGTTGGGGAAAGCGAACTCTATAGGCCTGAACGGCCTTGTGAGCCCACGTTGTGGAATTTCCACCGTTAATTGGGAATTATGTGTCAAAAAGGTCAACCCGTGTTTGTGAAACATATGATTTTCATTAAGTCTCGTGTACAAAGAGAACACGGCTCTACCATTTATGGATACAGAATTTCAAGTGATCTTTCTACTCCCCCACCCCCCCCACCCCTTATCTACGGACCACGACGAGGTCTTAGGAATTCTCTCACTTTTGCGGGTGAAAAGAAAAGTTACACCGTATTTTAAGAAGGCATTTTGAATGAGTCCAGGGTACTTGGGAGGGGAGAGGGTAACCTCCTGTTAAGTTCCTTCGATAAAGCCTCAGAGCCCGGAGCGGTTCACTTTCGCCCTCTTTCCATTCTACTCTCCTTTTCTTCTCTAATCCCATTTTTTTTCTTTCCTGTTTATTTGTCTTTGTTTTCTGTCTTAGTAAGGTGACAACTGAAAAAAAAAAAAAAGCCAATTGAGTATGATGAGTGGCCCTCATTTTGTAGCTTCAGGATGAATCTGAAATTTATCTGATTTGGGGACTGGTCATCCCAGACTGCTTGCTTTCAGCAGAAAGGCTAATTGTACTTCAGAGATGTAATCCTGCTTGCATTTGTTTGTCATTTTCATTTAGGACTTGAAATAGGAATAGAAATGTAAAGCTCATTTTAGAACAAGTAGAATTTCTGCTGCTGTAGTGCCATGAAGTTGTAATGTTTTTCTTTTTAAAATGAAGGCGAAATAAACGGAGGCCTTGTTAATCGTCTAACCTATTTTTCTTTTCTTTCCAACTTTTTGACTTGAGGGTCTGCCTGATGTCACATACATGTACAGCTCAAACCATAAACACCAGTGATACAGGTGAAACCCGTTGGCCCCTCTTGCCATGAGATGTGTATATTGTTAGCCCAAGGTTAGTCCCTTGGAGAAGATGCGTCCAGATGGAGTGGGCTCACAAAATCTAGCATTTAGAGGGGAAGATGGTTGATTTGTCCCTAAAAGTTGGCATCTGAGCAGCCAAAATCATCTTCAGTTAATATGTTGCTTACTTTCCAAGTTGCTCAAAATTCTGGACACATTCTCATTTACATCTGTAACGAGTTAGTGTTAGGCATTACCATCTCCATTTTGCAGATGGATACTTAAGGCAGAGTAGATGAATGGGCTTTTGTAACTGCAGAGCTGGAAGAAAGGTTAGGTCAAAGCAATGCTGTGACATTATTTTGTTTTCCTGGGAGTAAACAGGGGATTTAGTTCTTACCTGGCTGGTTTAATTATTGTTTTGGGGGAGGGGAGGCAAAATCTAATGAGTCTTGTTCCAGCATGTCTTGAAATACTGTTGACTGTCAAGTCTCAAAAAAAATAAAAGTTCTGATTACAGCAGACTGCCTTGCATTAAGGCTTCATCTAGGAAGGTATCACTCTAGGAATTCTTTTTTGTGACTAGTTTTCCTTCTTTCATTGTTATGGTTAATCGGAGAAAGTAAAGGAATTACTGTTTTGTAGTTGAGAGAATTTAACAAACCTCAGTGATTGTTTCTTAAAGACTTCATGTGCTATTAGTCGTTTGGGAAAAACACTTGCCAACATCTGGATAAGTAATCCAGGCTTTTTGCTTTTACTGACATCCTCAATCAATCAGTCAGTGTTTAATTGACATGCACTAGGGACCCAGGCATACCGAGTCACGGAGAAAATTGAATATGGTCAAGTTTTCCATTCTATCAGAGAAAGTTCAGCCATAAATGCAACTTGATCATGCATCTATTGCTACTTGGGCCTAGCTGTCAAAGCAACAATTATTAAATGCTTACTGTGTTCCAAGCACTGTTTCAGCATTCTATGTGATTTAATTTGCTTATTTTTCATGATGGCCCTTTGGTTGCTTCCATTTTATAGATGAGAAAGCCGAGGCATCTGAAAGTTAGGAAACTTGTCTAAGGTCACAGAGCTAGCAAATGGTGGTGCTGGGATTTGAACCCTTGCTGTCTGGCTCCAGAGAGCCCAGTTTTAGCCAGTATATGCTTTACCAGCTGTGATTGTTTATCTCCTTTGTAGCTCTCTGTGGATGTTAAAATGGTATCTTCAGAAACACTCTAAAGCCTGAAACAAGGATATTCTTTTTTTTCTCTTTTAGAAGCCTAATACTGATAAAAATGATTACCTTTAGCAGTAGATGTATATTAAAATAGCTGTACATCATAAAAAATTTTAAATAGGAGAGTGAAAAGAAAATTCTGTCCTTTATCCAGTTTCCCTACCCAGAAGCCTCACTTGAGTTTCTTATGTGTCCTTCTAGAAACATTTTATGCATGTATAAGCATTTATAGCATTTAAATTTTGTGCTCCAACTTTGTGAAAGTGTATGTTTATAGCGGTAACTATTCACCATGACCACAGTTTGCTTTACAATCTTAGGTTTACTTCAAGCACTGAATTTTCTGCTTATTTCTTCCCTCTTCTAGAGGTGTGAAAGAAAACATGAACATTAGCCAATGGAATTCTTTTTTTTTCCACTTTACTTTTCTTTGTTCATGTATTTGTACTTGCATACATTGTGCATGAATGTTGTACATGGACATGTTAGTTCTGTACTGTGGAGTCAAAAACTAATGTCTGTGAAGTGAACTCTTCTTGAACTTTCAAAATTTATTTTAAGGGCCCACTTTTAAACGCTTCTTTTCAGCAGTTAACTTTCTGGCGAATGCTTTATGCGGTGCCAGCCACGCAGATACACTTTTAGAACTTATGCCTCAGAGAAGCTTATGCTCTCTTTCTAAATACTCTCTGCTGAGGTCATCAGATACTTCCCTTGTTTAGTAACAAAGAAAATCTGAAGCTCTTTCTGTAACCAAATAGAAAGCCAGTCAGTCCTTTTCATTTGGGGTTACGTTGAAGTTGTTGAGCGTTTATGATGTGACAGTTCTTTGGCACCAAGCACTTCATAGACATCCTCACTTCATTCTCATACCAACGCTATGAGGTTTCTAGAGAAGAGGAGGAAGAAGGGCCCCAGTTCACTTTGGTTGGAAATACTTTTGAATTTGGAGTCAGGCGATCCCAGGTTTCGTCTCTCAGCTTTTCCGTTTTCTTACCTCTGAAGACCGAGAGAACAAACATTCTGTCCAGCCCACCTTCAAGGATTGTTTTGAGGATCTAGGAGATGATTCAAGGGAAAGCGTTGAGACCAATGAAGTGCTAAATGTATGTATTTATACTGATGTGAGGTCCTTTTGAGATGTCCTTAAGTCAAGGCAGTGTTATGGCTAGGGTATTGCCAAGGGCCCATTCTCACGTGAAGCACACAGCTCTGGAGCCAGCCCGCCTGGGCTCAGAGGCCGGCCTGGGCCCAGATGCCCGTGACCATGGGCATGTTGCTCTCTGAGCCTTGGTGTTCTCATTTTTAAAATAAGGCTCATAGTAGTCCCTACCTTCTTGAGTTGGGAGATTTCACATGAGAGATTTCATTTAAATTGTTCAGCACAGAGCAAGATGTTTGCAAATGTTAGCTGTTGTTATTTTAAGTAAATATTTCACAGTCTAAAATATTGGCATTGCCAATTTCTCTAATGGCTGAAGTGTGATGGTAGAATAGAGCTAAACCCACCCATAGTTTTTCTTGTTGTTAAGAAAACAATTTGTTTCCAAGTTTGCTTTGATGCATATAATTAATACTTCCTGTCCTTGGTTTTAAGGAAAAGTATCTTCCCTTCCTCTGACCCTTTTTTTTTTTTAATTTATTTATTTTTTGGCTGCGTTGGGTCTTCATTGCAGCGTGTGGGCTTTCTCTAGTTGTGTTGAGCGGGGGCTACTCTTTGTTGCGGTGCGCGGGCTTCTCATTGCAGTGGCTTCTCTTGTTGCGGAGCACGGGCTCTAGGCACACGGGCTTCAGTAGTTGTGGCATGCGGGCTCAGTAGTTGTGTCTCGCGGGCTCTAGAGCACAGGCTCAGTAGTTGTGGCGCACAGGTTTAGTTGCTCCGCGGCATGTAGGATCTTCCCAAATCAGGGCTCGAACCTGTGTCCCCTGCATTGGCAGGCAGATTCTTAACCACTGCGCCACCAGGGAAGCCCTCAAATCCTTCTTTCTTAATCCACACCTTCGGTACTTTGTTATACTGTATGTTGGGTGGTGGTGATAGAGAAGACAGACAGAAAGGAGAGATACAGACAGACTGGGAGACAAAGACAAGAAGTCAAGATAAGAGGGAAGGAAGGGGTGGGGGCTGGGACAGGGGCAGAGGGGGGATGGGTGGCGGCAGGGAAGAGATCCAGAGATGAGAAGGAAAAAGAGCCAGATCGTGAGAGAGCAGTGCTGGAGAATGAGACCGACAGACTGACAGACAGACAGGTGGCTGATGGATGGATAACTGGAGGGAGAGCAGGTGAGTGACTTCACCTCTGTTTCCACTTCCTGCCCTCTCAAGTGCACTCGGTACTAGCTGTTATTCACTCACGTTCAGTGGCGTAAACTTTAGCCTTATTACTCTTAAATTCTCTTTGGAGACCTAACCCTTATCAGTCTCACCAGTCCTCAGATTTACCTAATAGCATTGTACATTGAATACCTTAACATTTAATTTAAAGGCGGGCCATGAGTAGAATTAGCCGTTGCTTTTTGGAGCCAAAATACCTGTTTGGGGGTCATGCTCACTTAGTCCAATTAGCAATAGGAATAATAATGGCTAATGAGACATTCTGGGGAACTTGCCTGCCATTGGGCAGCCCCTTCACTTAAGTCAGTCGGGTCTAAACTGGCCCAGGAGCCTTGATGATGCTTTACAAGAGAACAGGAATTGTGAAATGAGTGCTTTCAAACCATCCCAGGCCTGGCAGGCAGAGGGGAAGGCTTTCAGTCTGTTGCAAATGGCCTGTGACAGAATAAAAATGCCTTTATGGTTAGCAGGCTCACTGTGGACAGTTTGCATCTGGGCCAGTAACAGGGATTCATGGAACCTTTCTTCCCACAGACAAGAAGTGTGTGGAGGCATCGGGATCTCACCGGGTGTCTGCCTGTTGGGAGACTATAACAAATCCTATTTCTTTTGAAAGCACAGAGAAATGTACTTTCCTGTTACACCTTGTTTTAGGATCTTGGCCGTGGTTTACATTCCATTAAAAAGTTACTATATTTCCTAGATCTTTATAAAAGTTTTCCTGGTCAGGTTGCATTTGCTTTTCATCTTTACTGTCTGTCATTTCTGCTTTTCTTATTTCAGGTTAACAGATAATTAAGGTGCACTCTTCAATCGTGACTTAATATTTTTACCTTGTTGCTAAAGACAAACAAGTAAAGGGTGTTCGTACAGTTGAGTTCATTTTAAGAAACACTGAGCGGTGGTGCTGTATGTCCTGCATTGCATTAGGCAGGTGCTGAAGACTCTGATAATAATGCTTGGTCTCTGCCCCAAAGGAATTCACATTATTGTGGTAACAATAACAAGAGAAGGAATAATTATCCTGTAGTGCAGTGCCCTGGTGCCAGGTACCACTCCCGCATTCGTGCAAAAATTCTCTGCGTGCGGTATGCGTTGACCCCTCCTGACGGCCCAGCTAGGTTGAAACCATCGTGCAGTTGAGAAACTGAGGCTCAGAAATTAATATCTTAAAGACGTGGTGGGCTGAGATTTGAACAAGGCTTGTCCACCCTGGAGCCCAGGCTTACTGTACTGCAAGGGACATGGGAACAGATTCCTTACTGTGTCCCTATCAGACACCACGTGCTCCCCAGATGAGGTGAAGGGGAAGTAATCAGCGGGAGGAGAGGCGGTAGGGAGGCAGAAGGACCCGTCAGAGGTTTCCTAGAGGGCGTGAGGGCGCAGGATACGGAGTGGGCTGGGAAGGCATTCCAGGGGGAGTGACTGGCCCTTGTCCAGGTGCACACAGCTGAGGCAGCAACAGGGAAACTGCAAGGCATTTGGGGAGGCTGGGTGAAGAGTGGGTGTCGGGGGGAAGGTGCCGCTTCTGGAGCGCGGACTTTTCCTGTAGAGGTGGTGGCAGTAACAAGCCCAGCCGTTTTCTGAGGGCCCGTTTTAGTCGCTAGGAGCAGTGTCGCCTGCACTATCGGCAGACTGCCAGCTGTCCTGCAAGGCACATGATAGCACTGTTCCTTCTGTTGCCACAGGTGACAGTGCTAGTATTGATAAATGTGACTGAGCGTCGACAGGCAGAGCTGCCCCCCAAGGTTTCTGTTCTGCCTCTTGGCCAGCAGCCATCTCAGTGGGTTTTAACATAAGAGTGACTTGGTCAGATCTGCATTTTAAAACGACTGCTCTGGTGGCAGCGTGGAGGCGGAATGCAGGGGGTGGGGTCAAAGGGGGAAACCAGTCAAGGGTGTGGTGGGACATGGAAAGTACGGGACTGATCAGAGGTTTGGGAGGGAAAGTGGCCAGACTGTGGGTGTGCACTTACTGGGATGAGAGGGAGAGGGAGGGGGTGTGAATGATGGGGTTCAGAATGGTTTGAAGACGGTAGGGTCTTATTTTATATTGGTCTTTATACTTCATTTTCAGTAACTGTAGACTTCTTTGACAGTAGGTTCTTAGAAGGTGACACAAAATTCCTTTTATTTTTTGGCTTTCTGGTGGAGGGAGGGGGGCAGGGACCGTGTATCTTCAGAAGGGAGCGCTGTGTATCTGGACTGCTGATACGGACAGAGGTTAGGATGGAGAATTCTGTTTTCTAAAATTGGCTAGGAACATTATAAGGTAAAAAGATTCCCAGACACAGTTAGACCTTGGGCTACTTTAAATAAATTTATTTTTTAACTTTTTATTTTTTAAAGGAGATTTCTCTAAGAAACCCATTTAATTTATTACGTACAATGCCCCTAAGTGGGAAGTAATAAAACTGCATTTATCTAAAAAGAAAAGTGAATAATGCGGGCTTTGCGCTAATTTACTGCAGCCCCCTTTCTAGGCCCCTCTCCCTGTCGGATGACTGGGGTTCTAGTGAACCAAATCTGTAGCGTAGCAGTTGTGAACCTGCAAGGCCCTCGGGGTCTGGCATGGAATTCGGAGCCTCCGTGTCCTTGGATGGAAAAATATGAAAACTTTATTTCACTAAACATAACTGAAAATTAGTATATTATTCTTTTAAGAATGTAGGTAACAAACCACAGTAATATTAGCAGTACTTGTGACTTTGCCACCAGTAGAAATCAGATATTTTCAAATCATGTAACAATTGTAATTATTACTTACACTCATTACTACTTTGAAATGACAGTAGCTACTACTAGAGCTTGTTATTTAAGGTGTTAATAAAGGAGCATATATTTAATGCATTAATAAAGAAGCACCGTATCACAAATTACTTTTTTAAAGATATTTTGAGGACTGTTTCAATAGAGTTTTCCTTTGCAGTGCTCCATATGTATTTGATGCATTTACAAACTGTATTCTGAGAAAGAGTCCCTGGGCATCACCAGAGGGTCCACAACACAGCCCAATTGAAGACCCCTCCCTTAGTAGCCTTGATATGTCAGGCTGGCCTTGGGTCCCTGTGTTAATCCTGCTTCTCTTGCCAGGCACGGTCTCGTTCAGGGTCCACCTCCTTCCTACTGAGCTCGCCCCCCTCACAACTCCTGGCCCTCAGTGTCTGTGTCCTTATCAATTAATCCGCAGGGAGCGCCCATCTTCTATTAGACTTCTGCTTTGAGGGTGTGTGAATTTTCATGAACTGTGTTTCTCCCACAAGGAGCAGAGGCCGTGATGATTCCTTGCATCGTTACCGCGTTGCCCTACCCCTGCTCCCCAGCAGCTGACACAGTGTTTTGGGGTGCTGGGAACATTTTGTTCAGAGTGTGAACTTAATGCCAAGGCTATATGCAGCTAAACTTGTTTTTTTTAAATAATTTTAACTGCTCCGGGTGAGGGTGTAAATTACAAAATAAAGGGCCATGTAGAATGTAGATAAAATGGCTTTCATCGAGTTCAAATTGTGGGAAATAATACTTTTCCTCTAAGCTCATATCATAAAAAGTTGTATTAGACTGTTATAAACTGACTTGAGAATAGTCTGAGCATGATCTCATCAGTTGGAACCGAGTATGAAATAAAACACGAAGGCTTCCTTCTTTTATGAAGGATCTGTTTTATAGATTTTTAAATTACAGAGATTCCTTGAGCTAGAGCATAATAATGAAGGGCCCACAAAAGAAACAAGACTAAAGCAACCAGGGTTTAAAAAATTGAATGTGAGCAAAAGTAAAGGGAGTGTTTATCACACGCGACACGCCCCACCCCCGCGCCCCTCCCCCACACTGAACTGTCCCCGAGAGCCCCAGTGTGGACAGTAATGACTGCCACAGAGCCGGCTGTTCTGACTCTAGAAGGAACCGTGACCTTGGGCACGAGCGCCAACAGGAAGGTAGGAAGCTTCCCAGGGATATTTTTCCTGGAGGTGAAGTCTCCCCTCCCCTCCCCTCGGGACTGCAGTAGCACATTACTTCCTCCTGCTTGCCAGTGGCAGCTCCAGCAGCAGCCCCTGAAAGTCTAGACAGATATGCCATATGGGAGAATCTTTTGTAAACATTTTTGATCAGTGACTCACAACTTTAAGAAAGGATTATCTTTGTATAAAATGCTCTTTAAATTGTACTTTAAAGACCCAAGCTATTTTCTTAGAATACTGTCCAAATAAGTTAATCACGCACAGATCCAGTGAATTCTATGGCATTGTTCTTACAGAATTTTCAGTTTGTTATTCTCGTAGTTGGAGCCATAGCTTTTTAGAGCTTTGGAGGCATTTTTTTTAGATAGCACCATTCTTGGTATATGACTTTTCCTGAGTTTTGTTGGTGAGTGGGAACCTTTTCGTTGAAGATGTGGTGAAATAGCAAAAGGATTTTCAATGAGATGGGAGGCATTTTTGAAGATATAAAAAATATTTTAAAAATGTAACTCAGGATGCTGCAGAAAATGTTAACTAAAATTTTTAAGAATAATAGATGCTAAGATTTCTTCATCCATTGGCAGAACAGAAGAGGGGAGCTGTTTGGGGCATCCTTTTTTAATGAATCCTTTGAGCTTCTTTAGGGGGTCTAACCTGGGACCGGCAGGAAGTTCATGTATTAAGCAAGGAAGATTTAAGTACATTCTGCAACTTTGGCCTTGTAAACTGTGATCATTTTTAAGGTTGACGAGCATAGTTCACTGTGAAATGAAGCAAGGAACTTGGCATTTATACACTGTGAGTCAATTTTGACATCAGCCTGGATTGGGAATTGACTGGAAGGTTTTGGTGTTCAACTGTGGCTACACTTCAGTGTCTCGATCCAGAGGCAAGCATGAGCAATACTTCCCTTTGGGCTTTGGCCATTAATTTGTGGAATGGAGCAAGAACTGGAGAGGAAAATTGAAAGGCTGCCTTGGATTTCCTGACGTCCTGTTGAATCAAAAAGCTGTGGGAGGCCCTTTCCTTCCTGACAAAGGCCTCATCCCCTCACATGAAATTCTCAGCATCTGTCTCCATGTTAGGGACAGTCCCTCCTTAACCCATACTTTAAGTCGACAGTCACCCCTGAGCCAGTATCTGTGTTCTGCCTATTCCAGGTGTTTTCCAGGCTACTTCCCCTGATTATGTAACTTTGATCAAATCCAGATGCTGCAGAATGTTTGATAGAAGAGGTCAAATGGCATTTGAGAAGAAAAGCATTTCTGTATTCATGACTTTGCTTTAATTTCCTGTGTAGGCCTGGTCCGCGAAAGTCGTGTGCTCATGGCCACGAGGTTGGGACACTGGAGGGGAATGCACACATACTTTTTCAGGACAGCTTGAGGAGATTCCCTCCCCACCCTGTGTACTTTTTCATGTTAGATTATCAATTATATGTGTCTGCTGGCTTCTATATGTGACCGTTTAATTTTTGTAATTGTTTTCTCATTATAAAAACAATCCACATTCATTGTGAGAAATATGCCAAAATACAGAAAAGAATAAAGAAAACTTAAAATGTTTGTAATCCCACCACCCCGAGTTAAATTACTGTTAATGGTACTGTTAACATACTACCATGCATTAACTACTGTTCACATTTTGATGTAGTTCCTTCTGGACTTTTTTCAGTCTTTATGAAATGGGGGATTGTTATAGTATACTTCCAAGTTAGTAGATATTTTTTCCAAAAATATTTTGAATGGCTTTACGAATGTATTCCATTTTATCAATGGACCACGAACTAACTTATCTTGTATTGATAAATATTGTGTACCTTTCCTTTTCTGTGCTGTTATTTAAAAATCAGTATATACAAATCCTTGTGTGGGTCTCCTGGGATAAATTCCTAGCAGTATGTCAAAGGTGATGGAATTCTTTGAAGACTCAGTTTGGTTCACATTTCCAGTTTTTCTCCTAAAATGTTACAGCAATATCTATACCAACTATTAGCATTGTCTGAGAGTGCCCATTTCATTGAAGTTTTACCCTGTTAGCCTCAAGAAAATGTCCCTGCCCAATTTCATGGAGAATTTGCATTTCTTTGATTATTAGGAGGGTAGACATGCTTTCTGTGTTTAATGGTAATTTAAGTTTTCTGTGTGCTGCTTATTCATAGTTTTGGTCTATTTTTCCATAAAGGAGAGTTTTATCTTTTCCTTTTGATATGCAAGAGTTCTTTTATATTAAGAATCCTTTGCCTAATAATTTTACTTAATATCGACGTAACGGCAGTAGAAGCTCTTTTGACTTGCTTTCACCGAACTGACTTGCTGAAGCGACCAGCGGCTCGGCTTCCTTCGTAACACACGACTCTCTGGTGCCCACGGGGTAGGGCGGCCGCTCCACTACCACGCATTGCTCCCACCACCTGAGTCACAGCCACACCCAGAGCCACTTGTTTTTCTTTCTGCATCTCTTTATTTCAGATACACTTGTTGCTTTAATTACTTGGTTAATATGAAACCAGTGAAATCCAAATGTGAACAGAGACTTGTCTCTGTGAAAATTTACGTGAATGTTTTAGATAGCCTCTGTAAATGCAGGTAACTTTTTAAAAATTGCTACAGGACTAGGTGTGAGTGACACACCTGTAAACATTGGAAGGGATTGTACTGGGATGACATATCGAATGGCTCCAGCTTCTTCTTCCACCGGTAGGAAGCTGAAGTGAGATGATGCATTATAGGTAGGATGGTAAGATAACATCCAACTGTAATCACATACCCACACTCAAAAGGGCAGTCCTTGGCCCTATCGTCAAGACTAGCAAATCAGTGTACATTCAGGTGGGGTTAGGGGATCACAGATTTTAATTTTCAAAAATTCCCTGCTTTGACCAGCTTTTTTTGGTTAATCGGTCAATCTGTGATCACGATGGCACTAGATACACTTTTAGAGCTGCTGTAAGTAAGTACTCAGAGAACAGGGCCTAACGCATCACTAAGCCTTTTGCACATTCTAGGAAATGGTAGTGTTACAAGACACTCTTCCTTGAAATTATCTTTGCCCTCAAGATTCATAAAATGAAATTACCAAGCACAGTAGTGACGTAATTTGGGGTTTTCTCTTTTAGAAAAACAATTCCTGAAGGTTCACTATAGTCAGTAGTACAAAAGCTAGAATTGAGAGGCCTTCTTATTTATGTTCTATTGGTTTATTCCAAAGAGATAGTTTAAAGAATGTTTGTTTCTGAAAGTTCTCCAGTTGTGTTTCTGGAAATTTAGGCTAGTCTCTCAGATGTATTAGGTGCCTCCAGTGTCTTTTTTGAAGTGAGTACTGCAGAATCACGCCCATCCCTGAGATGGGTGTTATTGCCCAAGAAAAGATGTTTGGGGGTCCTCTAAATCCATAAAAAGGGAAATTTAAAACAATTTTGTTCTGTTGCCATTTATGTTTGGTGTAAACAGATTGTAGATCTTTCCATTCTTCTCAAATTAGAATTTTCCCCTTTCCTCCTTCTTAAAAGTTTGATTTCTTAGCCATAATATTCTATAACTGTTAAGACCTACTTGGAGTAGGTTTGCTGGCGTGAAAGAACCCATGGAGAGTTTGAACATAGTTCCAAAAAAAAAAGAAAGACCAGAAAAAACTTCAGGAAAAAATATTGAACTGTATTTAACCCTGTAATGAGTAATAGTCACACATTCCTAACATAAAAGATGTTGATTGGTTTTCAACTTTTAGAATCTACCTATAGACAAAACTGAAAGACTTTATTAAAGAATAGAAGAACAGAATTTCTTTTACACAAAGTAGAAGAAAATGTAAAGAAGGCCATACTTTGAGTGTAGAGGGGGGAAAACTGGAAGGAAGGGTAGGATGTTAATATCCTTATCTTGTGAGGTAAATAGTTGAGAGATATGGTCTCTAGCAGGAAGAAAAAGAAATAAAAGTGTAAGTCTGTTACTGAAAATGCAAAGGTGACCAGTAGAGGCTGGTGCAGGAGAGATGGGGGGAGAGGAAACAGCGATTATAATGATATAGCTTCTGTTTAGAGAGATGGAGGTGGTCGCCAAGAAAACAGCTGTTGCCTCTGGGTGTAGAGGAGAGTGGGATGGAAACTGTTTGTCCTTCATTATAAGCTCTTCAGCACTATTTGACTTTTAAATTATGCACGTTTATTAACTTTCATACATTTAAAAATGTTTTAAAGCAAGAAACTTTTGCTCCGTGTTATAAGCAATGGCAAGGACGTGTGAGGATGGACTGTCTCTATATCTAGTTGAATTTTTTGAATTAGTGAACTTAAAAAGTTTAAACCATTTGGGAATGGTAGTTACCACTCTGGAATGTAAATATTTAGGGTTTTTCACAAGATTTGGGAAAGGAAGAGTCCATTTTTTTAATCACCTTTCTGATTAATAGATAATACGTGCAGATGTTAAGAAATGAAATAAATTAAGAATATATATAATGTTGGATGCACAGACTTTTTTGCTCCTGAGAATAAAACTTTCTTCCCTGTTTCTTTCTTCTGTTTCTCTCTTTCTCTTCCAGAAGCCCTTCAGAGGCCAGTAGCATCTGACTTCGAGCCCCAAGGTCTGAGCGAAGCAGCTCGTTGGAACTCTAAGGAAAACCTTCTCGCTGGTCCCAGCGAAAATGACCCCAACCTTTTCGTTGCACTGTATGATTTTGTGGCCAGTGGGGATAACACTTTAAGCATAACTAAAGGTAAAAGAGCTGTGGGCAGCTGGTGATCGTTGCAAGAGACAGAAATCTGGGGAAGCCGGAGCCGGACTGGCTGCCCCTTTGCTGGCGGAAAGAGCAGCTTTAGTTTGGAATGCAGAGACCCGAAAACTAACAGCATCCTTACAAGAGTCACTTTTCCTTAAGGAGAAGAGTTCCTGCATAGTTCTTGGCAAAAACGGAGCTTTCCATATTTTATATTGAAAAAGACATCTGGACCAAACACTGAAAACACTTTTTTTTTTTAAGAAAAAGTATCTTTCCACTAAAAGCTTCCTTATATTAGAAACAAAGCACTTGAGTAATAGATTTATAAAAACTGAGGCTATATATTTATCTGCATATTCAATATAAACAGGAAGCTTCATACTCATATGCTTGTAAATACATATATTTATGTGGACTTGTTAAAATGAAGTAGGTGTTTAGGCATTTGGAGATCTTTAGTAATCATAGAAGAGTACACGAGAATGAACAAATTAGCTTTTAAAACTGATATGTCTGATTTGGTTCTTTTCTTCTAAGGTGAAAAGCTCCGGGTCTTAGGCTACAATCACAATGGGGAATGGTGTGAAGCCCAAACTAAAAATGGCCAAGGGTGGGTCCCAAGCAACTACATCACGCCAGTCAACAGTCTGGAGAAACATTCCTGGTACCATGGGCCCGTGTCCCGCAACGCCGCCGAGTACTTGCTGAGCAGTGGAATCAATGGCAGCTTCTTGGTTCGGGAGAGCGAGAGCAGTCCTGGGCAGAGGTCCATCTCGCTGAGATACGAAGGGAGGGTGTACCACTACAGGATCAACACTGCTTCTGACGGCAAGGTAGGGGGCCCCAGGCAGGGGAGCCTATGGGCCAGGGTGGGGACAAGAGGTCCTGCTGCTAGGTTGATAAGTTTTTGCAACAAAGCTCAACCAAGAAGATGTTTGAAACAGCAGGCATCATCCCACTAGCCTTGTTAAAGACCCTCCATTGAGGACCGATCATGTGACATTACAAGTCCACAGGCTGATGTGGTTCTCTAATTGTCCTGTTGGAGTTCGGTTGTTAGCAGTTTCGTAAGATAAGCGGATTGTCTGTTGGGTTTTGGACATATTTCTTACACTAAGACTCTTCCTTTTTAAAAAAAATCTCTTATTCTGAAAGTAATTTATCCTCAGTGAGGAAAATTCACACAATAGATGGTTATTTTTAAAGTGAAAGACCACCTTAATAGCACCTCCCCAAAACAAGTCTGGTACGTAGCTTTCTTTCTACAGATAAAATCACATTTGTGTGTGTGTGTGTGTGTGTGTGTGTGTGTGTGTGTGTGTGTGTATAATACATATATACACACAGTTTTTCAACAAAAATGGGATCACGTCATACCCGTGTATTTCCAAACCCAAATTGTAGTTTTGTAAAGGAGTTGTTATATATGGTTTTGTGATCATCATATAAACAGTCATTAAGAGCCCATGAAGGGAAGGGAGAAATTAACATTTACTGAGCTCCTGCTGTTTGCTGGGGCATTTTTCAATCTTCATTTCTTTTAAACCTCACCTCAGTCCTCAGGGCAGATACTGCTTTTAGCTGCATTTTTGCATTAAGGAAATGAAGGCTTAGAGGGATAAAATTTCTTGCTGAAGATCACATAGTGAGTAATTGATGGAACTAGGCTCAGATTCCACTGTCTGCTCCACTGCACCATGCTGTCACTGAGGGTGTGGATAGGTGGATTGTTGGGATGGGCCCAGATGGTGTATGTATTTTTTAATAATATGTAATGCATGCACATGGTTTTTAAAAAAAAAATGAATTGCCGTGAAACGTAATTCTGTCTCCTAATTCAGTTCCCCTGCCCAGAGGCAACCACTGTGACCAGTTTCTTCCAGAGTTCCCCAGTGTATGTATGTTTATATTTTTTAAAAAACACAAATGATGCATAATCTACACTGTTCTGCATCTTGCTTTTCCCACCTAGTAATATATTTTGGAGATTGTTTTATGACAGCACATTTAGAGCTGCCTCATTCTTATTAATGACTGCCTAGCATGGATGGACCATCATTTATTTAAGCAGTCCCCTGCTGGCCGACTTTTAGGCTGTTTCCTAATCTTTTGCTGTTATAAATAATGCTGTTGTAAAGTGGATTTCAAACCTTTAAAAAAAAATCTCGGTCCACGGTAAAAAAAAAAAAAAAAAAAAAGTCACCACCCAGTACACACACTAGGAACAGAAGGTTCATGAAACCCTACTTACTCTTACTGTACGTAATGCATTCTGATATTTTGTATACCATTCTGTTCTGTTTCATTTTTTTTAAAACTTCTGGTCATAATGCACTGAGTTTATTTCATAGACCCCCTAGTGGGTCACGACTGGCATTTTGAAAATACACTGCACATACTTCTTTGTGTACAATCCAAGCATATGCAAGGTAAGTTGCTAGAACTGATTGGAGGTTATGTGTATTTAAAACTTGTGTAGATATTGCCAGATTACTTTCTTTAGAAATTGTACAAATGTGTTTTCTCACCAGCAATGTGAGAGTACGTGTTTCCCCTTCCCCTCATCAGCAGTATATTCTCAGACTTGTAAAAACATCCCTGTCACTGATTGGTAAAGATGGTATCTCGTTATGTTTAATATACCTGTGCTTCCTATGCCATTTACCTAACTCATCCTTTCCTGTGTATTTGAGGTATACCAAATTTGCATATGTATTTAGGTCTGTTCTCTTCCATTGGTCTGTCTGTTCATATGCCAGAATCAGACTTTTAATTGTTATGGCTTTATAATATGTTTTAATATCTGGTAGGGCTAGTTTAGTTCCCTCTTTTTTTTTTTTTGGCCGTGCCATGCGGCGGCATGCAGGATCCTAGCCCCCCCACCCCGCCCCCGGCCCCCTGACCAGGGATCGAACCCATGCCCCCTGCAGTGGAAGCACGGAGTCCTAACTACTGGGAAGTAGTGGGAACTACTGGGGACTGGGAAGTCCCTAGTTCCCATTTCTTAATCTTGCTAGCATTTTCATGGCTATCCTCACACATTCATTTGTACCATACAAATGCACAATACCTTTCTTTTTTCAGTATTCCTATCTGTTGTTTTTTCCACATGTCTCAGAGTCTTCTGGCTAAAGTCCTTATTGCCAGTATCTGATCCTTTTCGTCATCGCACACGTCTTTATACCGGCACTGTAGTCTGTAGGACAGACCGCACAGTCTGCCTTTGATGTGTGACCAGAGATCGGCCTCATCAGCATGCTTTTCAGGTCATTGTTCTCATCCCAGATGTGGAACTACGTCCTGCATTCTGTGGGATATATTCCAGGGTGCTGGGCCCTTTGAAACCTTGACTTCAGACCACAAGGGTGCCTTTTTAGTGAATTAGAACACCAGAGTGCACCGCCCATGAGGGAGGTGATTTCCCGGAGCTGACAGCTTGCTTCCCATCTGTGCCATTTATCCAGGGCGAGCCCCGCTGCACCACGGTAATCAGTTGAGGTTTGTACTGAACAGGATAATGGTTCCTTTTCCCTGGAGTTGTTTAATCAGCATCCTTGGAACAGATGCAGGCAAGCATGATCTAGTTTGACAACTCATTAGCTGGGGGTTGGTCTAAAATATGGTTAAAAGGGAGAGAGCAAAGCCTACGTGGATACATGATTTGCAGAATTTGAGAGTCATCTGACGAGGAAGCTGAGCCCTCTGTCTGAAAGCTCATGTGCGCCAGGTGGGTTCCTTTCATTCCAGGTAGAGCACAAAGAACCCATTTGATCAGGCAGTATCCGCTACTCGTCAAAGTGACCTGGGCACCTTGCCCTCCTCCTTCCCTCCCCAGCAAAGACTCTCCCTTCAGCTGTCCGAGCACCTGGAGACTTCTCAACCCACGGGGTCATCAGGCCACACTCGAGGGGGCTCTGTTGGGTGGGATTATGTTCCCGGAATGAGTGGAACAATGTCAGAATCGGGGAGGGGGGCTGTTATAATGACGCATGGGACGGTGTGGCTCGGCATTGAAGAAAAGCTGCTCACATAGCAGAGCTTTGATGCAATCCTTTTTGGATTTCGAAAGGGAAAATTTAAAGTTTGGTGGGAGGAATAGGCTGGGGTTGAATAAGTTTTAATTCTTATTTTCAAATTAGCTAATCTTTAGAAAACAACTGAATTTAGAAGATTCTTCTCTAAGGCCCCAAAGGATTTCTTTCTGCCTCCACCCTCTTGGCTCTGGTTTACCTCCCTCCCATGTTCCTGAGCTTTCAGCAGCCGTTGTCAGTTGGTCAGTCAGCCCGGGGCCACCGGCTCAGGGCCCAGAGCCTAGGATTCTGGGAGTTTCAGGCGAGACTCTTGAAAGCACCATACCAAACTAAGCCATTGCTGTTTCCTAGGCGTTCTGAGAGTCTTAACAGCCCTCAGATACCCTGGGATTTGGTTTTCATTCTTGCTGCTTTCTTAAAGTTTGGAATCCTCTGCCAACGTAGTGGAATTAAAGACTGATTTTCCTCCTCCACCGCCCACCCCCAGTCATTCTTCACTTGTTCTGGTTATTTGTGCCTGCATCTTATGTACCTGGGTGGCATGCTGCCACCAAGCCTCACGATTATAGCCCTTGATAGAGTCTTTCCTCTCCTTCCTTTTCTCCAAGAGATGCAGTTGACGTTTATTTTCATGGTCTCCGAAAGTGACAGGTTTGGGTTGACAGGAGTGGAATTCGGGCGTCAGCTTTAGCAGAGGTGGCAGGACACTGGCTCAGCAGGTGCAGGCATCTGGTGAAAAGCCTGCTAAACCGTAGCTGATCTTCCCTTGTCGAGGACACTGGGAGCATTATTATTAAGCACTGCTTCATTATTAAACACTGCCTTCCTGCTGGTATGTGAGTAGCTTGGAGGTTGGCTGGGGGTGGGGGGTCACTTCCTGGCCTTGCAGCCTGTAAATACTACGTCCCAGGTGGGACTCCAGGGTCTGAGGCAGCCAAAGGTTGCACACGTCCGATAAGCCTGTGAGTCTGGCTGTCAGGAGGAAAGCTGTTTCTGGTGAGTTTCTTTGACAAGTCCTATCTTTCGGGTCCCTGCATGATTAGGAAGAGGCACACCCTGGCTGAGCACCCAGAGTGTTTATGTAACTGGGTGCATAGCGTAATGACATGCCATTCATAACACTAATTTCACTTTCTTCTGTGAACATGCCATGAATTCCTGATGAAGATTACCCAGTTCGCTAGCAAAATGCCGCTCACAAACTAGCACTAATCAGAAGGAAGCCACCAGACTTG
Source organism: Balaenoptera acutorostrata (assembly GCF_949987535.1). Lineage (NCBI taxonomy): Eukaryota > Metazoa > Chordata > Mammalia > Artiodactyla > Balaenopteridae > Balaenoptera > Balaenoptera acutorostrata. The sequence goes on from NC_080069.1 coordinate 120,132,435, forward strand.
ACTGTTAGAAGATGGCTGTGCAGTACATTTAAGGGAGTTTCAATATTTAATGTGTTGGTATGTTGGTATTTTATGTTGAAAAATGAACTAAGTCTTGGGGTCTGTAAATTTAATTATTGAAAAAGATAAAGTTTGCCCATTCAGTGAAACCTCCCATAACTCTGAAACCTCTAATAAAGGAGCCTGAGAGGGAATCAGCTGAGACCAAGAACAAATTCTGCATAAACTAGGGCTTCGGGGAGCCATTAGCATTCTGGGCGATTGAGTGAACTTGATCTTCGGGTTGGGGAGTGCTCCTTTCAGGCTGACAGGGAGAAATAGGTAATGAGCCTTGTTCCCAGGCGACCTGCCCCAGGAGCCCAGCCAGTGAAACAGGCTCTTCTGCGTGTACTGTGCCGGTGATTTCCAAGGCGGGAGGGGCGCTGTGCCTCCAGGGGGCGCCTTCTTGGAGTGGGTTTTCTCTCCTCTCATCCCTCCTTGGTAGGAAAAGTGCCCACCAGCTGAGTAGCCAGAGAGAAGAGGGCTTGGAGCATTTGCGGCCTGGAGCGAAGCAGTTGGACAGCTGACTTCTCCAGAGAGGGGCGAGGATTTGGAACCCTCCCTGCATCCCCCACTCCATCATCTTTGTGACTTGCACGTGCATTGGTGACTAACACCGAGGAGAGTGCCGTGTTGTCAGTGTGCGGGCCTTAAGCTAAGGGCAGGCTCAGCGGTGCCCGCCTCTGCCCCCCACCCCGACCCAGCCCCCGGCACGTGCAGGAGCCTGAGTGAGACTCCTGGCCTCTCCCTAGCGTGGTTCACTTAGAGGTTTCTCCTCGGTGCTCTGAGGTCTAAAAGTAGGGCCTCCTGGCGGGCTGCCTCCTCACCCTGAAAGGTCCTGCCGTTCAGAGGCACCGTCTTCCGGAGGGACGAGGTCCCTAGGGCTGCAGAATCTTTCTGGACCATTCTTGGGTTGCTCGGAATTTTATTTTTAGTAGGATTGCTACAAAAAGATTGTAAATTATAAACCTCTAAGCCAAAGTTTGCCATTGGCTTGCACATGATTTTTAAAAATTTGTTTGTCATCTCCCCAGGCAAAAAAGGAAAAAAAAATCTCCTGTTAAAGACTCCTGTTTACCCTCTTGAGACTTATAGATGGTTCAGATTGTATATTTGTTGTTATTTCCTTCTTCTGAAATATTTTTATTATCTAACATTACAAACGTGCAGAAGGTAATGGAGCCTACCATCGCCAACAGCCAAGGCCTTGGCCCTGCCGTATGTGTTTCAGGCTTTTTCTTCCTGTTTCTTTTTTTTAAGTAGTAAGATATTACAGCTACAGCTGAGTGATCCTGTTCCTTTCTGTCCCTCTGGCCTCAGGCATCACCGCTGCCCCAAATCTGTTTCCTCCTTCCCATGTCTTTGCAGTTTGGGCACGTCTTAACTGAACACCTGGTCGTGATTCTTAGTATCCTTTCCACCTTCAGCAATCGTCGGCTGCCCTTAGTGAGCCAACAGATTCATTTATGTGCCTGGAGTCCAGATGTTCTATGTGAATTTTAATGTGAATTGGTTTTGGTAAGGAAATATCCCCTCACTACATCACTGAACCAAACAAAAAAGAGAGGAGAAGAAAGATAGCTGTCCCCATGCACATTGTTGCTCTCTGCGGGCCTGCACCTCTGCCTCCCTCCCCTTCGCGGCGTCCAGACGCGAATGACCCAGGGAGGGGCTCCCTGCACGGGTTCTCACCCACTGTAGGTCTCAGTTAGAGACTCACGTGCACTTGCGTCTCATATCCCTTCTCCTGACTTCCCTGTGCCGGAGGAGGCTGTACGGCGTCTGTGCAGCCCTCCCAGTCCCCACCCTGTTCTGGGAGAGCGCTGGCGGGGGCATCCCACGTGGGCATACTGCTGGGATTTGCAAGTCTTGCCCTCTGGTGCTTCTTACTCAGCCCAAATTGAGGGAGCAGGAATGAGAAGGAGGTTTATGTTTTATAGTGATTTTCATCTCTGATCACTGTTTAGTTCTAGATGACTATATAATTATAGGTTTTAGGTAGTAATAATTAAAAATTACTTTCTTTTCCAGCCAGAAAATGCTTATTAAGTTCTACTCTTTATTAATTTAATCAACAACATTTATTGAGTACCTGTTACGTGCTCATTTCTTGTGCTGGACGTTGGGGATACAGGATAAAAGCAGACAGCTTAGGGCTCTGTTCTCATGAAGCTGACATTCTAGTAGCTGGAGACAGGCAGTGGTAATCAGGCAGATAAACAAGGAGTTGTGAGCTAGTGGTAAGTGCAGTGCGGAGAGGTAAGACAGGTGATACGATGACTCACTGGTGCCGGGTGATGACTCTGCATTGGGTGGTCGGGGACTACTTCATGGACATTTACGCTGGGCTCAGAATGGTTACAGAGAACCAGACATGTGAAAGTGAGGCAGGTGGAGGAGGTCATGGAGAAACACAGCATAAGTGATTTTCCGAACACTTGGCCCTGTGCGGAGAGCCGTTTATCTGAGGTCCTGCTGCGCTTTAAGTTCAGGCTCAGTGGAGCTGGCCTCCGGAGTTGCTTGAGTGTGTGCCGCTCTGTGGCTGAAGGCCGCCCCTGTCTCCTCAGCTCTACGTCTCCTCAGAGAGCCGCTTCAGCACTTTGGCCGAGCTGGTTCACCATCACTCAACCGTGGCTGATGGGCTCATCACCACTCTCCACTACCCGGCCCCCAAGCGCAACAAGCCCACCGTCTACGGCGTGTCCCCCAACTACGACAAGTGGGAGATGGAGCGCACGGACATCACCATGAAGCACAAGCTGGGCGGAGGCCAGTACGGGGAGGTGTACGAAGGCGTGTGGAAGAAGTACAGCCTGACGGTGGCCGTGAAGACCTTGAAGGTAAGCCCGGGACCACCCGGCTGTCCGTCCGGCGAGAGCCTCGCTGCCCACAGCGCCTCGAGGTGGCGCACCACCTTAGTTCAGGGTGGCCTGTTGTCTGCTGGGGCGCAGCGACGCCTGCCTGTGTGCACGGCCCGGGGCCTCGCTCTTCAGCTCGAGCCATCTGTGTTTCTGTGTGCGGGTTGACTCATTCTCTTATTCTCAGTGTGTTTCCACATACGCCGAGAGCTGAGAAGTGCTGTGGGTTTTTTGGTGTAAAAAGATTAGTCATTTGGAGGAGTTTTTTCATTCTATGGCAAGGGTGTTTTAAAGCCGTGGGTTTCCGTTCTGTTTGTGTGGCATTTGGATCGCTTCCTACTGAGTTAAGAGAAGGGGGCGGGGGGGGGCGGGTCTCTGAGTTGTAGGAGATGTAACCAAAATGCGTTTGACTCTTCCGGGGATTTTTGTTGGTGGATTTGAAAGGCAAGTGCATTGGGTGTTTCTAGCAGGTTCCCATTCCCCAAATCATGTGTCCAAACCTCTGGAAGCACAGGTGTGGGCTGCCTCCTCTAGGAAGGCACCAAGGAGACATGGGGGCTTCACAGGGCCTCGGATACTGCCTGCCCGCCGTCGATGACTGCGACTTCCACTCTCCACTGACGCCTGGCGTTGGTAGTCTCTAGTGTTGTTGGCCAGCCAAGGGAAGGAAGTTCAATTTGCAGGCCTCGCCTCCATCAAACTGAGAGCCATGTGGTTAGCTGTGGTGAGAGTGTCCCCTAGTGTTGCCCTGTGTGGCTTTCGCTTGCTTTAAATGAACTCCCATTATGTTGACCCGTGCACAGAAATTGAGAGGGGGAGCCCCGTTTTGCAGCTGTTAACAAAGAAGCAGAACTGAAACACCCACCACTGGGAAAAACGAACCCGAGTGTGTGCGTGCTTCTCGAAGGTCGGTCAGGTGCACGCAGCCAGAACGCCCGCCTTTTCCGGACTCGGTCTTTTCCCTGCTGCCCTCACTCAAAGGCACAGTAAAATGGAAATTGTGATTTCTGGTTGATATGAAGTGACACTTTAGAGAAAAGATTGCATTCTTTAGTCCCAGAAACCAAAGGTGGCTTCCTGGCCTTCATGTTGACTGTGTCCCCTTAGCTTGGTCCTTGGGGCAGGACTGATGCTTGGGGAGGGGGGTGGGGAATGGTGGTGGCATGGGTATTTCGAGGACCCCTGGATATTTTCCAGATAGGATTTTCTTTAACTTAATAAGCATTTATCAAACTCCTCACTTCTATTTGCCAGACCCTGAACTTGACACTGGGATTGTGGAAACGAATTGGACAGAGTTCTTCACCTCAGGCTGGTGTGGGTGCTTAGAATCATCTGGTTGGTGGTAGTCTAGTTAGTAGGAGAAATAGGCAAGTATGGCAGTAACTGCGGTGTGGTGTGACAAGGGCTGTGTCAGGGGCACGAGCTCAGATCTGTGGCACCGCGTGGAGATGAGAGGAGGGACGGGTGAGCTCTGCTCAGCAGGGAGAAAGCAGGGCGGGAGCTGTGAGCGGGGCGAGCAGGAGTCGGCCAAGGGAACGGGGCCAGGAGAGGAAGGTAGAGGGCAGAGAGGGCTCGCCGAGTCGCAGAGGCCTTGAACCCGGCTGAGGAGCTGGGACGCTGTCCCGGAGGCAGTGGGGTGTGTTGAAGGGTTTGATGCACGGGAATAAGGTGGTCGGATTCGCTGTTCTCGGGGACGCCTATGTTGGCGAGCCCTCAAATGAGCTGAACAGCTATTGCCCCACCTCCCGGAGCCCAGGCCAGGGCACGGGGAGGCGTGCGCTCCAGCGTCCCAGGGCGGCACGCGGCCGAAGACCAGGCCCAGGGAAACTGGGCCTTGACCAGCTTGCAGAGCTGTTAAAGGCTCAGGCGCTACCCACACATTTGCCAGGATTTGCCAAAACAAAACAAGAGTAAAAGCACAAAATACACTAGATAGCAGTCCAGGAAAGGCTTGTTGGAAAACTTTAAAAAGAGGTAGAGTTTGCACTTGGGGAAACTGTAGCTCAGTAGCTAATGCTGTGGCATTATTTTCCGAACAACTGAAGAAGATGATTCTAGAGGAGGGACCCCCTGGAGCTCAGCGGTGGGTTTTTTTTGTATCAATACTTCAGAATTATCTGGAAGTGGGTGCCTTCTAGAACATACTTCTCTAATGATGTGTTATTAAACTTTTTATTATACTTTTAATGATTTTTCCTAAGAGCCTTATTAACTTGTGATCCCATAGTTCATTAAAAAAAATTACAAGATATGGTTGCATAGATTTCTGTGAATAGTCACTCCAAGGGGTAGCTAATTAGGGAAAAGGGAATGTGTCATTTTCTTCTTTTTTTTTTTTTTTTTAACTTGTGAACGTGGTTCTTTGTTTTTATTTATTTTTGTCTGTGTTGGGTCTTCATTGGTGCGCGCGGGCTTTCTCTAGTTGCGGCGAGCGGGAGCTACTCTTTGTTGCGGTGCGCAGGCTTCTCATTGCAGTGGCTTCTCTTGCTGTGGAGCACGGGCTCTAGGTTCATGGGCTCAGTAGTTGTGGCTCGAGGACTCTAGAGCGCAGGCTCAGTAGTTGTGGCGCACGGGCTTAGTTGCTCCATGGCATGTGGGATCTTCCCGGAGCAGGGCTCGAACCCATGTCCCCTGCATTGGCAGGTGGATTCTTAATCACTGTGCCACCAGGGAAGTCCCAAGGGACTGTGTCATTTTCTAGAGGTGTATTAACCCAAAATAAGGTACTGAGCAACTGCTAAAAAAATTATCCCTCCTTCCACCCCACGCTGCACAAAAAACATCTGTACCGTATGTTTCCCACTTGGCAAATAAGATTAGTATCAACATCTGGGGCGTTCATCTCCACTACAGACATTGAGCGTTTGAGTGGGTTCTAAATAGCAGTGATGGCTAACATTTATTGATTCTTACTCCGTGCCTGAGTCTGAGTGCCTTATGCTTTACACAGAGCACCTCATTTAATCCTTCCAGCCACCTTAAGAGAAGGCTACTGATACTACCACCACGTAAGGTTGAGAAAACTGAAGCAGAGAGAGGTTAAGTAACCGACCTAGCGTTAGTTACATGGCTAGCAGTGACAGAGCCAGGATTAGAACCCAGGCATCCTGCTCCAAAGCCCAGGTCTTTTTTTAAATTGTTACTCAGGTTCTGATTCCTCATATACCATGAAAAATATACCTAAACCACAGTTACGCATTTTAAAAATCACCATTTCCCCAACCCGCCGTTCACTTCCCTCACAGGCTGTAGCTACGATCTGCCTGTCTCTTGAAGACTACTTGGGAAATACTTGCAGTTCTAGCCCAAGCTTGTGTTTGTTCAGCCAGTTCCCACTGAGCCCCTCTTTGTGCCGGACCTCCTTGTCCTGGGTGTTTGGTGTTGCGGCCCCCTCAGCGGAGAGGACCAGACTCTCCTTAACCAGCAGGGGGAGCGAGGCCCTACTTTTATCCACCACTGGGCCCTGTACCTTCAGGTCAAAAGGAAGACCCGGAGAGAAAAAAAGGGAGTACTAGGTTGGCCCCTATGGATGGGAAACTGGAATTACAACAAAGGCCCCCTGATGGGGACCGGCTAGTTTGAATTTTGACACTATTCAGCAGGTCGTAGGCATGTACTCTCTCTGTTAAAGGCAGGATGTGCCTAAGGGAACTGTCAAGTACAAGAAGCCCGAGGTTTCAGATGAGCTGTACAGTAAGTTTGTAAGTCTGCTTTCTTTCTTGAAACAGTTGTGTACGTAATAGAATTTGGAAAGGTCTACTGGTAATCTAATTGTGTTATTAAAATAGACTCATAAGCTAGCTGACAAATTTACTAAAATAGCAGAAATTAACACTGTTGAAAAAAGTTAAAACTTAGCACTGTACTCAGTTCTTTACCTGTTTTTCCAATAGGTAATATATACAGATAGTTTCCTCTACCCTTGATTTTGGTGTCTTTCCAGAAACAGTCCACATGCACGTATCTTTCTTAAGCATATGGCAGTGTGCTATAGACACTGCTGCTCTGTACCCTCTGTTGTTTACTTAATGTGTCTTGGCAGATATTCCTTGACAGTACGTGTAAGGTGGTCTTGTTTTTGTATGGATATATTTTAATATCTCACCAGCCTTCAGTAGACATTTGTCTTCTTTCCACTACTTTGCTGTTACAAACAGTGCACTGGGATTCTCCTTGTTTGCGCACGTGGGAGAGTGTCCTGTTAGGTCAGCTCCTCAGAGTAGAACTGCTGGATCAAAGTGCTCGTACCAATTAGCGCTCCACCACTGGTGTGGAGGAAGTGCCTCTTTTCCCTACCCTCACCAACACAGTATGTTTTGGTTTGGGTTTTATGTTTGTTATTTTCCCCCGCAGGAAATAAGGGCTCCAGGACAGCGTGAACACTGGGCCGTCGCACGCGGCGGCTCTCACTTCACGGCGGGACGGGGGCTGTGCGCTGGGGAGAGAGGCCACTGCCATGTCGCAGTCGCTCGGGCAGCGGCTTCCCTTCTGGCCATGGAGCTAGATACGGCCGCAGTACTGGGGGACCAGAGTCATGGGGGCTCCTCTGTGAGATTGTTTCCTGTGGACTTTTCACTTGAGCTTCAAGTCCCCCACCTGGTTTGTGAACCATCCGCCTTCCTCGATCTAGCTCGGAAACTGCCCCATCTCTCCAGTGCGTGGACCCTGGTCGAGCTGATAGGTGCAGGGTGGCACTTCGCTGTGCTTGTAACCTTGCTCCCCTGACATCGGGTAAGAACCGGAAACATGTGGAAACTGATCTGTCTTAGACACGAGCCCAGCACTGCGGCCAGGGGTCCCTGCTGAGAGGAGGCATGGAGAGCTCTAAAAGCTGTGCAGCAGCAGCGGGGCGCTGAGCTGTGTTTAAAAATAGCGTTCTTTTTTATGCTGTAGAATTCCTACTCTTGGGGATGAGGCCAGTGAGCAAAAGGGACGAAGCTGGTTAGAAAACACCTGTGAGATGTTGAGTCTGGAAGAATGTATCTTTGAGAAAGACCAAAAAGCCAGCGTTAATTAAAGAACCAGCCTGTCTTCCATACAAGCAATATGTTTAGTCTGCGTCTCAGGAGTGGAGATCAACTGTGTTAATAGTAATAAAAGCGAGTCCCACCGAGCGGGTGCTGACCGTGTTCTGGGCACTGCACTCGGCACCCTTTGTGCACGAGGCAGATACTGCTGTTCTCTCCATTTGGTAGATGAGAAGACAAGCTCAGAGATAATCTGTTATCTATTATGTAGGTAACTTACCGTGGTTACACAGCAGCAGAGCTTGGTCAGTATAACTCACAATCACCCTCTTAACCTCTGTGCCAGCCGAAGCATTCGTCCACACCTGGCCAGGCCAGTCAGTCCTCATGAAGAGGGGGCAGTTGACCCAACTCCCTCCTTGACAGACAAGACTGAAATTCACAGCTTTTATTCAGAGCGTTGCCTTTGCCCTAATCATTCGGAATTACTTTTATTTTACTGTGTAAATGGAAGAATCCTCTTCAAAAAGATGATGGAAATTTTTAAAATAAAAGTAAAGGAATATAACAGGGATAGCATCAGGGATATTTCCAGTTTAACACAGCTAGAAATGTAGGATGCTGTTAGTAGTTTAAATTATAAATTGAACCAGGTCTGATTCCAGCAGGGGGAGACAAGTTCACACTGATTGTCCTGAAAGAAAAAACAAGGAATTATTTATACTGTCCACACATCATGTGCGTGCGGTTCTTGTGTGTGTGTGTGTGTGTGTGTGTGTGTGTGTGTGTGTGTGTGTGTGAATGAAGAGAGAAAGGCAGAAGAGGGATGCCTTTGAAAGCCATAGTGTTCCTTTTTCATGTCCGTGCCTCTCAAGACCTAGAACATGGTTCTTGTAGAAAAGAGTCAGTAGCTATAAGAGCAGTGTTATATCGGAAATGATTTCACTGTGCGAGGTTCATTATGTGGTGCTTTAAAAACCTAGAGAGCTTCATTTGAGAGCTACTTTTTGAGCGTATTGTTGGCTGAGCAAGATTCTTAAAGGCCCTGGTCCTTACGTGAGCAGCACTGAATCCCCTAGTTCTGGCAGGCACTTGGCTCTGCAGCCGTTGACGGCAGTAGCGTGTCACCCTGGTAGATCAGAGCACTCCACGCCAGAAACGGTATGGTCTGCTGAGCATGTTCAGGGGCAGGGAGGACTCCGGAGAATTAAGCAGCCAGTGAGGTGGTGGCGGGGACGTGTTCTTCTCCCACCCGTGCAGCTTGACACAGAGACTACCCAGGATGTTTAATTGACATTAGGAAGAGCTCACCATTTCTAAAGAGCAATAAACTGTGTCTAAGTTTCAGTCCCATCGAGCCCTAAGCCAAGTGATAGTGGGCTGACACATCTCCCCACTGGTCATGCTTCGCTTGTAAACACGTTTGACCAAAGCAAGACAGCACTAAGTAAAGGGTGACCCGTCCTCAGGAAGTCTTCCCCACGTGCCAGGGTAGAAGCTGGCTAGCCACAGTGAGTAGGACACTTTAGCTCTTTGTTTCCCGAAGGGGCAGGTACGGTGTAAATAAAGCTCCACATTTAAAGTACAGTTGATAAAGCTTCTCTTGGGGAATCTGGTTTTCAAGAAGCTCTCTCCCTATCTCCCATGCAGTCTTGCTCTTCAGACAGACTCAGACTCCATGTTGCAACTTGGAGGGTGGAGTCCTGCTTCCCTTGCTGGTTTTTATAGCAAAAGACTGTGTCATGTATCACCCACCTGCTTCTTGCTTTGATGATCAGTTGAGAGGACAGTGGGTTCTTTAAGTCAAAAAGAGGTTTACCGGACGTAAACCTACAGCCAGGCTCCTGAAAACAGAGCCGACCACAGCACTCCAGACTGATACGTGAGGAAATGCAGAAACATTATCGCATCTGCTCTGGGCATTTGCTGATATCTTTGTCTCCCCTTGGCATTTAAATACTGTGAACTTGCCTAAAACGTGATGTGTACTGATGATACTTGTGAAGCCGTTGTTAGGGGAGCTGCTAGTGAAGATTATTTTAGAATCTGTGAGTAATTGACCTGACAGGTAGTGGTGATTGCTTCATTGAGAGCCCCGTGAGACCGCATTCTTAAGAAGTTCAACATCCTCTCTTTCTGCCATATCTTGAGGCATCGTTCTTTGGTAGTGCTACACATCTTTTTGTGTCATCAAGGTCTCTTCTCTTAAATCAAGTACATTTCGGATTCTTCAAGTGATTTTTCTTTTTTTTATATATTAAGCATTTTGGGAGGCCTTGGAAGCCAGCTGTTCCTTAGGGAAGTGGCACCAAGTCTGTGGTATTTGCCTGTACACATCTCCCTTGCTCCCCACAAACTCCACGGGTGATGGAAACAAGTATAGTCTGCATAGAGCCGCCAGGGCGAGTCACCAGCATATACAGCCAGACTTGACGTAGTGCTCAGGGTGAGAGTTCCAAAGCTCAGCACCGAAGTGGACAATTCTTCGTGCCGTTGGGGTGATGATCGGGCCGCCTTGGAACCTGTCCAGAGCGATGTCGTGGTTGAGACTGGTGGACCGGGGTGATTGTTCGTGGAAGCTCCAGTTTGTATTAACCATTCGGGTCGTACTTCCCCACTTCAACACTTTCCTTGCTGAGGTAATGTCATCACTTCTTTTTTTCCTGCAGGAGGATACCATGGAGGTGGAAGAGTTCTTGAAAGAGGCCGCAGTAATGAAAGAGATCAAGCACCCCAATTTAGTACAGTTACTCGGTGAGTGTGTGGAGCTCTGGAGAGAGGGCCTTTTAATTAGACCCTCTGGGGTGATACAGGTGCTATTAGAGAAGAGGTGGGTGGCTCACTGCATTGAGGTTTCTGATCTGTACATCTTTCCCCCACCAGCATCCAGCCCTTGGTAAAAGGAGGCCTGTGTGGGAGGGAGGGGTGTGTGTGTGTGTCCGTCCGTGTGCCCACGCGAGTGAGGGAGAATGTTATTACTTTAAATTGACACCCAAAAACAGTCAGATGCAAATTGGCATCTGAAACCTAAGAATTTCAGGAGTTCCTTCACGGAAGTGATTCTGTATGTAGACATATCCAGTTGCGGGGAGGGTCGGGGGTGGGCGGCGGGCCTTAAACTAACAGTGATTTAGTTTGTCTGATGTGGCCCGGCCTTTGCTTATGAACTCAGTGGCAGCCTCTTCCTGTTGAAGTTCATTGGCTTGAGAGAAAGGAAAGAGCGGGGCCACGTCCCTCCCACAGGAACATAATCTCAACCCACAAGTGCATGGAACCATCTTAGAACTTGGGCCCAGGACGCAGGGGCAGAGTCCGAATCCATTTCAGAAGCCTTGTTCTTCAGGGCTCGTCTTTTGTGATATGTGTTCAGTCGGCAGCAGGGCAGCACCCTGAAGCCTTGTCTCGTTGGCAGGGGTCTGCACCCGGGAGCCCCCGTTCTACATAATCACTGAGTTCATGACCTATGGGAACCTGCTGGATTACCTGAGGGAGTGTAATCGGCAGGAGGTGGACGCCGTGGTGCTGCTGTACATGGCCACTCAGATCTCGTCGGCCATGGAGTACCTGGAGAAGAAGAACTTCATCCACAGGTAGGAGCCCGGCGAAGCTGCCCCCCACGGGTCTGTGGGGCGCGCGCGTGGGGCGCGGGCATCCTTCGACAGAGAGCCCCAACCTGCGAGGTCTTCTGGCTCAGCCTCTCACTTCAGTGCTGGCAGCTCATCGGACCTTGGAGCAAAGGCAGCCGCCAGGTTCCTGACGCCGCCGGCTTCGGGAGTGCATCCGGGACTAAGTTCAGCCCGGCCTGGCTCCTGGACCGCCGGAGCGCTTAATCCCCAGCCTGAGAAGTATTGACTATTTCACTGCGGAAGCATTTTGGGCTAAGAGGAATACTGAATGAAGTTTATAAAAGGCGCCCCTTCTAATCATCACGGCTCCCTCTGGAGTAGAGCACTCATTGCTCCTCCAGGGCCGGGGTTCATCAGTGATGACCTCTTCCTGGGAGCCGTTGGCATTGCTTTTTACACAAGCGCTCAGTAACAGCTGTGCGTGGGTTTTGTTTCTGTGCTGCGTGTTTTTCCTTCTCTTCATTATCATTTCATTCTCCACTTAACTTGCTGTCATCTGGTTCAGGGATGTTTCCACGAGTGTCAGAATTGCGTATACGTAGTTCTGAATTAAGCGTCTTTGCTGCTTTAAAGCCTGGAGTGTTTTGACCTTCAAGTGTGCCACAATTATCCTGGTCTTTGCATTCTTTGCTGGTGGAAATGGCTTCCTAGCAAAGTGATGGCCTGTGCAGGACAGAGCCTGATGGGCTTTGCCGGAGTCTTTTACACAAGACGTTCTCCCCGCCACCATGGGGACCTTTCCTACCCAATTAACTCAAGTATGAAACCTGTACATGAGACTTCATAGTGAAGAGTAAGAGTAGCATGTGTGAAATGCTGGCGGCTCCTTGTAAGACGGATTTTCTCTGCTCCATGCGAGCCTGCTTCAGATGCGCCTGTCACTCAAGAAAGTGAACCCTCTGAGGCTGCAGGTTGAGATTTCGTGACTCCTGGTTTGCCTTGCACGGCTAGGTTCGTTGTCTCTTCATTCAAGCAAACTTAAAGTGCTTTACCAAACTCCTATCAGGCACAACTCTCCTGTATTTCCTTCCTCTCTGATCGCTGCTGACCAGGCTATCTTACGCAGCCATCGCCTTAAGCTGGTGCATCTTCTCATCCCTCATTCCAGTTTGCCTTGCGATTTCGTGGTTAATGTCCGTGAACCAAAGATTAGACTCCTACTTCCCAGGGAGAATCAGGAGGCGAGAGGAAGCTGATTACACAGGAGACAATTTATAGGACGCATTTGGATAAGCATCAGGAAGAAATAGGACAGCGGGAAATACATTTGGGTAAAGGATGTCGTGGGCTTTTTTAAAAATTCTGTCCTATCAAGTCTGAATAGGACAAGCGAGGCTCAGTCTGATGCAAGTTTCTCGAGATCGAGGCCTGGCCTATGTGTTTGTGCCCCGTGCCTGGCACAGAGCAGTAGTAACTCAACAGACGCTTAGATGACACTTCTCCAGGCATCGGTGGAAGTGCTTTACCTATTAATTCACTACCACTCACAGCCACCCTAAGAAGTAAGCGCCGTCATTATCATCTCCATTTTATGGCTGGCATAACTGAATCCGAGGGTGGTTAACTTGCTCCAGGTCATGGGGCAGGGAGCCTGCTCCCTGTGCCACCCTCGACGCGTGGGAGCGCGGTGGGTGCTGAGGGACGGGCGCTGCCCCCCAGGGGGCCCGGACTCCATTTTCCCATTGTCGGTATTGCACCTTTATAGACGACGGCCGTGGACTTGTGAAGCTGGAAAGCTAGCTGGGAACTCTCACAGATTAACTTTTTCCTTCCCCAGAGATCTTGCTGCCCGAAACTGCCTGGTAGGGGAAAACCACTTGGTGAAGGTGGCTGATTTCGGCCTGAGCAGGTTAATGACAGGGGACACCTACACAGCCCACGCCGGGGCCAAGTTCCCGATCAAGTGGACGGCACCCGAAAGCCTGGCCTACAACAAGTTCTCCATCAAGTCGGATGTCTGGGGTAAGGGCTGCTGCTCCGGTTTTGTCCTCGCCCGTGCAGGGTGGGGCTGTTTCCCTGTTTTTCTTTCTCTCCTTGCTTTTTCACTTCCTCTTTCTTGCTCTTTCATTTCTTTTTCACTACTTAATTCTCTTTCTTACTTCTTTTTCATTTTAGAATCTTTTCTCCCCTGTTTTCTGTCCACAATGAAGTAAAAGTGAGCTTTTTTTCTTCCAGAATAATTCAGATTAACTGTTTTTCCCCACTCCCCAGCTTTATGTCTTCACTCTTAGTTTGCTGCCTAGGTTTGCAGGGGCAGCTGGCCCACCCTGCAGGCACCCAGAGTCTTCCTCTGTGGAGAGAATGCTGTATAGTTTGGTTTGGGATTCAAATAGAATATTACCCTCTGATGCCTCTGAAGTGTGACAGTATTTTATTTTTACTTTTTTGAAAAGAACTTTTTATTATGCCAATTGTAAGCATACACTAAAGAAGACAGAGTTGCCTAATGCCCCCCAGGCACCCATCACCCAGCTTTGCCGTCATCACCTCATGGTGCCTCTCATCCTGTACACCTGCCCACCCCCCGACTCTTGTTATTTCAAAGCAGATCCCAGACAGCATAATATCTTGTCCATGAATATTTCACATAAGTCTCTTAAAGATGAATTTTTTATTTGTATAACCACAAGTTGAGATTAATTTCTGAATATTATCAAATATCTAGTCAGTGTTCAAATTTCCAGTGAAATCATAAAAGTCATGCTTTTTTTGCTTTTTTTTTTTTTTAACAATATGTTTGAATTGGGATGGAAATACAAATCTCACAGTGCTATTAGTTGACAGTGGCCCTTAGGTCTCCTCTAATGTGTAAATTCCTTCTTTATCCCTCTGCGTCCCTTGCTAGTTATTTGTTGAAGAAATCCCGTCATTTGTCCTTTAAAGTCTCCCACACTCTGGATTCTGCTCACTGTACCCCTGTGGTGAGAGTTATCATGTTCTTCAGTCTTCACTCTCCCTAGATAATGGGTATTTGGATCGAGACAGCTTGATCACATTCGAGTTTGACTTGTTTTTCTTTTAGTAAGAGTACTTCATAGGAAGGGGTGTACATTTTCATCAGTAGGCCCATAATTCTTGATTTTCTCTGTTTGTCTAGATCTGCTGATTTATTAGGGGTTGCCAAATGATAATTCTCTAATTCTCATTCCTTATGCATTTATTAGCTCAATAATTCTATAAAAAACTTCTTCTCCCCTACTGTTTGGTTATAGTAGAAGTACAGTTCATACAGGAAAGATAGGATAAATGTTTGCTTCCTTGCCATTATTTACTGGTTTCCATGATAACACATTGGTTTCTTAATACCCTCCAGTGGTGACCAGGTTTTTGTTGTTTTTCTTTTGTGATATTATTATAAGCTCTTGGATTGAAATATATTTGAGTATATTATTGACTAATCCACTGCAGTTATTTTTTTAATTGATATTCAGATAGTCTCATCTTTGGCCAGTGGGTTCTTCAAATTGTTCCTGGTCCTTTTGACAAAACCCTATAGTCTTCTGTAGCATCTCTGCTATCTGGAATGATAAACTATTCCAGGTTCCTTCTCTGCCCCAGACCTGAATCACCTGTTTCTCCAAGGAGTTCTGGTTCCTTAATGGGACCTGGAATTTCAACGATTCTGTAAGATTTTAATGAAATTTTTGGAGTTGGAAGGGCCCTTAGAGATAATCTCATGTACCCAGAAAGGAGAGGTGGCCTGTCCTAGGCACATGGCTAGTTGCTCACAGAGCCATGAGTAGTAATGGCCCCTCAGTTCCAGTCCTAGGTTCCTTCCAGCACGTCTCCCAACAAGATGGCTAGGCTACCTAAAAGACCCTGGAGGGGCTGCTCAACCCAGGCCCCTTCTCTCCTTCTGTTTTAGTCGGTGGGAGTGCGTAAACGGAAAGCCTCATCCTGTCCTGTTCTATCCGGGGCTGTTGGTAATTAAGAGCCGGGTAAAATGTCAGTGTCTGGCCTGCTTCTGAGGGTGTAACTTCTGATGTCTGCTGCACAGTTAACCAGTTTTAAATGCAGTGTAGTTAAATCTTACACATCTTGAACGATCCTGCTCTTTCTTTTTTCTTTTAGCATTTGGAGTGTTGCTTTGGGAAATTGCTACCTACGGCATGTCACCTTACCCAGGAATTGACTTGTCCCAGGTGTATGAACTCCTAGAGAAAGACTATCGCATGGAGCGCCCGGAAGGCTGCCCGGAGAAGGTCTACGAACTCATGCGAGCATGTGAGCCTTCCCCTGCCAGTTCTAGAAGTCTCTGTGGGCACTTTACATATACCCAGGGCAGGAGGATATATGTAAAGTAAAAAAATCGAAGTATTCCATTTCCTCTCTTCATTCCCTTTCTTCAGAAGCAACTAATGTAACAGTTTGCTACCTATTTTTTTTTTCACTTTTTTCAGTACGCCTTTATTTACCCATAGTATTTTTTTTTAAAGGAATTCCTTTATTTTTATTATTTATTTATTTATTTATTTATTTATGGCTGTGTTGGGTCTTCGTTTCTGTGCGAGGGCTTTCTCTAGTTGCGGCAAGCGGGAGCCATTCTTTATCGCGGCCTCTCTTGTTGCGGAGCACAGTCTCCAGACACGCAGGCTCAGAAGTTGTGGCTCACGGGGCCTAGTTGCTCCGCGGCATGTGGGATCTTCCCAGACCAGGGCTCGAACCCATGTCCCCTGCATTGGCAGGCAGATTCTCAACCACTGTGCCACCAGGGAAGCCCTACCCATAGTATTTTATGTGTGAGTGTTTTTTGTTTGTTTTTAATGCAAAAATGAGATTGATAGATACCAAACATGGGTTTCTTATTAATAAATACAAATATCTGGTATCGTAGGTAAATATTCCAGGTGACTTTTATCCACTCGTTTTTTTATATATATGTATAAAGATTTATTCCCTCGACTTCGTTTTTTTTTTTTTGCACTTAGCAGTGTAACAGGCGTGTCTTTCCATGTCCGTAATTCAGAGCTTGTGCTCTTTCTCTCTCTCGCTCTCTCCCTCTTTCTCGCCTCGTGTCTTTCTTTATATAGCTGCCTGGCATCTATTACATGATTTATTCATTCATCCAGTCCTCTTTTGATGAACATTTGTTTGTTTTTTTGCCATTATAAACAAGACAGGAACCAGCACCCTCATACATACACACCTCTGTGCGTTATGCTAGTACTTATAGAAGTTGAACTGGTGGTTCAGAGAGCCATGTGCATTTTAAGTTTCGATAGATTTTCTCAAATTGTTTTCCCAAAAAGTCTATATGAATTTATATTCTCACCAGAAACATGTGAGAGGGACCCTACGTCCTCACCTACACTGGGCTTGTCAGTCAGTCCTTAATCCTCATTTTAATCTTGTTTTAATTAGCACATCTTTACTGATGAGGAATTCGGACTTCGATAACCATGAAGTAAGGGTGAGATAGGAAGCAGGCTACTTGGTTGAGTAATTTTCTGCATTTGCTGGAAGCAGGTTGGGAAGAATATATTTGTAAATGTAGTTGTTGACGTCAGCGTGTCTCTGGGATTTTATAATCCATATTCCTGCCAGTATCTAAAGTCCTCCCAAATTCTTTTTTTTTTTTTTTTTTAAATTACACTATACTAGGTGTGCTTTATTTATTTATTAATGGCTGTGTTGGATCTTCGTTTCTGTGCGAGGGCTTTCTCTAGTTGTGGCAAGCGGGGGCCACTCTTCATCGCGGTGCGCGGGCCTCTCACTATCGCGGCCTCTCTTGTTGCGGAGCACAGGCTCCAGACGCGCAGGCTCAGTAATTGTGGCTCACGGGCCCATTTGCTCCGTGGCATGTGGGATCTTCCCAGACCAGGGCTCGAACCCGTGTCTCCTGCATTAGCAGGCAGATTCTCAACCACTGCGCCACCAGGGAAGCCCTTCCCAAATTCTTAATGTCTGCAACAGGGCACAGTGACATTCGTCACTTTAACTTGTCATAGCAAAAGGCGGTTAGCAGGATTGGAATGCTGCTTTAATTTCCAGCCTTTTCCTTGAGAATTTCTCGTCCCCTGCTTGTTAGCAAGGCCTCATGGGTAGTCTGACTTGGGTCTCATCTGTCCAGGTTGGCAGTGGAATCCCTCTGACCGGCCCTCCTTTGCTGAAATCCACCAAGCCTTTGAAACAATGTTCCAGGAATCCAGCATATCAGATGGTAAAGTGCTGGTCCTTGGGGTGCCTGCAGTGGGGAGAGGGGTTGGGATGGGAGGGATGGCCGTGTGGGACCCAGCCCAGTCCTTCAGTCCACTTCCTGCTAGAGTGCATGGGCCAGCGGCTTACCTGAGACCAGAAAGCTGGGCGGGGGGTGGCCCTCTGTCTCTTGCAGCCAGGGTTCTGAAAACTACTCAAGTACTATTTCCTCAGGATGTGTATCTCTTTTCTGTAACTGTGTATAGATGACTACTCTTGTCTTAAAAAGAAAAAGAAAACCAACATACCAAAATGACGTCGTTACTGATGACTGCTGGTTTTGTTGTTGATTTTTTTGGTGGTTCTTAGAAGTGGAAAAGGAATTGGGGAAGAAAGGCATGCGAGGGGTTGCAGGTACTCTGCTGCAGGCCCCAGAGCTGCCCACCAAGACGAGAACCTCCAGGAGAGCTGCCGAACACAAAGACGCCCCCGACGTGCCCGAGACGCCCCACTCCAAGGGCCCAGGAGAGACCGGTACGTCCTCACCACCCGCACCCGCCTGAGGCCTGCGGGAGTCGACCCTCAGAGCCAGTGCAGGCAGATGGGAAGCAGTGAGTGGAAACTGCACAGAAAGACAGGCAGACCCCGTGTTAGTGGTCCAGCTTCGAAGAGAGGAAGGTTCTCCTTTTCCTACAGCAACCCCCTGCCCCGTCATTTAGGAGCCATTGGCTTAGGCAGTGGTGCTTATGAAACCTACTAAGAACAAACCCACCTTTTCATGTATTATTCACAGCATTTGTGGTTGCTCTTGCGGCAGATACAGCAATAATAAAATATTGAACCAAACGAAGAGCAGCTCGATGTGAAAGCACTGATACGAAAAACTCACTGGCACTGACGGGGCCGGGAGATGGCTGCGGAAAGCTGAGCCAGTGTCCCCTCGAGGTCTCTGAGAAGAATCTGTTTCTGGTGCTGTTCCCTAGACCAGCGAGGGCGGTGGGAGTGGTGAGAAAGGGCTCTCAAGAAGTTATCAGGAGTAACATTAGCAAACACTGATCCAGTGCTTCCTATGGGCCAGGCTTGACTCTAAGCGAGACTGTTCTGATTTAGCAGTTCCCCCAACAAAAAAAAAAAAAAAGAAAAAGAAAAAATACAGAAGTCTGGGTTCTACAGCAGACCAGCTGAATGGAGGTGTCTGAGGTGGGCCCGGCATCTGGGTGTTGCAGTGATGGACCACACGCTGGGTGAATGGGAAGGGACAGGACAAAGCCAGAATCTGTAGACCCCATGGTTCCCAATTTTTTTTCATCATGTACCCATATTAATTTTAAAAAGTTGAGGGTGGGAGGGAGGGAGACACAAGAGGGAAGAGAGATGGGGACATATGTATATGTATAACTGATTCACTTTGTTATAAAGCAGAAACTAACACACCATTGTAAAGCAATTATACTCCAATAAAGATGTTAAAAAAAAAAAAGTTGAGTGTGCAGGTCTTATACATAGGTATGTGTATGTACTACTGCACAGACATGTATACTATAAAATATAGCAAAAATATACCCTTGAAAGGTTTACGTAAGAAATGAATCTAAATTAGAGTGCGTTCTTGGCGCGCCCTTGGACCGTCTTGCTCACCCCGCTTTGACAGCATGTAAATTATCCAGAATCTGGCCCCTGCGTCCTTCTCTTAGTGGTTCTGATTTCAGGTCGCGGAACAGTGTGGGGAGGAGAGGCTGCTATGAAAACTTGCGGCTTATTGAAAGCCCACTGATAAGCAATCGTGTTCATTTATGCCCATCAGTATTCATCTGAGGGGTGTTTTGATACGTAATCTCATGGTGTGCCGAGAGTGTCAGTTAGCTGTTCAGCCCTGAAGTGGAGCTGTGCATAATTCATTAGAATTTCACTTTCTTCACCTTCTTCCGCTGGGTGAAGGTTTGGGGAGGTCCTTGGCTTCCCCTGATCCAGAAGCCCTGAGTGCCGCCTGGTGTTCTCACAAAGGTCCCCGCTACCTCAGCTTTGAGTTCCAGGGCGCTGACGGCAGCCGTGCTCGCAGCTGCCCTCGGAGGGAGAGTTCTGTCATTCACTCGCGGGGAGCTTGGCAACAGCAGAAAGATTTCTTAGGAGCTATTATTCATATTTAAAGAATGCCCATTTAAAAATTTTAAAAGGTCACCCATCTTGTTTCCCAGGCATAATGGCCCATTGTCACTGCACCCTGTGGTATGTGGCCCCTTCCCTCCTGACCATCCTCGTGGGAGCCTCAAGCGGCTGACTGGTCTGAGAGGCACAGGTTCTGACCCTGCGCTTGGCCTTGTCATGCTTTTTACTCTCCAGATAGTGGTGTTGAGGGGACTCTGCTACTTTAAAGGAAACCAGCAAAGAGATGAGGGGACTGGGGGTGTCCCCGCTTTTTGCTGTGCTGTCTTCAAGAAGAGAGACCTAAGCTTTTCCTAATAATAATACCAACAACAGTGACAACAGTGGCTGAGAAATTTCGTGCCAAGAGCTGTGATTGCTCCACGTTCGTTATCGCGTTACATTCTCACAGCAGCGCTGTGGATAGGTTTCATGTCCTCCGTGTTATAGGCGAGAAAGCCGAGGATGAGCAGGGAGAACTAACTCGCCCAGGCGGCTGGCAGTGGGACCGCGTGCAGGCCCATCAGAGCCCAGCGCCCAGACCCGTGGCTGCTCTGTAGGAAGAGGCCAGCCGGTCCGGGCAGGTTCCCCGCTCACTCGGCCGCCTTTGGCCTGGACTCATTAAGCTCTTCCCCATGTGTTTCAGATGCTCTGGACCACGAGCCGGCTGTGTCCCCACTGCTCCCTCGAAAAGAACGAGGTCCTCAGGATGGCGGCCTAAATGAAGACGAGCGCCTTCTCCCCAAAGACAAGAAGACCAACTTGTTCAGTGCCTTGATCAAGAAGAAGAAGAAAACAGCCCCAACCCCTCCCAAACGCAGCAGCTCCTTCCGGGAGATGGACGGCCAGCCAGAGCGCAAGGGGGCCCCTGAGGACGAAGGCCGAGACATCAGCAACGGGGCGCTGGCCCTCGCACCCGCGGACGCAGCCGAGCCAGCCAAGTCCCTAAAGCCCAGCAGCGGGGCTGGCGTCCCCAATGGGGCCTTCCGGGAGTCGGGGGGTACAGGCTTCCGGTCTCCCCACCTGTGGAAAAAGTCCAGCACGCTGACCAGCAGCCGCTTAGCAGCCGGCGAGGAGGAGAGCGGCGGCAGCTCCAGCAAGCGCTTCCTGCGGTCCTGCTCCGCCTCCTGCGTGCCCCACGGGGCCAAGGACACCGAGTGGCGGTCGGTCACGCTGCCTCGGGATCTGCAGTCCACGGGAAGACAGTTTGACTCGTCCACGTTTGGAGGGCACAAGAGTGAGAAGCCAGCTCTGCCTCGGAAGCGGGCAAGTGAGAACAGGCCTGACCAGGTGACCAGAGGCACGGGCACTCCCCCACCCAGGCTGGTGAAGAAGACCGAGGAAGCAGCCGACGAGGTCTTCAAAGACGCGGCCGAGTCCAGCCCGGGCTCCAGCCCTCCCAGCCTGACCCCAAAACTCCTCCGTAGGCAGGTTGTGGTCGCGCCTTCCTCTAGCCTTCCCCACAAGGACGAGGCTGGGAAGTCCAGTGCCTTGGGGACGCCTGCTGAGCCGGTGCCCCCCACCAGCAGGGCAGGGCCAGGTGCTTCTGGAGGGGCCAGCAAGGCCCCTGCCGAGGAGTCCAGAGTGAGGAGGCACAAGCCCTCTTCCGAGTCCCCAGGGAGAGACAAGGGCAAATTGTCCAAGCTTAAACCCGCCCCGCCGCCCCCTCCTCCAGCCTCCTCCGTTGGGAAAGCCGGGAAGTCCTCCCAGAGCCCGAGCCAGGAAGCAGCCGGGGAGACAGGTGCCAGTGGGAAAGCAAAACCCATGGCTCTGGTTGTGGATGCCGTGAACAGTGACGCTGCCAAACCCAGCCAGCCGGGAGAGGGCGTCAAAAAGCCCGCGCTCCCGTCCATGCCAAAGCCACAGTCGTCCGCCAAGCCAGCGGGGACCCCAACCAGCCCAGCCCCCGCTCCCTCCGCGTTGCCGTCAGCATCCTCTGCCCTGGCAGGGGACCAGCCGTCCTCCACCGCCTTCATCCCTCTCATATCGACCCGCGTGTCTCTTCGGAAAACCCGCCAGCCTCCGGAGCGGATCGCCAGCGGTGCCATCACCAAGGGCATGGTCCTGGACGGCACCGAGGCCCTGTGCCTGGCCATCTCCAAGAACTCCGAGCAGATGGCCAGCCACAGCGCCGTGCTGGAAGCCGGCAAAAACCTGTACACGTTCTGTGTGAGCTACGTGGACTCCATCCAGCAGATGAGGAACAAGTTCGCCTTCCGCGAGGCCATCAACAAGCTGGAGGGCAGCCTCCGGGAGCTCCAGATCTGCCCGGCGACAGCGGGCAGCGGCCCGGCGGCCGCTCAGGACTTCAGCAAGCTCCTCGGCTCCGTGAAGGAGATCAGTGACATCGTACAGAGGTAGCAGAAGCCGGGCGTCCGCAGCCTGCAGCGCGCGAGGGCTCCCCCGTGCCCGTGACGGTGGCCGAGAGAGGACCGGCGAGCTGGGACCTTGGCCCAGGAGCTCTGCGCCGGGCAGAGCCGAGGCCGCCGTGGAGTGCAGCCCTACTACCTATGTCGTGGCCCCGCTGTCCTCCTGCACTTGCCTTCTCCTCAGCCCGGGCTCCCTGAGCCACCTGTCCGAGTTCTATCTGTGGAGTTCCTGCTCTGTGGACTGCACGCCAGCCTCTTCCCCACATCGTGCTTCAGAACTGAGCTCTTGGGGGCAGGTGGGAAGGCAGATGAGCACTTCGTTTTCATCTGTCTTTCTGGAGGACCTCCCCTGGCTATGCCTTCGCCTCCATTTCACCCCAAGAACAAGTACCCTGCACGGGAGCTGTGTCACCAAGGCCTTGGGAACCGTCACCTCCACTCACCCTGCACAGAGAGGTTGTGCACTCATCTTCCTCGTGCCTCCTGTGCTGAAGACACGTTTCCAGAACTGCATCTTGGGAAGCGCTGCCAGCTGGCCACCCTGCCCTCCACTGCTGCCGCGGGCTGGCGCCCTCACCATTTCCTCACGTGAAGGACAGCTCTTGATTTGGGGGGTAAAACAGGGTGCTAAAACCAACCAGCCTCCGGGTCCCGGGACAGGTGGGGAAGCCGAGGAGGCGCGTGATGTGGGGGAGGCTCCGTGTCACCCGCTGTCTCCGTGTCCTTAGAGCCCGGTTCCCGGCTCTCTTGTGACGTGCACTGCTAATCCTGGATAGAAAGCTTGAGTCTTAAGGGTAGCAGGGTCGCTGGTCAGCATACGGGGGCTCCAGAGGCGGGAGGGGTGGCGGTGGGTGAGCAGCTGCTGCCGAGAGAGCCCAGGGCTGGGCCGGTCTGCAGTGAGCGCGGGGTTACCTTCCTTCCGAATTTCCAGGTGCCCTGAAAAGGCGCTTGGTCTCGCTTTCCGATTGATCTCTTTCGGCTCTGTTGTCCTCCTCTAAGGCAAAGCAGATGCTCGTGGGGCTCTTTCCCTGGTGACAAGCCAGTCTTCAGCTTTCTGGAGTTCTTGAAGCCTTTCAGAACTCGGCCCTCAGCACAGCTGCCTCCGATACAGAAGGAGCTGCCATTGGGCGCCAGTGCACACAAAGGAGGAAAGGGACTGGAGCACCAAAGCCCAGCCAGCGTTGGCTGCACCCTGACGGGCACATGTCTTATTTAATTACCACGAGCAACACTTAACCTAATGTTTCGGTTGGGCTCATCAGGGATGAAGAAAATCACAAACGAAGCCCCAGAAAGGGTCTCAGAGAGCAGCGTAGTCTCCCCCAGGCTGTCCAGGACTAGGCTCATAGGGCAGGAGCCCAGCGTCCTTGACCTTGACCTTGACCTAGAGCGGCTGCTGAAGAGCAGGCTGATGGGCACCTCTCTGGGCCTCGCCGCGCTCGGGAGCGCCCCCTGGAGAAGCCAGGAGGAAACCACCTTCCGCTCCCCAGGCCTCCTAGGGCCCATGACCTGCGCAGGCCCGATTTTTACGCTCGTCACCTAAATTTGTATTTTATTTCTCTGGTAGAGATGGTGTCCTCTGAGTCGTTTTATGCTGTTTTCACAGCACGTCACCTCTTTGCCCCCCAGACTGCTGTGCTACACAGACCGAGGGAGGTGCCAGAACACCGCCAGTGGCCTTGCAGACAAAGCAAAACAAAGCCCACCCAGGTTCCCTCCACTGCCTGTTTCTGTGCGGTACTGGTCTCTTCTTGTTCACATGGCGTGCCACTATATTTTGCATTTATACTTTGGTATTACACTCTTTTTATAGACTTGCTCTTTTATAAATGATGTGTAAATAGTTTTCCACCGTCCTCCCTTCCGGAATGCCTATGGTGTCTTTTTTTTTTTTTTCAGTCCAATACATTTTGTTTCTGTATGTGACTCTGTTTTTTGAATCCACGTCTCTCCTCCGTAGTATTTTTTAAATAAATGTTTACAACACTAGCACGTGGGCAGGTTGCTTTGGTCTGCAGTTCCTCCCTGTTGTTCAGAGCCGTGGCGTGCGTGTGGGCAGGGAAGGACTCAAGCTTTCCTGAAGGGGCCGGGGGCTCCGTGGTGGGTCTTACAGAATAGAACGATCCCGCATCGGCCGTTTCACAAGCCTGTCCTCATCTCAGGCCCTTCCTGTGCCCTTGACACCTACCTGCCAGCAGCCTGGCTCTTGGCGGCGGCACTGAGAGTGGGCTGTGCCACCTGTCAGGCCGTCACGGTGTCATTGGAATGGGGGAGGGAGGTCACGTCCTGGATATCTCTCTGGCCTGAAAGGGTTAATCCCTCCCCAAGTGCATTCTTTCTCTTTACATTTGAACTCACTTTCAGCCACTGTCATCAGTCCCCAAAGCACCCCTCGCTTGCGTTCGACGCCCTGGACATCTGATTTCTTCGTGTGGCTGAGGAAGAGCAGGGTGTGCCGGCCCGGGCCGGGCTGTGACCTCTCCCAAGGGGACTGTCGAGGAGGGTGCTGACGAGTCCTCGTCTCGGTTTGCATTTAACGCCAGCTGGCAGCTTGGAAAGTGGAAGTTGGGGGGAGTGAGTAGCACCCGCTGATAATGATATTTATTAAGCCAGCAGCCTTGTCAGAGGATACAGATCCTGCCCACCAAAGCACATCGAAGAGCGCGGTTCCGTGAAGCCGCTTCCCCGGAGACCTCGGCAGCGGCCCGCGCTGCACGTCAGGCGGCGCGCTCAAGCCGGAGCTGCAGGCGGCCCCCGGGACCCATTTCTTCCCTCGTCTCACAGAGGCAGGACCCAGGCGCAGGCCGCAGAGTCTGAGAGTGGCTGAACCATCGCTTGACACCAGACCTCCCGAGCCCAGGGCTTTTCCCCGGGCAGCACACTCTTCCCTTGAGTGACAGCTCGCAATCTGCAAGAGGGCGGAGAGCGATTATGGTGACAGCCACACTGACGTGGACCCGCCACGGGATCCTCACAGCAGCCTCTTAGGCAGGGTGCGTTGTCCCGTTTCCCCACGCTCTATGACTGGAGTTTACTTGTCCAGCCATAGCTCACACGTGGTGAGGCCGGGACGCAGCCTCGTATACACGCTAGCCACCTTGGCGGCTGTTCCGGTGTGAAATAAGGGTCTTAGAAGACTCTTCTCCAAAGTGAGAATCTTCCATGAATGTCACCCGAGCCCAAGAAACTTACTTGGGTCTAGCCATTCTAGGACAGTGGTCCTTAACCTTTTTTAGGTCACAGAAACCATTGAGGACCAAATGAGGACTGCGGATTTAGCCCCAGGAAGACGTACCCATGTGCACACACAACGGTGTTCAGAGAGTTCTGAGTCCTGCCCTCAAGGTCCAGAACCAAGGAGTGAGGACCCGAGAGCCAAGCCCACCGAAGGCAGGCAGCTGCTGTTGATAGTGCTACCACAAAATACAAGCCTCGAGTGTCAAAGTTTTAAAAACAAAACAAACACTTGCTCTTTCTGACTACCGAATGTAAAATAGATAGCTAGTGGGAAGCAGCCTCATAGCACAGGGAGATCAGCTTGGTGCTCTGTGACCACCTAGAGGGGTGGGATAGGGAGGGTGGGAGGGAGGCTCAAGAGGGAGGAGATATGGGGATATATGTATATGTATAGCTGAATCACTTTCTTATACAGCAGAAACTAACACACCATTGTAAAGCAATTATACTCCAATAAAGATGTTAAAAAATATATATACATAACAAAAAAACCCCCAAACACTGAAGAACCCCAAACGGAAAACAACCCAAGGTCATCAAGAGCAGGAAGGATAGGTACGTGCGGGGTGTTCACTCCGTGGAATGTCGGGGAGCAGTGGGGTGGGACAGACTTGCCCCACTCCGTGCTATGTTATGCCGGCGGCCACCAGGCGACACGGTGATGCGTCAGCTCCCATGTACTTCAGCGGGCATGTAGTCGGGTGTAGAAGTCGAGGGGGCCGGTGATCGGGGTGCGGGAGGAGACCCATGCCTGGTGGGGCACAAGGGAGCTCTGGGGGCAGGTGGTGTCCTCTTGCTTAGTCTGGGTGGTGCTGGCTAATGGGTGTGTCACTTGGTGAAAATTCATCAGACTACACTTAGAATTGGGGCACGTTCTGGATGTGTGTTATATTGTGATGAAAGTTTTCTTAGAATTACAGCTCACACGTGCGTGCTTTTAGCTATTACAGACGCGCTCTGCATTACTAAGTGAAACACCCACACCTTTTTTTTTTTTTAAATGAGGGAGGTTCTGTCACTGTCTTCATTTAGTGGGTGAGAAAGCTGGCTTCAGAGATATGAAGCAGCTTGCCCGAGGTCACATAGCATGTGCCAGGTTACATCTTCTGTGCTAGACGAATTTGTTGATGGTCCAGAGGGCCACAGCATGACTAGCAGAGACCTGGGCCCCAGGGCCAGGCTCCTCCCTTCATCGTGGAAGAGAAGAAGTCAGAATTACAGCTAGCTCAGCTTTTTGGGTGTCGGGGATATTTTATAGACAGGGTTCCCCAGCTGAGTGCTCTGGGGGATTGATTTCTAAATGTCATCTTGGTACAGAAGACATCAGGTGGGATAAGAGTGCCCAACCACAGTATCCCCTGTCTGTGTCTGCCCTCCTCCTTGGTTGCCCAGCATCTTGGGCGGGGCCCCAGCTCCCTGCCTGGAGGGTGAAAGCCCCTTGCCTGGGTCGGGGTCTCCAGTGGTGTGTGTCGTGCAGCATCTTGGGCACCAGCGCCAAGTTAGGACGAGGTGGCTCCTTGTTTACTGTGGCAGTGCCCTGATGCCTTGCTGGCCACACGAATCTCTTTTTTTCTTAGACATTTTTCTTAACATTTCAAACATACAAGAAGATATAGACAAATATTCCCCGTCCGTTTTAATAGCTAAATACCTTGAGATCTACACACCAAGATGAAGCCTTTTTTGTGTCTTGAATGTATAAAATGGGCGAATGCAAACAGCTCTTGGGTGCCTGGGCTGGAGGAGAGAGCACTGCCACGCCAGGTGGAGCGGGCCTGGCGGCCCAGGGGAGCTTAATCTCCCCGCTTCCAAAATAAGTGTTTTCCGAAGAGCCTCACCTTCGCTTATCTGGGGAGTAAACTTCCCCACCAAGAAGAGAGCGAGGGTGTGGGGTGGCACGAGAGGCCCCCAAACCTTGACAGAGCCAGTGGGTTCGAGAGGGCTGGGGGGTAAAGACGAAATTTAGCCAAATGTAGTGGGAGTGGATCTAACAGATCAATGCCCTCAGCAGTTGGGTTGCTCTGATTTCCAGGGTTATTGAGTTCAAATACACAAGCAACTGGAAAGAACAGCTTTGTTGTTGATTTTTGTTCAATGATGAAAGCCTAATGACAGGATATCCTCTGCTTTGAAGGCTCTCCCCCTCCCCTCTTTATCTCAGATTTCTCCATCAAGGTTAATCTAATCCTACTAAATTAAAAACCAGCCAGTGTATACCCAGAGTGGGTGTAAACACATGCAGGAGTGTCTCCACCTTGGTGACCTCTGAGTTCTCACAATTAGTGACTACAGGGGCGGCTCCTTTTGTCCTAAGAGTACAAGTTGGCGAGAGAACATCAGCCAGGGGACCTTGCCACAGGGCGTCCCTCTGCCCTTGGCCTCTGGTCTGTTCTGTTTCACCTGGTCTTTCGTGAGCATGTTCCCTGGCTTCTTTGTGTGTATAAATGAGCTAAGGGATGGGGTAATCCAGGCTGCTGCCCCCGCACCGCCCTTAACAGAGTGGAAATGAGCACATGCTTGGGTGAGAGCCTGGGCTGGGGTCGTACTTCCTTCATCCGGCCACCCTGTATTGTACAGTCTCAGCACCAGGGCTGTCCTTTATGGACACACTGGGGCTCGTTTTCTTGAGATCTGCCTCCCGTGGCTTGAGGGCTTGAGTGTTTGCCTCTTTCACCAACAGACAAAGAGCCACCCCTGTCAGTCTGTCACGTTAGCAGGAGGCATCCTGGATCATCCCTTCCTCGACGGTGGCAGAGGACAAAGAGTATGTTGTGCCTCCCAGACTCAGTGTCACTGTCTGGCCCCTGTCGCAGCGGCCCTGAGCCCCAGGACACGTATCCCGAGGCATCGGGGGGAGCAGGGAGGAGCCCCAGGAGAAGGCAGCTCGCCTCAGCATAAGGTGTGTTCTGACTCCTGTGTTCCCGTCCCATCTCTCCAGCCCATTTCTGCTCCCCAGTCAGCCCGCCTCTTCTGTGGCTCGGATCCGTCACCCCTTAACGAAGTGGCTCTCTGGCTGTCGAGGACTGAGAGCTGCTACTGGAGAATATGTCTCTAATAGAATGGAAAACACTGTGAAATGCTCCAAGGTGCCAAGCTGGGCCCTGCCCAGTGTGGGTCTAAAAGGCTAATAAAAATCTACCAATTAATTGTGACAGGTCAATGGAAAATTATTCAGTTGTGAACAGGGGCAAGCAATAGCTCAGAAGGAGGAGGGGAGATGTTGCCATGGGAACATCAATACAGGTTCTCATCTCAGCGGTTGAAGCCAGCCTAGGAGTGAGCAGCAACAGACTGCTGTATCTGACTCGGGATGGGATGCAGGACACACCAAAGCAGCGTTTGAAAGAGATGCTCTGCCTCACGCCCGGGCTGCAGCCACTCCAGGCCCAGCGCCGGCTTCCCTCGGGGCAGAGAAGTTGTTTTCAGAATGCTCCCTGCTTTGAGAAAACCAGGGAGAGAGCAATCTAGTGGGAGAGGAAAATGCACTTTGTGTGTGTCTCCCTATACCTTTGGCCATGGGTATTTTACCAACTGCCAATTAAGGGGATGCTGGGAGGGGTGTGTGGGTACATGCAACACGATTTCCATCTCCCCAAAGTTAAGGCACTTGCAGCTCAGGAAAGCGAAGTTCCTGGGGCACAGAGGACCTGTAGCCAAGAGTCAGGCGGGCTTTCCATTACAGTTTTGCAGTTGTTACAACTTTTATTTCAAAAGATACAACACATTCATAGTCTGAACATTGGAAATGCAACCTTGCTACAGCAAAAATGTATTCCTTCCTCGTTCATCTCCCACGGGACTCTTGGCTTGGCAAATGCTGCACCACCTAGGAGAGTCGTCAGAAGGGGATGGGCAGGTGTTTCTGAATGGCATCTCAACACCAGCGGGATGAGGTTTTCTTGCCAGAGGGATGTTGTGTTAATGGAATGGAGAACGAGATTTCTTTTTTCCATCGTTAACTTTCAGAACCATACTCTGTGCCCAGTGGAATGTGCTCGCTCACAGTTGCACTTTGGATGTCAACCACAGACGTCCTGATGGAGGCGGTCAAAACTTTATCCCACTGTAATCGCTCAGTCCACCGACCTTCAACTCGGAGCCAGCACGGCCAGCTCTGCCTATTCATATTCGCGGCCCGGCGGCATCCTCGGCTCCATGCCACCGGGGCCAGGGGACTGCTCAGAGCCAGCCCCCCAGGGGAGGGGGCTGAAACACAACATCCGCCAGGGAGCTACACCAGCAGCAGTGTTCTCTTCTTAACTGGGACTTGCTTTTGGTCACTTCCTTTTTGACACCGTCCAGAATTTTGCTTCAGCAAAGTTGGAAATCAAAAGTAAGCACCCACCTAACCAAACCCACTGCTATTATAATTCCTGTTATAATTCATTATACTAATACCCACACCTTCTCAGCGTCTTGGTCTTTGAGGCTCGAGGAGAAGATGGGAATGGAAACGGCGGGGTGGGGGGGGGCGGGTCACAGAGGATCCCTTTCTAGGGTGCTCTGGCCCCTTCACCCCTGGCCGAAGCGGAAGCTGAAGCCGCCTTCCTTCCTGCTGTAGCTGTTGAGCTCCTCTGCCAGGGTCCCTAACAGGCCACCAGCTTCCTCGCCGTCACCCAGAAGGAAGCCGGTGGCCTCACTGCCATCATCCTGCTGCCTCCCGAGCCTCAACTTGAAGCCGGCACACGCTCTGCCCAACGTCTGCAGCTCCTTGGCCATGCCGAGCAGGGCGTGTGGGTGTGGCGCTCTCGGCCACCCAGGGGAGCCCCAGGGGAAGTGACGTCCCCCCGCCAGGTCGGCCCGGCTCATTTCACCTCCGATGCCACCCACAGCGTCCACGGGCTCTTCTGTGTCCAGCACAGAAAAGCAGGCACCCAGCGGCAGGAAGAGGAGGTAGGGCAGCGAGTAAGCGCTCATCATCTGGTCCAGGGGAGAGAGAGGAGGGTTACATGCTGCACTCCTGGGTCACAGCACACTTCCCAGGGCCCAGGCAGCCATCAAAGGCGTAAGCTGGTGGCTCGGCTGAGCCCAGCTCGCAGGCAGCGAGAGGAAGTGTCACCCTGTCGGGGACCAGGCCTTTGTTGTCTTAGCAGGCTCAGGAGCCGAGCGCACCAATTAGGCTGGTTCTCCCTCTCCTGCAATCTTTGACGGCCTTGGCAACTGAGCGCTCTAACACCACTGCTGCTGGGATGGCTTACAGACAGCCCCGGGAGAGCCGAGCAAATTTGGGCTCGTTCTTCCTGTATTATAATTACTGACTCTTGGGCCATATCATCTCAGAGCCGTGGGCTAGAAAGTTAATGGCATCAATCCCTCTTAGTTTTCAACTTGATAATGAATGGGTCTGGTTAAGCTGTTCAGCCGGGACGCTCTGCTAATGTCTCTCTGACGTGGGGACGAGTTGCTCCTGAAAGCAGGCCTAACTCAGACGTCCCCCTGGAGAGGAGTGGCCGCCAGTACCTGCTGAGCACCACCTGTGTGCCAGGCTGTGAGCGAAACCTCTACGGGCACGGTTGCACTTTATCTTCACGATGAACCTTATTTTAGGCACGGTTATTCCCATTTTTTTCAGGCAAGAGCTCTGTCAGAAAGGCTAAGAGATTGTGCTCGGGCCACACAGCTAGAAAGTGGAGGCTCTGGGGTTCCTGATCCTAATGGCCAGGGGGCTTGTTGGCGTGCCAGGCCTGTGGGCAGTGCATTCCGTCCGTACCTGATACTGTCCCTCCTACAGGAGGGCGTCCCTTGTCCCCTTTTACAGAGGAGGGAGCAGTCTCAAAACAGGTGACTTGCCCAAACTTGTCACAGTTCTGTAAGTGACAGAGCTGGGATGCTAGCCCAGGTCTAATTGGGCCTGATGCAGGAATTGCCACTCTACCCCAAGGATGGCGGTCCATGGGGGATTTGAAACAGAAATAGAGCTTCCCAAAATGCCCCTGCCTTGGCAGTAATTGCTCGTTCCCTCGCAAAGGAAGCCTTTTTGGTAACGACCACGGTGAGTCTGTACCGGCTGGTCCTCTGAGGAGTAGAGCCGAGGCTAGAATAAAGAGAGTGGGTTCTGGAGAAGACAGCGCAGACCCCCAGAGCTCTTTCCGGAAATGGCTCCCTTGAAGACATTTCAAAGTGTACTCAGCCAGAAAGCTTAAAAAAAATAAATCATAAAAGCAGCCCTCCTCTTCCCAAATCCAGTCCTCCTAAGCTCCCCTCATCCCCTGAGGCTGGAGCAACCTCTCACCTGCTTCAGGGAAGCCTCTCCAGCGGGGCCTGGATGGAGTGGGGGCTTTTCACAAGGTGTTTCCTCCCCATAGAAAGCAATGCAGACAGCTTTTGGACTGGGTGGAATTCCATCTGGTGGATGAATCCACCTGGGAATGCTGGCCTCTGGATCTCAAGAAGGGGGGCATCTTGATGCACAGAAGGAAGTGACACTTCTCCCCTTTGGGAGGGACCATGGACCTCTTCAAGAACCTAGTGGAAGCTTGGGACACTCAACACCGAAAATTGGGCCCCAGCACAGATGCAAAACCAGGGGCCAAGCCCTGGCGGGCACCTGTGGCCAATCTCTGCGCTGCTCTGGGCTGCAAGGTGAGGTGCTGGTCTCCACCTCTCTGGGCCTTCCCAGCCCCGTGGGTCGCCGTGGTTCCTACTGCCCATGCCCAGCTCCTGAGCTGGAGGAGGGCCTGCGTGGGTTTCCTGCTGGGGGTGGAGCGGCTGTACTCACCATGCTGTAGGCCTGCTCCCAGGAGGGCAGCTGGACCCTGGGCCGAGCTGGGCAGAGCTGCCCTGGGTTCCCGTCCAGGAGGTGTCGCTCCGGGTTCTCCCTGCCTTATACAGGCCCCCTGGGTGCACGTGTGTGGCGCGCCCTGATTGTTGCAATTCCTGACCCTGGGATTCCACTGGGGACCTGGTGGTGAAGGAGGGCGCAGGGTGGACCACACTGATAAAAGACCCAACACAAACAGGATGTGGTCTGATGAGAGGGCCAGACGGGGCTGCCCTTTGCCCAGAGGCCCGCCTTGTTCGGAGGAGCGCGGGGGGTCAGCGTCGTTAACTATGAGTCACAGGCGTGGCCCTTGAGTACCCTTGGAAGAGGCGTCCGAGCCCACCCTGCAGAACCCTAACAGTCCTGCCTTCATGGGGTCCGCCTTGCACTCACTGCTCACGCACCCGCCGCCCAGCCAGTACCACCGCCCCGTGGGCTCAGGAGGTCAGATGGCTGTGAAGCCAGCCCTGGCCTTTCACTCCGGTTCGGTGTGAAGTTGTGTTCGGTGCCACAGCCCACCTGCTCTGGAGCCTTATGAGGGGCATCCGGCGCCAAGAGGCTGAGCTGGGCAGTGGGAGAGGGCGCGGAGGGGGTTTGGCGAGCCCCTCTCTCAAGCCCACGGCCCCCGAGCCACGCTAGGTTTGCTCCTTAGGAGGGAAGCTCAGTCTCCCCATCACCACAGCCCCAGGGCCTGGCTCGGTGCCTGCGGCCCGCTTGGGAAAGGACAGACGGACCAGCGAGTGTTTTCAAAACTCGTCTGCCTCTCTGACGTGAGTCATGGAGGTGAGGCTGTTAACCCAGGGCGGGGTTTGTCAAGGGCTGGGTGAGGGTCCTGGTCACGGAGGACACCAGCGTGTCATCTCCCCAGGTGAGCTTACGGGCCAGGATGGGGCGTATCACGACTTGTCACCTGCACCGCACCCCCACGGTGGGCTTTGGGGCTGGAGGGTTAGCACCGAGTCCCTGTGGGATCCAGGCTGGTCCAGGCGTGGCCACGGCCGGGCGTCTTGCTCACGCCTCAGGGCGCCCACCCCCCGACTATTGACAGCAAAGTCTGCTGCATCCCTCCCCCTGCACCTGTGTGACCGCAGAGCGTCCCTGGGGTCTGCTGCGGGCACAGGGGGCTGTGCGGCTAAGCCAGGGCGCGGGTCCCGGTTGGGCAGAGTGCTCTGCAGGGTGTTCTCCAGCCACCAGCCAAGGGGCAGGGCCTGCGCCCAGGACGGGGAAGGGCTGCCCATGGGTGCCCTGCTGACTGGTCCAGCCGCCCACAGACCCAGGAGCGCCCCTCCCCTGCCCGTCCCCTCCTCCTGTCCCACCGCTGCTGGGAGACCAGCAGCAGATGCCGAAAGGGCCCAGCGCTGCCCCAGCCTCTGCTTCTCGCCGGGCCTAGATCTTCCCTCCGCTGAGAGCGAGCAGGTGCTTGGTGAGGCTGCGGCCACCCTGCAGTTGTCTGGGGGTAGCCGCGCGGGCCAGGCTGGGGACTGAGCACAGAGGATTCCGTCTCCAGGGCCCCCATCCAGCTGGCCTGTCGCCTTTGCCTGTGGGGTTGAGGGAGTGGAGGGACCGAGGGGCGGAAAATCACCCCCCACGGGAATAGACGGCCTCGAAGACCCTTCCCCGCCCCCAGCGCCCTAAGGGAGGGGCCAGAGTCTTTACCCCCTCGTGGTGAGAGGGTGGGGAGACTGAGGGTCCCAAGTCAGAACCCTGTCCTGCGCTCCCCTCTCCGGCCCCGTCTGAGGCAGGAATGAGGTCAAGAACAGGCAGAGAGCGTGGGCTGCCTTTGGACCCCTCGGAGGGGAGGTGGGGTGCACTCTGGGTCCCTTGGCAAGGGTGAGGCCTTTGAGAGCAGGTGAGGGCAGAGGGTGCACCCATGGGCCAACCGGAGCAGGTGCAGAGCCAGGGCTGCCTCTGAGGGGCTGGCGTGCGCGTGCACGCACGTGTGCGCACGTGTGTGCATGTGTGCATGTGAGATGGGAGGTGCGGTGTCATTTTATCTCCCTGGTTAGTGCTGGCTAACGATGGAGTGCAGCCTGCAGTGGGTCACCAACTCGCTGTGAGGTCTTGGGCCAGACGCTTGCCCTCTCTGTGCCTCAGTTCCCTCGGGTGTAAAATGAGAGGTTTTGGTTCCCAAGCTGCGCTCTGCGGAATTCCTCAGGGACAGCTGTGGAGAGTGGGGAGGGCAGAGGTGAGGTCGAGCCCCGAGGGCCACACCCCCCCCCCAGGAGGAAAGCTCCACTTGGCCGTTGACACATTGGGCCCCAAGAAAATTCTGCTGTGAAAACCACCACTGGCCTGGCTCCCTTCAGGACAGGGGCCTGGGGCTCTGGGAAGTGGCCATAGAAGGTCCCGAGTGTTGGGCATGGGTTGCGTGGGGGGCAAGACTGGGGGCAGGTATGACTCCTCGGCCCCAGCCCTCAAGTAGGGGCACCTGGAGCCAAGTCTGATGCCAGATTTGGTGCCAAGCTTCCCAACTCCAGGGGCTGCCAGGTGATCTCCAGAACTCCTGGCCCAAAAGATGGTTTGCAAGCGCACTTCACTGGATCTGGGAAAGATTCTGTGAACCGGGCCAGAGCAGCTTGGCTTGGTGGCGGCAGGAGAGGGACCCACCTGGGGGGTGGGTGTGGCCCGTGGGGAGGTGGGTGGCCATCACCTCAGTGACTCCTCATGGCCTGGCTCAGGGGTGTCACCCCCAGGCGTCCCTGGGGGCCTGATACGAGGCATCAGCGGGCCGGAGGGCACGCCTGTTGGTGAGAACACTTTCTGGAGGGGAGTAGTTAGTGCGGAGGATGGTCTGGGAGACCTTGGGCCGCACGGCAGAGACCTCTGTCTGCACAGGCGGGCAGTGAAGACGCTCCAGCCACGGGTCCCCTCACAGGTTGGCCCGAGGCGGGACGTGGGGCACATTCACTTCCCCTGGCCCTGCACCACGTCTCCAACACAGGCACTCGATAAATATTGGATTTCATCACATAAACTCAGGAGATTGCTTTGTCCTCAAGCTTCAAATTGGTTTTATGAATAAACAGCCATTAGGGACTGTTCTTCTTAATAAAGTCTCGACTCCTCAAGACTCCAGCCCCGGCCACAAGAGAGACCCACAGGGCCCGACTGTGACCCTGGGGACCGTGATGGGAAGCACAGGTAGAGCGGCCTCCCCTCCACCCACGCCGACCCCCGCGGCTGCTGGCCAGGTGTGAAGCCGGCTCTGCCCAAGGGTCTCGGGCAGCTCCTGGGGGCACAAAGCTGTCCGGGGAACACTGTTTCCCATGCAGAAATAACGGCGCTGGGGAGTCCGGGGAAATGGTGCAGGAGGCGTCTTGGAACACTGGGGTGTCTGACCCACCTTGTGGGGCGCTGAGCAAGGTGGGGGGAGCAGAGGCCCGAGTTGGTCACCACGAGACTTTATTGGAAACAGGACCACACACACGACAAGTGAACACAGGCCGCACTGGCGGCCGTGCCTGCTTTGTCCATCGCAAGCTGCGCTGGCCTCTAGCTCCCTCTGAGCCCCGCCCCTCTTCCCACCGCAGGTCTTGTGTGGAGTCAGGCAGCCTGAGGGCACAGCCGGTCAGGGCCCGGCTCCCCACTCCCTGTGCCCCCTGTTCCGCCGAGGTCCAACTTCAGCCCTCCAGGTTTGCCGGGTCCTGCCAGCTGCGTGGCCACTCAGGGTTTGGGGACAGCCCTCTCCCTGCTAGCGGATGAGGAGACAGGCCCCGGGGAGGCCCCAGCCACTCGGACCAAAGCCTCGTGTCCTTGTCGGTACATCCTCTAATGTGTCCTCCGGTCAGCACGTGGCTCCTTAAGCTCCACAGGTCCGAGCCCTGCCCCCGTCCCCCCCGCTCCTCCCTCCCCTTCTGCTGTAGCAGAGGCAGCTGGCAGTTCCTGCTGATGAACCTCACGAATCCTGGGTGACGGGGCTCCCACCTTCCAGGCCAGAGGCCTGCGTGGATGAGGGTGGGTGGCTGTGGGGGACCCAGGAAGAGGTGGGCCCTGGGATATGGATATCGCTTCTGCCCCAAGACAAACATTATACAACCTATTTACATGCGGCTGCAGGGGGAACATGCAGTTTGAGACCTGCCCACAGCTCTGTCCTCATCTCCTGCTGACCGTGCTGAGGCCGTCAGGGTGGTAACCCAGCGTCCGTCCCTCCCCTGGACTCGGGGAGCTGGGGTGGCCAGCTGGGTGGCGTCCCAGAGATGCATCCAAAGTTTGCGGGGCAAGGAAGGAGGCCATTGACTGATCCCACAGGACCGACCTGTGCTGTGGAAAGGAACTTTCGGAAGCTTTGGGGGGATAAATGCACTGCCTGAGGGTCCCAGTCTGGAGAGCACCCCTTCCCTGCTTGGCTCTCTCCTCATGGGAGAAGGAAGTGGAGGGGGGGCGGTCAGCCAGGTCACGTGGTACAACTGGGCCACAGGCACCCCACCATCAAGCCATCAACTCAGGCATCGTGGGTCAGGGTTCGGGTGCAGTGACCATGGGTCCTGGGTGACCTTTGCACCCATCTGTCATCCCTCGGTCTCGGCAGAGCTGTCGCTCCCCCCGGCTTTTCCAGGGCCCCCTTCGTTCTGTGGTCACGCCCATCTCCAGTGATGGCCATTTGCGCTGAAATCACACTGTGAGCTCCTCCAGGCCAGGGCCCAGGCCTGCCTCGCTCACCTCGGCCTCCTGGCCCAGGGACTGTTCGTGCTCAGCACCAGCCTGTGAAGGTTTGCCCTTCAGGAAAGGGGGTGCGCTGGCCTCAGCTGTCCTCACCATGACGGGCTTTGTGCCCATTCAGCCAGCATTTGGTCCGGCCGTGTCCCCAGTGGTGCCAGGCCTGGGCTGGGACCGGGGCTGGTGCTCTCCGGCGGGAAGGAACCAGTGTCTGCAGGTCGGCCAGGCGCTCCCGAAAGCCACCCTCGCCCAGCCCCCCGCCAGGCCCAAGCGGTGGCACGTCTGTTCCTCGGCCACGCCCTGGCACGAGCGCCCCAGAGCTTCCTGATGCACACACACATCTGTGAATCCACGCATCTGTGAATCCATTAACATCACGCTCACCAGGAGTGCGTTTGATGACAGATCAGAAAGCGCTTGGCACTTTCTAAACAGTGGCTGGCGCTGTGAGGCTGGCAGCAGAGGCTCACCCCAGCCTGGAGCAGGAGGGGGAAAAGGCGCTCCCGGGATGAGGACGCAGGGCCCATCCAGCCTCTGCCTCGTGGCTGGGGGGCCCAGCGGCCCAGGTGGGCTGTCTCTTGGTTTCTAGAGGATGGGAAAGGAGGCAGCAGGGGGGCTCTGGGGTCTTCTTACACACACCTCTGCCACACTGCCCCCTACCCGCCCACGCCTGTGTGCTCCCGTCACCGTCCTGCTGACACTGAGCTGTCATCACCTGTTCCTTGGCCGTCTCTGATGCCAGCTGAGGGCCAGGAGCGCAGGGATGGGGTCTTGTCCAGCAAACCTTGCCAAACGCCGACAGCCAGGTGGGGCTAGAGGGGACCGGCCAGGTCACGTGGCGAGTCAGTGGCGCTCGGGGCCTTTCCTGCTGCCCCTGGCCGACTCTGAATTATCATTATTGAAGCACAAAGCTTGGTGGGAGGGGAAGGGAGAGCTGAACCCCGCACTCCCCCACTTGGCTGCCTTCAGGTGTCCTGTATCGGAAGCACCCCTGCCCCCTGCCTGAGGAGGGGTTGCTGGGCTGCCCACCCTCTGGGCGGCTCTCCAGGCTGACCTCCTGGCCCCCTCAGTCGGGAACGTGGAAAAGCAGCCCTGCTCTTCCTGGCCGCTGGCCTTGGGAACCTGTGCTTCTTGTTGGGGGAGCAGTAAAAGTACATCGGGCGTTGAGAGGATTCAGTGAGAAATGTCTCTGAGTGCCTGGCGGGCACCTCAGGTCCCCCCACTTGCCCGGTGAGGCCCTCCCTGCCCCCGCCTCCAGGTGGCAACACCCCCAGTCACCAGCAGGGGGCGACCTCCCCACTGAGACAGCAGTGTCCGGGCTGACCCGGTAACAGCCACCAAACCCATCTGGGTCCAGCCTTCACCCTCCAGGCCTGCTCCTAGGAGGTCCTAGGGTCCCAGGGTCCCTGCCTGGAAATCGGAGGTGGGGTGGTACAAGCCCAGCCACAGCCCAGCCCAGCCCAGCGGTGCAGGCCCCGCCCCTGCCTTCCACAGGCAGGGGAATGGGGTTGGGCGGGTCTCCAGCTGCCCCGGGAAGACAGGAGGTGGGAGGGCACAACAGCCAAGGAGACGGGGGACGTCCCAGGCCGGCAGAGACAGCGGGGTGGTTCGGGGTGGGGGGCGGGGGAAGGGCTCCAGGGAACTGATCTCAGTCACCTTGGGGAGTGAGTTCCCGAAGGCAGCTGCACCCCAGCCTGGCCGAGGGGCATGGCGGGATGTGGCCGCCCAGCCCCTGGGCACAGGCAGCCCTTAGCACCGGCCACTCCCCAGTCCTTGGGAGAGCGGCCGGACCTCCAGGCACCAGAGACACGAGGAGGCGTCCGGAGGGCCAGGGAGGCTGGCCCCAGACCTGACCCAGGGAGATCTGACCCTTCCCTCTGTCTGCTAAAAGGGCCCCAGGGGTGCCATCTGCCCCTCCTCTGTGCCCGTCACTACAGGTGTCTGGGCTGGCAAAGTGGAAGGGCTGCCAGGAGCACGTGGCAGATTCCTGGCCCAGGGAAGGCAAACAGCCCAGGAGCCAAAGTCTGGGCAGGCAGAATTTGGGGTGGTCAAATTTGCCCGGCCCACAGCAGCCGGGGCAAATGGGGGATGGGGACAATGTGAAGGTGATGTGTGGCCTCACTTGTTCAGGGAGTGCTTAGTGTCGGGGTTGGCCTGGCCCACTCCATCGCGAGAGCGGGTCAGTCGTGTGCGGGGAGGCGGGGGCGTCTGAGCAGGAGTGGAGTTCGGGGTGGGGGTGGGCGTGGGGACGGCGGGCAGGGGTAGCAGGGGATGGCGAGGGGACGGGCGGGGGCGGGGATGGGCGGTGGGCGGGGATGGACAGCGCGCCCATCTAGCGGTCCTCACGGACCGGCCGGACCTTCATCTCGGAGAACTTGAGTGAGTACTGCCAGCCGGTCCAGGAGGACCACTCGACGCCGTCGGCGTAGGAGGCGTGCGCGCCGCGCAGGTACTGCCCGTTAAGGTTGGATGTGTGGCAGTTGCGGTACCACCAGGCGCCGCGGTAGAAGGCCGCGCAGTTGTTCTCCGAGTGGTCACTGTCTCGGTCCTTGGTGGTGAACCTCATGCCGCTGTGCTTCAGGAGGGAGTCCCCTGCGCAGGCGCACACACAGGTGTGTGCTCACGGGGGCACAGGGGCGTGCGTGCATCACAGCTTCCCGTACGCGATGCAGTCCCCTGGACGTGCGTGCAGGATGTGCGTGTGCACACATGCAGACATGCGCCCCCCCATATG
Organism: Balaenoptera acutorostrata; assembly: GCF_949987535.1. Classification (NCBI taxonomy): domain Eukaryota; kingdom Metazoa; phylum Chordata; class Mammalia; order Artiodactyla; family Balaenopteridae; genus Balaenoptera; species Balaenoptera acutorostrata. The sequence continues at coordinate 120,171,964 of NC_080069.1, forward strand.
AACACTGGTGCACACATGTGCGTGCACACCTGCCCCGCCGCCACGCTCCGTGTCCACGCAGCTCACAGGCACGCACGGTGCCGCCTTGGTGGTTCCTAAGGCTGTCCCTGCGTCCAGGCAGCCTCTCCCTCCTCCTAGCTTTGTCACACACTCCCTTTCCTTGTTTTCTTGCCTTGGCCTGAGAGGAGAGACACAGCCCAGAGGGGGTCTAGAGGCTCAGCAGAGCCCAGACTCCAGATGTCCTGATTCCTGGCTCTGGGCTCACTTTGTTCATCTGCAAAATGGGTGATTTTGCAGGTGAGGCCCTGCAAGCTTCACGTGGCTGGTGTGAGGACCAGTGGGGACTGGGAGGTGGCAGTGAGAAGCCTTGATCCTGGCCCCTGGCCTGGAAAGACCTCCTTTGTCCTCCCAGCTGGGGAGACTGCTGGGCTACCCTTGCCCTTCCCCATCCCCGCTGTAGCCTGGAGCCCTACCTGCAGTGCCCGAGTAGTCGGCCACTGTGAGCGGGTACCCGTCTTCCTCGGGGTCCACGGAGAACAAGCCCACGCCAAAGCTCCCATAGTGGGCGTAGGCGGTGCCATTGTCAAAGTCCTCCAGGTCCACGTGTAACTCGTAGGCTGCCTGTGTGGTCAGGGCGTGGATCCTCTTGAGCCCTGGAATGGGGGAGAGAACGGTGGGAGAAGTTGGGGGGGCCTAGGAAGTGACCTCCCCAGAGAGAACCAAGGAGAGACAAGAGTTAAGCTCACATGGCTGGTGACAGAAAGGGACAACCACCACCAAGTGTATGCTGTCAGTCCTGGGCTGCTTCCTTCTTCCTGCAGGCCTGTGGTTGGCAGGAAACAGGACTGACAGTTTTTCATGTTTCATGTTTTCTGTGCTCGCTTTAAGTCAGGCTGTGCTTTCCAGATGTTTTAAGCTGAAGGCTGGTAGAAAGACTGCAGGAATCAGGAAGAGTCTGGAAGCTCTTCTGGATTGGGGGTGATGGCATCTTTATCTTCTCTGACACTCTGGGCTCCAGCCAGACGGGATCTGGTACTCACATGCACTTCCCTGGCCTCTGAGCCTTTGCACATGCTGTTCCCTCTGCCTGGGACACTTGGCCCTACTCCTCCTCACCTGGCTACCTTCTGTTCATTTTCAGGTCTCACTTCCTCAGGAAGGCTGCCTGACCTCCTGTGGAGGTTGAGGACCTCTGCCAACCCAGGTGCCCCCATTGGTGTTTATCATTCTGGTCCTGGCTGCCTGTTTCCTTGCCGGGCTTCCCCCGCTGTGTGAAAGCTCCATGAGAGAGCAACTCGACTGTCCCGCTCCCTGTAGAACCCCAGCATCTGAGGGTGGGTCCAGCCCACAATAGGTGCTCAATAAGTGCTGGCTTCGTGGACGAGAGGCAGAAGACCATGTCCACTGCTGGCTCTGGGGCCTGGCTGTGGATGCCCCCTCAGCACCCCTGTCCCCTTCCTCCCCCACCCCACGCCCCGTCCTCCCCTCCTCGGTTCTCCTGCGCCCACCTTGGGGTCTCACACCAGGCCCTCCCCCTCCCCCTCCCCACACTCACTCACACTCAAGGTGCTTCCCTGCCGGTTTGATTACCTCTTGATTAAGAGGGCATTTAATTAAATGCCTTGCAAGTTATCAGCACTGAGTGACATTTCATCAGCCGCTCCCCATCCCCCCCACCCCCGCTTTCCTTTCCCGCACGGGTCAGCGTGTGCACGCCCCTAGGGCGTGAGGGCTGTGCGGCCCCCTGCCCACCCAGCCCAGAGGAAAGCGTCTGGTCCAGGGTCCAGGTCCAGGGTCCAGGTCCAGGGTCCAGGTCCAGGGCAAAGGGGAAGGAGCGATGAAAAGAGCAACAGCCGTAGACAGCAGACCCGCCGGAACCTCAGAGCATCCACCCGCATTCCTCACCGAGGACCCGGCCTCGGGAGCACAAGGGCCTCGTCTCCCTGCCTCTCTCGCTCCTCCCTGGGCTGGAGGCTCTCAGCAAGCTCCTGCCCCCCTCTGGGCCCCAGGCTGCACACCTGTGGAGGGAGGGCCAGAGGGCTTTCCAAGCTGTAAAGGGCAGACTATAGGCAACACTGACAACAGCTGCCCCCTACCTGGGCAGCACTTACAAGTCTAGGCACTGCTATGAGCGCCGCACGTGGGTTAGTGAAGCCAGTGGGATTAGATCGAGTCCAGTTTAATTAAAGTGTCCCTGTACAGCTCTTAGGACAGTGCCTGGCCCATTGCACACATTATCCAGGTGTTTGCTGCTTCTGTCAGGATCCAATGAGGCAGGTGCTATTATTATCCCTGTTTTATAGGTGAGGAAAATGAGGCACTGAGAGGTTAAGGAACTGGCCCAGGTCACACAGCTGGTAAGTGGCAGAGCTGGGATCTGAACCCAGGCAGACTTGCCCAGACTCTGTGCTCTCATTCAGTACTTTTTTTTTTAAGGTATTTCCCCCCCAACTTTAGAACTCTATTTATTTATGTTTTCAAAATGGACACTGCTTTACATCATCATCATGAAAATAACGCATGGCCTTTAAACAAAGGAACAAAATCCAGTAGTACGTGAAGAATGAAGTGAACATGTATCTTCCCAACTCATCATCTTTTGCAAACAATTATTTAGAATTAACTACTGTTAACAAGTTGATTGACATACTCCAAGACATTTAAAATATCTCATTCAGTTCTTGCCCAGGACAAATAATCTGATCCAGGAATAGGGCAAGAGGGAGAGCAGCCCAACGGGGATGCTGGAAGATTCCTTTCCCCACCACTGAGTGGTCGCTGGTGCCCATCATCAGCACCCCACTCCTCCGGGCGAATCAGGGCTCCATGCGCATTCCCAGTGCCCCCGAGGGTGCCCTGAGGGAGGGCCGGGTTCCTCTGGGATTTGGTCCCCCTCGCCTCTACCCTTCTTCCCCTGAAGGCCACCTCCCTCCCTGCCTCTACCTCCCTCAGTCTTTACTCTCTGGGTTTCTCCAGCCCTTGTTGATCTGCCAGGACGCTCAGAACCCTGGGGGTGAGCCAAGATCCAAACCCATCATCTATCAGAGTTCAGATCACAGACAGTGGGGAGGAACACCCTGGTGGAAGAATACTGAGATGCCCATCATCACCCCAGTGAACTCCCAGATGGATTAAAGATCTGAACCTACCACCTAACACTGAAAAAGCATTTTAAAAATACTCCTATTTTTTAAATTTTTATTGACATAAAACTAGGAGGGGAAAGCAGGGCCTAAAACTCAGAAGATATGAGGGAAAAGACTAGCAGAATTGACTACATAAAAATTGAAAACTTCTAGGAAATAAGCAATAATGTTACCAAAAAAAAAAAAAAGCTGAAAGACAAATGACCAGGAGTAACTATGTATCATATGTATCTGACAAAGAATCAATAACCTTAATATATAAAGAGCTCCCATAACTCAATAGGAAAAGACAAAACACGCGATGAGAAGGTGACAGGAGAGTGTGGAAAAGCAGAGGCAGGGAACAGCGCAGGGCAGTCAAGGGCTGGGCTCAAGTTGACATTCTCGTCAGGGCTCCCTGTCTGTCAGGAGCTAATCAAGGCCCCTCTTAAATGCTTCTCCCACACTCGGTGGCTGCCGACAGATTTCAATTAAGATGCCAGGAGTGGCAGAGGCACCTAATGCTGCTCCAAGCGGGTGTGTGGTGCTGCAGGAACAGGGTCCCACCTGGCCAACCTCTCCCTATCTTTATACACCCACCTGGGTGTGGGGGACGGGACTCCCCACCTGGAAGCTTCTCTCCCCTGACCCCTATCCTGCCCTGCTTTCATTCACTCAGTTCAGAGTATGGTTCAGAGCTTGGATGGACTCCAGCGCGTGAACCCTGCTCAGACTTCCCCGACCCCAACTCGTGCGCATGCACACACACACACACACACACACACCAGCCTATGACTTGGGTCACTTGCCACCTCTCTGAGCCTCAGTATCTTCATCCCTAAAAGGAGAGGACGCAGCAGTTCCATCCCCCTTGGGTGGGCATGCGGTGTCAGGGCTGATGTATATAAAATGGGCTGAGCGCACAGCAGGAGTGCGGTACGTAGGAGCTGAGGTCACGAGGTCCATCTTGGGGTGTCTGGCCTTTCCTGTGGCCGGTGCTCGCCTGGCACTGGGGACACAGTGGAGGTCAGGGCAGAGAGGGTCCTGACCCTCTCGTGGACTCCAGATGGGAGGGAGATAAGACATTAAGCAAATGACAGTGCAAAGCAGGTGCCTCTGTGCACAGGGGAGTGGGCACGCATCTGGATCCCGCCCCTGGGACCCAGCTTCTCCTGGGTTACCTGGGACTCTCCTGACCCCCACCTGGAGCCCAGACCTTGGCACCCGGCGCCCCCTGGTTAGTGCTCCCGGCCATCCACATGCCTCCACCTTGCTCTCCCCTCCTCCCCTCCTGCCTGGCTGGGGAAGATTCCCGAAATCCATGCCCAAGAAAGCTGAAGGGGGACAGGTATGCCGTGAGGTGTTCAAGGTCATTCAAACAATGCTCGGGGTGGGGGCACGTGGCTCCAATGACGTGTTTATTTTATGTTAAAAATATAAATGGGAGATGACTGCTAAAGGGGCACAGGGTTTCTTTTGGGGGTGGAGAAAATGTTCTGGAATTAGATAGTGGTAACGGTTGCACAATTCTGTGACTATACTAAAAACCAGTGGGACTTCTCTGGCAGTCGAGTGGTTAAGATTCCGCGCTTCCAATGCAGGGGGCGTGGGTTTCATCCCTAGTTGCGGAACTAAGATCCCACATGCCGCACAGCGTGGCCAAAAGAGAAAAAAAAATAATGATAATAAAAACCACTGAATTGTGCCCTTTAAAATAGTGAATTATATTTCAAACAAACCAAAAAAACCCCAAACCTGACCTCAGGCCACAGCTTCCTCCCAAATATATGCATGACCTCTGACCTGCGATGTTTATGGATGTTATTCTTTAGAATGAAATTATGTGAGATATTTACATTTTAAAATACTGAGTGAATTTAAAGATAAATAGTAAGTAAATAATAGTGATAATAATAATACTAACATAAGCTCATCGAGCCCTTACTTTGTGCCAGGCAAGGAATACGTGCTAGCCCCGGGACCGTGGGCGCTGTCGCCGGGAGCACCGACTGGCCGCTCTTTTGGGAGACGCGCCCTCGGTGTCCAGAGCACAGCATCGGGCAGTGCTGACCCCCCAAGCGCAGGGCAGCACTGGGGTCGTCCTGGCCCTCCAGCACCTGGAACGGTGCCCTTGCACTGGCCACAGCTGCCTGACCCAGGACAACGACCAGGTCCCAGGGCGTCCCTGGCAGGAAAAGCACACATCTCTGCGGGACACCCCCCCACCCCCGCCCCGGCGAGCGCACCGCCTTTGGTTTCGTGCTCGTGGAGCTCCTTCACACTGGACGCACTGATCCCCTCTGCACGTAGCACCGGGGAGACCCGGACGGCAGCCACGTGAGGACGGGGCTCGGATGTGACAGGGTGTGGTGCACAGGGAGAGGGCAGGCCACCCCGCGGGCCGGGCATCAGGAGTCTCACCTAGCCAGTGCTCGCCCGTGAGCTTGCCGAAGCCATCCCGGTACGCCTCCCAGCCTCTGAAGAAGTTCACGGAGCCGTCCTCCCGGCGCTGAAACACCTGCGAAGCGAGGAGGAGGATGGAGAGCTAGCTCCAACCTTCCCAGGACCCCACGTGCGTCCCCCTGCCCCACACTCTCCCTTCGCCTGCCTGCTTGGAGACAGCAGGGGTTGGGCCTCCATTTCCCTCAGCAGCTCCCACCAGCCCCGGAGCAGAGCAGGGACTCGGGAGTCTCGTGGCGGCCCGAGCGGGGACTGACCGAGTGCCCCCAGGCCCTGAAACGTCCCCTCCAGAAGGAACTGGGGTGGGTGGGCTGGGGTGCAGTGGAGGAAGCCTGGCTTCCAGGCCCACCTCTGCCGCCTCACTGTGGGACCCTGGACGGGTCCCATCCCTGCTGGGGCTTCAGTTTCCTCACTGGTCAAATAATAAGGGGGTGAGCAAGGGTCCCTATATCTTTTCCCAGGTCCAAACAAAACTGAATAAAACCCCATTCTCAAGTTTTTAAAACCCGATCACACACACACACACACACACACACACACACACACACACCCAGGCCTGGCCGCCAGAGCTCTGTCTCTCGATACGCCCCTGCTGCAGTCACGCACTGCACATCCCCCCGTATAAAGAGCCTGGGCAGGGGATGAATGGGGGCTTGGGAAAGCAGAGCCCCGGCCACCTCTCAGGGGAGGACCAGGAGTCCACAGCCAGCGGGGGTGTGACTCGGGTACTGACAAGCAGCCCAGCTGCCTCTGTTCTTCATTTTAATAACATTCTTGATTTGGGAGTCGGGAATCCCATCGGTTAAATTGCTTTGAAATAAGTACCACGCTGGTCCAGGCCAGAGCTGCCTTGAGTCTGTACAAGATCCGCTGACAATCCTGTTCCCAGCTCGCCCCCCCGCCCCCCAACTCTTTTTGTCTAACAAGCCTTTTTCTTGCTCATTTGCAGAGGGAGGCAGCTTCCGCCCCCAGCACCCCCATCCGCGCCCACGTCGGAGGTGTTAGAGATCTGGCGGCGGCACCAGCGAGCCGCCCGTTTCATCCCTAAGCGGCCTGATTTCAGCCGCCCGGAGCTGCGTCTGCCCGCAGCTCCGCATCTGTCCGCGGGGACCCATCTGTCACAGCGCTTGGGCAGCTCTGACCTCAGGTGGCAGGAGGGAGGCGACGCCTTTTTTTCTTGTTCCGCTACCTGCAACCTGGCCCAGCCCTGACACGTGAAAGCCCTCAGAAGGGACGGCGCGGAAGGAAATTCGATCAGGCTCAGAGATCTGAGAGCCCGCGGAGAGTGGTATTGATGGCTGCAGATCGGGACCCTGAGCACGCGCCCCTTGAAAGGCCTGATCCTGGCAGAAGCTCAGATGCTCCCCCGAGAAGGCATCGGACAGCGGAGCCTGTTTCTGCTGGAGGAGGCGGGGGAGAGGGGGGCTGGAGGGGCTGGGGAGGGGGGATGGGGGGGCAGTGGTTACAAACCTGGGCTCTAGAGCTCGGGCTCTGCCCCTTACAGCACCGGCCAGTTACCCCACCTCTCTGAGCCTCAGTTTCCACATCTGTAAGATGGGGACCCCGGCGGCACCTCCCCCATTGGTGACCCACCGAGAGTAAGCTCGGGGCCCGGCACACCGTAGATGCTCAATCCACACCAGCCAAGGAGACCCACAGCCTCGGGATGCAGGCCGGCCAGGGCCACCCGTCCTCCCCCTCCCTCGGCCCCTGCCCCAGGCCACACCCAGCCCCTCCTTCCAGACTTGGGCCCTTCTCCTCCCGAGCCTCCTGTCCCAGGGCACGTCCCCAAGCCTCGTTCATTCGCTCAAATGTTCCACTGAGCATCTCCATGTCAGGAGCAAGGTGGGGAGACCAAGTCAGGGCCCTCGGGGCAGAGGAACACGGGGAGAGGCCTGGCTCAGGGGACCCCCACCCAGGCAGGAAGTAGGACTGGTCTGACGAGTGGCGTGTGGCCAGCGGGGCCGGCATCTGGGAAGGAATCCAGGGTGGCCCTGAGGAAGGGCTGGGTCCTGGGCCCCGCATTTCCCAAGGTGTGGTCTGGGAAAATCATTCCTCCCTCCGCAGCCCCGCGCCCCGGGCCACGCTCTCCTCGCCCACTGATCAGCCCACCTCCCGGGACCTCAGCGAGGAATAAATTACCAAGTGGCTGGTAGTAGTATTGCCATCGTTATTGTTGTTCCTGTTCCCGCTATTATGAAGTAGAAGTGGGGTTACCACGCTTCCAGGCACGGGCAGGACCCCAACCCCAGAAATGGCAGAGCGGCCAAGACCGGCTGGGGTTGAGAGCTGACCACAACAGATGCTCGGGGTAAGTCTTCCCTGCCCGGCAACACGCATGTCCTTACCCCAACCCTGGGAGGCTGGTTCTGTGTCCCCTGACCCCCCCTCCTTGTTACAGGCGACAGAAGCTCGGAAACTGGCCAGAAGTCAGGTGGCCGTGAGTGGACAGTCTGACCCACACCTCACCCCTCAGCCTGAGGCCAGGCTGGACACCCGGAGGCCAATGTCCTACCCCCCACGTCCACGCTCTCATTTGTCACTGGCCAGGGCTTCCCAAGCCTGCCCCCTTGCCTCCTTGCCAGGCCTCTCAAGCCAAGAGCTGACCTCTAAGCCACCGTCCTCGGCCCCTCTTTCCCTCTGCCCTCCGGGGCTGGGCGCCAGTAACAGGCAGGGCCCCTGCTGGGGCTCGGTCTGGGTGCATGATCAGAGGGGATGAGTGCACGTTCAAGGCCACCTGGGCCTGCCTGCCTTTCTCCTCCACCTGGGAAAGCATCTGCAGTCGGCTGGGAGTGGCAGACATCCCGACGAGATGGCTCGAATCCGCACCAGCTCAGAGGCCACAGCACCGTTCGCTAACGCGGGCGCTTTACCCTGAGTGGTAACGAAGCATGAACCACCCCTTGAAGACACATCCACGCCGCGGCTCCGCAGAAGTGGCTTTTAGACTTTTGGACCGTGATCCAGGGAAATGCAGTTTACATCATGACACATACACTCACAGCTCTTTGTATCTGAAACAAAAGCTTCCCGAAGGGACATTTGCCTTTAAGATGAAGAGGCACTAATATGTTCTATCCTGTTCTATTCTTTTCCACTCTATTTGATTAAAAAAATAATGTTGATCACAACCCATTAAATTGACTTCTCCACCTGCCAACGGAGCACAACCCACAGTTTGATGTTGCCGGCCTTTGCCATGCGCTGCCCTGATTCCTTGGTTCAAACGCTGAGTGACTGAGCATGCTGGGCACTGGCTGGGATCTCAGACTCGAAACCCTGGCCTTGCCCTTGAGCCGACCACAGTGCATCGTGGCCAGCAGAAGCGTGTTCCAAGTGAGCGCAGGACACAGGTCATCCACGGGTCCTGCAAGGCTCCCAGGAGTATGTTTCCTCTGATTCAGAGGCTCAGAGTGAACTGCAGCTGTGGCTTCAGATTTCTGGAAACCAGCTGGACTTCAGGGGACGCCGGATGGCAGGATGTCACCAACGAGAAAGCCTTCAGTTACAGAGCAAGGATCAGCCAGACAAGAAGATAAGAAGAGGAAACGAGTGAAGGATTGATCCCCCTCCTCCACCCCGCCCACAGAACAGGGGTCCCCACTTAGGCAAAAAGTGGGGGAAAGGCAGGGAAACTAACAATTTTAGGGCTAAAAACATTCATCAGTCTGGCTCCTGGGGCCTTCTCCCTAGGGTTCCGGCTGCAAAGTGATTGATGTAGAAATGCTTCCGCGGCCTCTTGGGCAGGTGCCACGAGTGGGAAGACAGACGGGGTGCGTTTTCTTGGTGCGGATTCTCAGAAGCCAGCAGCCTGCTGCCCGGCGTCTTCCAAGTGCCGCTTAGCGAGGCTCTGCCAGGGGCGCGCTGGGCCCACACGGTCCTGCAGATGGTGCCCGGCGGTTTCAAAGGAAGGAGCGGCCGCACTTGGGGCGGCAGGAGGGAGGGGGAGCGGCAGAGTGGCTGACTCTCCCGTGTGTGTCAGACGGGGCTCCCGGGGCCTGTCTCGTGCTCTGCAGGTCTGGTCTCCGCCGGGGCCCCTTCCTCAGACAGGCCCTGTCCGACCTGCTGCTTGTTTGCGACGCGGCCCAGAGTGTGGAGTCTTCCCGAGTGTCGGGGCCCGGCTCTGTGGTCACCCCAGTGCCTTCAAGGACAGTCACCGCCCTCCCCGCCACAGCCCGGGAGGGAACGGTTCGTGCTCTCATTTTTCAGATGAGAAGACTAAGGTTTGGAGAGGTGGGGCGACCTCTGCAGAATGGGGGTGCCTCAAGGTGGGGGCCCACTGAGACCAGAAGAGGAGAGACGACCGAGGGCAGCCGAGGGGTACCCCATGGCTGAGCGGGTGGACATTGCTCCCCTACACCCATGAGCCCCCGTGGCCCTTATCATAGCTGAGCCAGACCGGCTCCAAAAAATGCCCTGGGCTGGCACTCAGGAGACTCAAGTTCTAGCCAGACTCCAGCCAACAGGCAGTATGACCATCTAAGTCTTGGCTTCTCTCCTCTGCAAAATGACAAGTTTGCTGCTCCAGACCCCGTATGGTGTGCCTGGACTCATGGGGGACTCTGGCCCTCAGAAAGTTCACAGCCCCAGGAGAGATGGATGCACAAGCCAGCAGTCTCAGGGCAGAGCAGCCCCCAACCTGGCATGTTCTTTTGATCCTGGTGCTTCAGTTTCCTCATCTGTAAAACGGGAATTATAACAGCTCCAACCCACAAGGATAAATGTGCTGGTTGACACAGGGCATGCCATAAGGGTAACAATTGTTGTTACATTTGTTGGGAGCTCAGAGGGGGATGAGCCACCTGCTGGGGTGGTTGGGAGGGTGGTCCTAGAGGGCTTCCTGGAGGAGGAGGTGCTCAGCTGAACTGCAGATTGAACAGGGTCTTGGCAGGTGGTCAGAGGAGCTGAGGCGCAAGAGATAGAGGCAGGGTGGGTCCAAACGCTACGAGATGGGGAGGCTGTGTCTCTGCCGCCTGAGAAGGGTCCCCACGAGGCAGCATCTGAGATTTTCCCTCAACTCTGATGAAGCTGCTGCAGAAACCAATTACAGGCAGAATCGTGTTGGTTGTGCAGCTGCGGCGTCCACCAGCTTCCCAGGCCTCCCGAGCAGGCGATTCCGTGAGGAGGGGTGGCGGGCTGTGGCAGAGGCGGATTCTTGTCTCTAAAGAGCAAAGAACTTGGACAGGCGAGCAAATGCAGCCCTTCAAAGGCGGCCCCTGGGGAGACTCTGCCCGCCTTCCCGGGAGACAGTCACCCCTCAAATCCTTTCTGGACACCTCTGGGTAGCACGCCCACACCAGCCCCGCTGCCTGGGCCTGCAGCAAGAGCACACTTTCTGGACTAAGGCCGAGCTGAGTTCAAATCCCGGCTCTGCCTCTCCTGGGCTGTGTGACCTCGCACAAGTCACGGACCTTTCTGAGCCTTAGTTGCCCTCTCTGTAAAACAGCCCCACCAGCAACGCCTTGGTGACCCCTGCAGGATCACGGCAAAGATGCAATGAAGAAAAAGGTGTACCCTCGGTGGGGGTGTGGGGGACGGAGCACAGTAGGTCTAACTTCCCTCCCCTTCAGAACCAGCTGCCAAGCCCAGAAGGAAGTGGGCCCACTCCTTGTTTTTGACTGCAAATGGTACCCCTGGGCCTGGCTCCCTGCCACGTTTCCCAGGCTTGGCAGTCGGTGCCTGCCAGCTCCTGGCAAACACTGCTCAGAGCTGCCATTTATCAGATGCTGAGGCACCGGGCCGAGCTCCACGTGCATCACCCCGTCTACGTTCAAAGTTTGAGAAATCCAAACTGCTCTGGACAGAGGCAGGTTTTCTCCGACCTAATGGGTCAAGGACCAGAGGGGTGTTGTCACCAGTCGCCGTGGTCATTGTTAGCGTGTGCAGGGCTCCGAGGACTCCCCAGAGCATTTCGGAGCCCAACAACAGCCTGGGGCACTGATGTCACGGCAGGTCCTCCTGCCACCACAGCCTGTGGGACACAGGGAGGAGACAGCACCCCTGGTGGACTCCCAAGTCCTGCTACCCAGCATCCCCAGTGCATCCCGAAGCATCCTGGCTGGGGCTGGGAAGCTTTTCATCTCTCCTGAGCCTGATCCCCCTGCTGGGCTGGGCTCTGCTCAGGTGGCGGCTTCTTTGATGAGAGAAGGATTTTCCTCCCACCTGGGGAGCTCAGGTAGGGCGGGAACGGGGCACGGTGGGAGGGGAGGGTTTCTCTCTCGCAGTGGAGCCAATTAGAGGCCTATCTGAGCCGGCCGATCCCGCGAGGCAGTAAAATGCCTGGCAGAGAACGCAGGTCCGGGCCACTCGGCTCATGGCGCTGGGGAAAGCTGGCTTTGCTGTGGATCTGCATGGGGGCGCAGAGCAGAATCAATCCTATCGCAGGTCCCCGCGGTAGGAGATGCTGAACTGGACCCGATTTCTGTGACCCCGGCTGGTGATTATGCAAAGATGAGGGCTTGGCAGTCAGGCCCAGTTGGCCGCACAGCAGAGGCAGATCTTGGTTGGGGACAAGGCTGTGCCTCGGGGCCGAGGGGCAGGACAGCAGGGGACCCAGTCTGCTGATGCCAGGCTGGACCCTCCTTCCAACCATAAAACACACATGGGGTCCTGGGCACGGTCACCCTGTTCCCTAGGCCCTGAAACGTGGCCACATGACATACAAGGGCCACCCCACTGGCTGGACGAGGAAGGGGATGCCACAAGAGGGAATGTGATCTTTCCAGTCTCACAGGGCCGGGGAGATGAACTGGAAATGGCTGCTTCGTCCCGTGCATCACCTTCCAAATGAGGAAATTTGGCCTCTGTTTTTACGAATCTTCTTCCCCTTTAAAAACACTGCTTGACTGTAAGATCCTGCAGGGTGGAGCCAGATTCCTCTGTTGGCAGGGAGTCCCCAAGGCTCACATGGACCCCTGCTGTCCCTTCCCCCTTCCCCTGCTCCTTCCCTACAGGTGAGCACCCTGTGGAGGATTCTGACTGTTCCCACCATGAAGAGCACTACATTAACCCATTTAACAGACGAGAAAAGTGAGGCTCCGAAAGGTGAAGTTACACTGCCAGAAGATGCCAACAGTCACCTGTCTGGCAAGTATTTAGGCAGCACAGATGGTGTGCAAGAACCGTGCGGACCCCTGAGCTACAGTGGCCACCAGATGACAAGTCGCTGCCCTGTGGAGTGCAAGCCTGCCTGGGACATAGATGGGCAACACCTGGGCAGTGATTGCTTAGCTGCACCTGTGACAGGTCCAAAAAGGGAGCATGAGGGGTAGACCCAGGAGGCCTACCAAAGGACCTGGCGACCAAGCTGGGCCCCTTGCCCAGGGTCACAGGTCAGCAGGGGCCGGCCTTTCCTTCCTGCCTTCCCCCTTCTTTTCTGGGGCAGGGGTGGGGTTGGGTGTATGTCTCAGGTTCAGGAGTGGCCTTGCTGATCAGCGTGACCCTCTGTGGCCTGGGTCACTGGGGTCGTTGGTGAGTGTAGAGACGGGCTGGGGCTCAGCCAGGGCCAGTGGCCACATCAGCGGAAAGGCCACCTTGAGGCCTGTGTCCATCTGTCCCCGACCTCATTCCCACGTGGCAACTCCCATGCCCTCAGCAAAGGTTCAGGGACCGAGGAACTCACGCGCCCCCTCCACCCCTCCGCCCCACGTTTCTGGGTCACTCCCTCCGTGGGGAAATTCTGAGGGCGGCAGGAGCCCACTCTGCCCCCCAGGTAAAAGCCCGATTCCTATTGCACCTGCAGAAGCCACTCGACCCAGGCCCTGCCTGCCTCTCCACCTGGCCCTGGCCCCGCGAGCGCCATACACCAGCAGAACAGAGCCACCGCGGTCCCAGAACAAGCCCTGCCACCTCCCTGCTGACCCCGCACGTGTTCCCTTTGCCTGGAACACCGTTCTTGCCTCACTCCCCCAGAGCTCCAAACTCCCAGTGCAGAAGCCGCTCTGGTAACCCCAGGTGGCGTGAGGGGCTCCACAGCCCTCACACAAGTCAGCTGATTGGCCCAGCTCCCCGCCAGGCCGGCAGCTTGCTGCGGAATCTTCTGGCCTGTGGTTGGCGTCCTGTGGTTGAGTCCATGAATTGACAAGTGACACCGTGTGACAGTCAGTTCCACGGACTTGCGTGAGGCTGAGCTGCTTATTTGCTGGGTGGCCTTGAACAAATCTCTTGCCCTCTCTGAGGCTGCCCTGCTGGCCTCCAGGGGTTGGAGGAGGGCTGGCACAGTGCCAGGCAGGGCCGTGCTATATAAACTGTAAAGTGTCCCTAAGGGGGCGGCGATGTTGAGCCGCATCCTCGCCCAGGCCCAGCCGGCTCTCTGGGAAGCAGGCTCCGGTTGACGTGTCCGGCCCCAGGCGTCCTGTCCGCTGGTGTTGGCACTTGAGGCCCGGCAGTTTGGACATGGGGCCTAATGAGGATGGATGGTATCGGGGTCCAGAAAGGCGGCGGCCAGCTCCCTCCCAAACAATTGAGTTTCCGAGCGATTCCGTGTGGCAGGGAGGTAAGCCTGACAGACGCCCAGAGGTATCCGGGACAAGATTGCTTTTGACGGAAGCCCAAATGGATATTAACGTCTATCGGCCTCGCAAGCACTTCTCAGCTGAGAATGGCCTTTCTCCCAGGCCAGCTGATGCAGATGTCTGAGAGGGAGGGCTGAGCAGGCCGGCGCACCTCATCGACTCCACTATCGCCCCCGAAGCCTGGCCCGAGGAATTACCCGCCTCCCGGCCCCAATCCTGATTGACTTCCCAGGAGATTGGCTTCAAGTCCACTGGAGTGGAAGATGCATGGCCCAGGCCGGCGTCTTGGTGTTTCATTTAGCCTGTCCTAACCCTTAACTCTGATTTCTGGGCTCTGGCTGGTGCATTGGAGCTGTTCTGCCTGCCGAGGGGTTCCCAGACGCAAAGGCCATAACTCAGATGTTCCGAGTTAGGAAAACAAAAGCGCTTTTAGGCCCAGAATGTGAATCCAGTACATTTAAACTCTCTCCTCTGGAGCTTGAAGAGAGGTTTAGAGGTATGTCTGTCTCGGGGTCCTCGGGGGATTCTCAGCTGCTCTCCCACCAGCTCCTAACAGCAGGCTCTGCCCCCCGAGAGCATCTGCTTGCCCCCTGCCCACGCGCCTCGCTCGGGCCTCCCCGTCTCGCCTCCTGCTTGGATGGTTAACCACGTCGCCCTCACCCTTGCGTGCCACCATGCAGCCCCCAGGCATTTTTGTTTTGTGGCTACGTTCCCCCGGCGAAGGCAGAGTTGAGCAATTGCGACAGAGACCGTGGGAGTCCAGTGTGCCGACCCTGCTCTAGAAGGGGCTTCCCAGCTGGCAGATCTGGAGACCCCTAGGTCTTCAAGCCAGGGCCTCTGCCCCGCCACTCCACCCCTTTCTCCTGGCACTGGGGAGGTCTCAGGGCCACCTACGGCTGTCTCACCCCTGCCTTTCCATTGCTCCCACTTCCCTCCCAGGCAGGAACCAGAAGGCGCAAGGAAATCACGACGGCTCCTTGCCAGGAGACCACCAGGGTCTCTGCTCGCAGCAGCTGTGCTCCCCTTTTATCTCCTGCACACGTACCATCTACCGAATAACTCAAAAAGTCAGCCCTTGAACTCACATTAGCAACGGTTCATTCCAGGACCCAACCCTAGCACCCCCGGCACAACTGCTCGGGGAGGGGGTGGAGGCTCCAGCCTCAGGGAGTGGAAGGCGGCTCTGTGGTCAGACCTCCACCCGAATGGACCCCCAAGGGTCAGCACATGACCTCCACTCGCCCCATGCAAGCTTCTCTGAACGTGGAGATCTTTGGTGAGGTTATGGGCAGGTCTGCGTGGCCGGGAGCACCCGGGCAGGGCCAGGCCAAGGGTGGAAGTCTGGGTGAGAAGCCTCTCAGAGCGCCCCGGGTTCACGTGCACAGCCCCCTGGGTCACCCCAGGGTCCGCCCTGACCATCTGCGGGGCCCAAAGGAAGCGGGGCCTGGCCGAGCTGGCCACACAGCCCAGGAGACTCACTGTCCAGCCACCACCGTCAGTGCGCATGTCACAGTAGACCTGGAAGCCGGCGGGGTCGTGTGTGGGGAAGACAGAGTAAACGCCGTCCTCCTGCTGTCCACTCAGGAGGACGTCCAGACAGTCGCGTGGCCGAGAGCCTGAGACAGGGAAGGCCGTCAGGGCACTGGGCCTGGCACCCGTGTCCCCCCACCACGGCCCCCCACGCCGTCCCCGGGTCTCTCTGTCTTGTCCAGCCATCCAGCAATGTCAAGTGGGCTCCAGAGCCCTGGCCTTGGGGTCAGACCGTGGTTCTGCCTCTCCCTGGGTGAATCTGGTGAGTGAGCACCCTCTCTGAGCCTCACTTTCCTCATCTGGAAAATGGGTACAATGAGCTCCGCCTCGTCAGGCTGGGAGAGGGGTCAACAGGAGGGTGTGGGTAGGGCGCTCAGTGCTGCCCAGCAGCAGGAAGTCTTCAGCAAACAGCAGCAGTGTTTCCTTGTTAGTGGGGCAGGTGGGGGACAATGTGGGGACGAACCTGGGTACCCAGGTCACCCAAGGAAGGCAGCCCCCACCCCACTCACCATTGGCGCAGCCCCGGGGCCGCGATCCCCTGGCAGGCGCCCTCTGAAGGTCAGCCTTGACGTGGGGCCGCCCCAGCCCTCGGTTCCTCTGCAAGGCGTCCAGGACGTCACTGACGGAGTTCACTAGGTGAGCCATGTGGCCTTGGCTCTCGGAGAGAAGCTGTAGAGCACAGGGTTCAGTGGAGCACATGGTTCGGAGGAGCTCCGGGAGGGTGGAGCACAGCAGTGGGTGGAGCTCCGGCTGGGTGGAGTGCCGGGGGGGGTGGAGCTCTGGGGGGGTGGAGCACAGGGGTTGGTGGAGCTCTGGATGGGTGGGGCTCCGGGATGGTGGACCACCGGGTTTGGTGGAGCTCCGGGTGGGTGGAGCTCCAGGGTAGGTGGAGCTCCGGGTGGGTGGAGCACAGCGGTGGGTGGAGCTCCAGGTGGGTGGGGCTCTGGAAGTGGGGAGCATAGGGTTTGGTGAAGCTCTGGGTGGGTGGAGCACCGGGGTGGGTGGAGTGCCAGGGTGGCAGGGGCTCTGGTGGGCACACAGCCGTCCCAAAGGTGGAGGTGGGCTCCTGGTGGGATGGCAGCCCCTGCCCTACTCTGGCCCCCATCCGAGGCTGTCTCAGCCCCAGTGCTCAGAGGGCAGGGGCTCAGGTGGGAGGAGACAGAGTGGCTTCAGCAGACACCTGTGCCCCCGCTGCCCCCAGGCCCTGTTCTTCATCCATTTCTGTGCCTTCAGCCCAAGTGAGCTGACTAAAGGAGGCCCTGATGTTCAAAACCCCAACTCACCCACTGGCCAGTTACACAGCTGCGGGTGAGTGATTAGCCAAGCCTCAAAATGGGGCTAACCTGGCCTCCCTGGCCCAAGTGCTATGGGGACCGGTGACAACGTGGGGAGTACCCAGCACAGCGTGGGGCCCACCGCAGGCACTCAGTACTCAGTACCTGGGTGCCCACCTCACTGCAAGGCACCTTCCAGGTTACAAAACACCTTCACCCACCGTCTCTTCTGACCCCCCAGCGAGGCTGTGAAGGCAGGGGTGACGGGTCTGCACTGGACAGGTGGGGCCCTGGGGACTGCACTCCCACCCATGCCCCATGGCTTTGACTTTCCAGGGCCCTCTGGTGTCCACCCCTTCACCTGCCCCCCACAGTGTTGCCAGGAAGGAGGGCTTGAGGCATCATCCGCTTGTTACACATGGGGAAACTGAGGCCCAGAAGGAGCGGTCCCCCGGGCTGCCTGGCAGGAAAGGAACACTATGGGACCATGAGGAGGGGAGACAGGGTCACGGGCAGACTGCAGCCAGCGAGCGTGGAAGCATGCTGGGTCTTTACACACTGAATCTGTCACTTGCCAGATAATAATAGCTCGTTCGAAGAAGGAAAACAGAAATATACAGTGCCGGCAGTTTACAAAATATGATTCTCGACTTGTCTGGAAGCAGAGGCCCTGCAAAGCTTTTAGTTGCCCTGTCAGTTTCTCCTCTACTGAGCAGATGATTCAGTGGGGCTGAGGCCTTGGGGAGAGGCTCTGAGAGGGGCGGAGGGAGCATCGGGGCAGGGTGGTGGGTTTCTCCCTGGGCTCTATTGCAGGGTCCAGTAGACAGGCCCTGTTGGGGGAGCCCTGCAGAGGGATGCAGGCCGCCCCAGGGAGCAGGGGCAGGGGGCCACCCTGCAGGGTGTGGGCAGCAAAGATCACCGGGTGCATTGGTTAAGTCGAATCAGTACTGCCCATCCTTCTGTGACAATGCAGACACGCTCGAGAAACTCAGGCACGGCTGGCTCTTGCTAACGGGCAAGGAAGACCTCAGTTTAAACCAGCAAATGATTAAAGTTGAAAATGTACATATAAACATGCCCCGAATTAATGGGGAAAGTCAGTCCCTGCTCGCTGAGCCGCACAGATGCATTAAAGAGGAATTGGCAGCTTTTAGAGGCAATGAAATCGGAGTTGCTGCTTCCGGCACTTCTCAGTTGTTTGAGTTTAAACAAAGCACTTCGCCCCGCCGAGCCTCAGTCTGTCACTCCGTAGAATGGGGTAATGATCCCCACCTCCTAGGGCTATTGTGCTGCACAGTGCTTATTAACACCCAGTGTGGACCCAAAAAAAGATTTTCAGTGGCGGTCCCCCATGGGCTGAAACTTCAGTTTACAAACAATTTCCACCATCATAATAAAAGAGGTGCTGATGTGCAGACAGCCCCTCTCACGTGCCATCCGCCAGCCGAGCCCTGTACAGCCACGAGCTCCAGCATCCTATCAGGTGTGGACTGTGCTATCCCTGTGTTACAGGTGAGGAGGCCCAGCCCAGGGAGGGCACCTGACACGCCCAAGGTCCCACAGCTGGTACCTGGTGGAGCCTTCACTGTGCTTCACTGGCAGCCCCGCCCCCGCCTCCCCCCACCCCTGCCCAGACCCCGAGGCGCGGAGCCCACCCTTACCTGGATGAAGCGGCCCTGCTCGCTCTGCAGGGCGCTGAGCCCCTGGCCCAGCGTGCTGTGCCCCTTCCGCAGCCCCACGCACTCCGCCTGCAGCTCCGAGGCCCGGGCCAGCAGCCGGGGGAGCTGGTCAGCCAAGGTGTCCAGCAGCTCCCGCTCCTGTTCCCCCGCCAGCCGCGGCTCAGGCTGGCGCTGGCTCAGCGCCTGCAGCACGGAGGCCTGGGCGCCCTCCAGGCGGGCGAAGCCATCGGCGAGGTCAGGGCAGCGTGGGTCGATGAGGATGTTGAGGCGCGAGCCGTCGGCCCTGTCCACGGTGACCAGGGCGCTGTTGGCACCGGCTGGCCCGGTGCTGACGACGGGCGGGGGCGCCGTGCCCGGCGCATGGGCGTGGTTCAGGAAGAGCACGGCGCCGGTGACGGCCACGGCCAGCAGCACGGCCAGGGACAGCAGCACGGTGCACAGCGCGTAAGTGCAGCTCGGCCGCTGTGGGCCAGCCCGAGGCACGTGGACACAGAGACAGAGGGACAGACGGGAGAAAGAGGGGGCAGCATCAGGGGCAGGCCGGGGCCTCCAGCTCTACCCAGTGAGGAGGGCCCAGGCAGCCCTAGGACGGGGCCTCTGGCCTTTGTGAGGCCTGGACGAGGCTCAGAGGGTCCCTTTCTTGGGGATGGGGGAAGGGAGTCACACGGAGATGAGAAACAGAGTCCCAGAGGGGAGACAGAGACAGGAACACACCAAAGATAGCAAGATGGAGAGAGCGAAAGTTGTAGGGAGACAAAGATGGAGAGGATGACAAGAGAAACAGAGGCAGAGCTGGGGAGACCGATGGAGAGAGAGGCACCTTTCCCTCGCTGCCCCTGCCCTGGCCCATGTGGCCTGCCTGGGGTAGGCACATCTCCCCACATGGAGCCCTCCTGGGTCTGGTAAGGGCGGGAGGTGGAGACTCCCGCTCTGCAGCCAGACGGGCTGGACTCAGGTCCCCAAGCTGTCATTTCCTGCGGGGTGACCTTGGGTGAGGGACTTCACCCCCCTGAGCCTTGTTGTCCTCATCTGTAAAATGGGGGCAATAATGACATGCCCACCCCCATATGCCGGTGCCCGCTGTGCAAACTCAGGGAGAGAGCTGTAACGGTGACAGCAGCGATGCTACAAATCATTGCGCTGTCTCAGCGGAATGAGTGCCTTGGGGTCATGGGCGCCCGTCACTGAAGGTCCCTTTCAACCCAGAGCACCCACATCCCGAGTCCTGAGGCCGTTGCAGGCGCACAAGGCTGCCACGAGCCCCCAGGCAGAGGGTGGCCACCTGAGCATCTCGCCTCCCCCTTTCCTCTCCTTCCTCCTCCTCCCCCCCACCTCTTCACAAAGCACCCCCTCCACCCCCCAGACCCAGTAGGGACTAAGAACAAAGGAAGCTGGAACCCAATGCAGCTTGTAATTAAAGGAGGCACCATGATGTATAGCAATTCCAGACTCGCTGGACCGAATCACACCTGGCCCAAAGGGAGCTTGCAAAGCCATCACTGAGCATTTGACACACGGGGAAACTGAGGCCCAGAGAGGGCCAGGGGCTTGCCCACAGTCACACAGCAGATTAGAAGCAGAGCTCAGACTGGACCCTCAGCCTCCTGCCTCCTCCCAGGGCCAGGCATCTCCTACCACTGAATTTCCCCACATTTTCAACTTTCTGAATCCGAGACGCATCTTTGAATGGGTTAGTATATTAAAGCACTTGGAGCCGTGCCTGTCATGCTGTGTTTATGCAATAAATATTAGCGGCTTTTATTATCTCATGATCAATGTGCACAGAGCATCTGGAGGTGTTGGGTTTTTTATTTTCCACCCGAAGTGCTATTTCTGTGTCATTGATGCTAGGATGTACCTTCCCTGTTTTATTTTTTTCCCTTCATATTTTAACATCTCTGACGTTTGGGGGGAATCTTACAATTGTAATTGACAACTTTCCTTTCTTTCTTGGTGATATATAAAATAGCCTCTTACATCCTGCGTTTTACTATGAGAATATATGGTAGAGCAAACAGCTTCTTTTCCATAAATTCAAATTCTACAAGTAACTCCTGAATCTCCTACTTGGCACCAGAGGAGGATGAGGGCAGGGGTCTGTGTTGTTGGCAAGATGAGGGAGAGGATTCCTTAGCCTGGCGCTGCAGTGATGGGATTCAACACTCCACCCCTCCCCTCTCCACCCCTGCCCAGGCCCCGGGGGCACATCCATCCTGGGCTCCCCACACCTACGGGATTTACTCCAGCCAGACCCTAAGGTGTCAGCTCCCCTCCGTCAGCTCTGCACAGGCTGCTCCCTCAGCCCGAGGCATCCACTTCCTCTGCTTCTCTTCCACAGGCCTAAACTTGATCTCTTCCTTCAGGGTTCAGCTGGATGTCACCTCTTCCAGGAAGCCTTCCTGGACTGTTTCCTCAGCCCTTCTCCCGGTATGGGTGGGGCTCTCCCTCTGTGTTCCCACAGCCCTCTCTCCCCCCACGGTGGCATTTACCAATACAGTCATCACCTTTGACTTCATTCATTCACTCAAACACCCGTTCACTATTCCTCAGTGTCCCCATGAGTCAGGCTCCAAGCCAGTCCCTGAGGAGGACAATCAGGGAAAATCATCCCAGCCCTGCCCTGAGGGAACTCATGTCCCATGAACTATGATTCTTACCCTCTTTCGGGGCACGGATCCCCTTGGGAATTTGGGAATTTGATGAAAGCTGTGGATACAAGGAAATCTGGGACTTGGGGGCCTGCAATGCCCATGTCCAGGAAACCTGCCCTGGACCATGAGCCCCTCCACCCCACAAAAGGCACAGAGCGGCTGGTTGTTGGCTTGATGGAGGGACAAGCAGATGGACTAGGTCATTTCTCCGTGGCTGGCTTGGGGAGGAAGCAAAGGCCCTGGGACCTACGGTGCTTGGCAGGGCAGAGGCCATGACCTCCACGCTGAGCCCTGTGCCCACCTGGGATGGCCTGGCAGAGAATGAAGGCCACCTCCAGGCCGCCCCATCCCTGTCACTGCGGGTCAACACGTTCCACACGGGGCAGGCACTGCCTTAGCACCGCTAATCCTTGAGTGCGTACTGTGTTCCTGCCACTGAAACCTCCAACACCCCCCTGCTGTGGTTGGATTCATTTTGCAGATGGGAAAACTGAGGCTCAGAGAGAGAAGACCCTTGCCCAAGGTCACACGGGAGGCAAGCGGTAGAGCCAGCATTTGAACCCAGGCCCGGGTGACTCTGGAATCGCCCATCTGTGCCGAGGCTGCTTGCTGAGCCATCTGACCCCATTCCTGCCTCTGCCAGAAGTGTGACTGGGGTCTGAGAGACAAACCCTGTGTCAGCAAGTAAGTCCCTGTCAGGCTCCTCCCGGAGTCCGCTGGGAGACACCTTGCCCCGAGCAGCTCTGAGCGACGTCCTCCACTGAAGAGCATTAAGGTCCCCAGCTGGCGAGGCAGAGTGGCCAGCCTCGTCCCTCCTGTGTCCCAGGACCCCAGCCCTCTCGGCATCCGCTTCCACCCAGGCCCTTGGTCCCTGGCGGGAAGACAGAGGGCGCAAAGGAGGGGAGGGGCTGGAGAAGGCTACAAGGTGTCCCCTGAGGGGCAGGGAGACGATGAGCCTGGAGATGAAACAGGCCACTCAGCAGAGGAGAATTAGTCTTCAGAGATCACCTTAAACATGAAGTGCTGTTCGCTTTTATAGGCTGCCGCTTACGTGCCTTGCAAAGAAATCTGCCCGAGATGATAAGGGGGGGCTTCGGGCGTGAGCAGCCCAGCAGAGCGTGCGGGGGTCTGGCGCTTACTCATCAGCCCTTGGCTGGGGCAGGGTGGGTGCCCACACCCCTGGGATCTGCGGGAGGCGGGAGGAGGCACACGGGGCCCCCGCCTCTCAGGGCCAAGGTGCCTGGAGATGGGGAAGATATCCCAGGCGGTGGGCCTCAGAGGAACCAGGGTCTGAGACCCACTGCTGGCATTAAACACCTGTGTGAGCTCCCGGCTGGAGGGATGTGGCTTGGTCCCCTGTGTGACCCCCAGTGCCGGCCCACGGTCCAAGGCTGCCCGGGAAGTCCCAGCCAAGGGGAGGACAAGATGGGCTCGTGCCAGGGGAGGTGGGGGGCAGGAAGCCCCAGAGCTGCCTCGGTTGAGGGGTGGCGTCCATCCCAGCTGCCTCCTCTGAGTCCCCAGCCTCCAGAGGTGGCCACGGGGTCTGGCGGAGGACAGGAGAGCTCTGGAGGAAGTGGCTCATGGCCACCGTGCTCCGCCCAGCCCGCACCCCCTTTTCTTCCTTGTTTTTTAAGGGAGCTGGGTCGTGGTCCCCTGGGTAGGCTGAGACTACACTCCTTGTACCAAAGTGGGAAGAAGAAAGTCTCCCCCGCTGGGGGAGGCCAGGCAAGGCTGCTCCGAGCCCCCCATCTCCTAGGCACACCCCGGCCACCGGCAGCACAGCTGTTCATCGTGGCAGAAACACGCTGTGCGGCTTTGGATTGGGGAAACCAAGGGGGCCGTGGTGCGTGCTCTGGGCCCAGCAGGGACTCAGAGCTGCACGTGGGCTCACGGATCGTGCAGGGGGCGGGCAGCCCAGCCCCTGCCCAGCCTAGAGCCCCTGGGGGAGTCTTCCTCGCCTCTCCCCAGGAGCCCACATCTGCTCCCACGGCCAGGCAAATGACTCCTGACCTGGGCTGGACTCCGATCCCCTGACCCTGGCAGAAGGGGGATCCCAGAGACCCCTTGAAATGAGGAGCTGGATGTTCTGCTCAAAATTCTGGGGTCCCAAAGGCGTGGGCAGAGGGCTCGCTGGCTTGTTCTATGCGCCCTGAGGAAGAGTGCCCTGTCCTGCCTTTTTTTTTTTTTTTTTTTTTTAACATAAATTCATTTATTTTTATGTATTTAATTTTGGACCAGGGCTCGAACCCGTGTCCCCTGCCTTGGCAGGCGGATTCCTAACCACTGCACCACCAGGGAAGCCCTGTCCTGCCTCTTAATGTGACCTATCCTGAGGGCCATCTGAAGCCTTAGGCCACCGGGAAGGCCCCGGGGGGAGTGGCCAGAGGTGTTCTAGGGGACAAAGAGAAGGGTGTGGGAGCCGCTCACATCCACCCCCTCCCGGAGGCTCCAAGCCCCCCAGGCTCTGTCACTCCCCAGACGGCACTCAGCTCCTGTCCGTTTCAGATGAGGGAGGGTCTCCAGATGTTTCCTGTGAGGGTCTTGCTCACCCTCCCCACCCCCCACAGCTCCAGGCCTCCAGCCCACGGCGCCCCAAACCAGGCTCGCTCCACCCCAAACCTGAGCCCTCCTGAGATTCCCACCCGGGGTGGCACCAGCCTCGCCAGCCGCCCCCGCCAAAACCTCCCCGGGCTCCCCTCCCTCACCCCCCGCACTCAGCCAGCCCCTGGCTCTGTCCTCTCCACCTCCTCTAATGCCCTGGTCCCCTCTGTCCCCGTGCCCCCAGCCCTGCCCTGGTCCAAGCCCCGTCATCTGCTTCTACATCACCACAACCATCTCCCCGTTAGCCTCCCTGCCTCCGCCCGGCCCTGCCAACCAATTCCCCACCCGGTGGCCAGGGACGCTCCTGATAGCAAAGAGCCCAGGACACTCGTGCTCAGACCCCTCCAGGGCTGCGGAGGCCCAGGAGCAGGTCCCACCCCACCTCCCCCATACCAGCCTCAGCTACTGCTGCCCTCCTCCAGCCTCCGCCTGGTGGTTCTCTCCACCTGCCTGGCTTCTGTCATTTCCCCCAACACACCTTGGTGTCCCTGGAGCACAGATTTGGCAAATGCTGTTCAGCTTAAGCATCACCTCCCCGGGGAAGTGGTCTCTGCACTCCCACCCCTGGCCTCCCCTGGCCTCCTGGCCTCCCCATCACAGCCACACCACTGGGCTAGCGGGGGAGCTCCATGGGGCAGCCCGTGGCCAGAGGAGGGGCCCAGGAAATAGAAGGAGAAGGAAGGAGTCCTTGACTTGTAGCCCCTGTTCTTCACTTAATTCACCCTCCTTCTCTCTCAACCCAGGCACAGTGACCTCAACCCAAACCCCAAGCAACAAGACAACAGAGGCGTGTGTTGTTTTCTTTATAGTGCCCATCGTGGTTTGTAATAATCCCACATGTGAGTTTGTTCCTCCCATAAGACTCTAAGCTCCCGAGGCACAGGTTCACAGCTACATCTCCTAGATGAGGTAGGGACTCTATAAATAGTCACTGAGTGAATTAAATGCAGCAGGGTTTAGGTTAGACATCAAGAAGAACTTCCCAATGAGAATTTTTTTTCCCTTTCTGGAATGTTTCTCAAAGTTTTGAAAATATCAGGAGACATGGCCTGGGATAGTTCAGAGGTCGACCTCCCTGTGGAGTGGCTTGACTCAGGGACTGCTCAGAAAAAAGCCCTCCCCTCCCCGCAACAGGGGGAGAAGGTTACAGGGTGACTTCCTGCCCCACACTCCAAGACTAGGAGAATCATGTCTATTTCTAGATCCTTTTATCTGAGCAACTCCAAACTCCTGGCAAATATTCCACCGTAATCTCCTGCCCTAAGGCTGTCAGAGCACCTTCGTTCTGCAAGGGGAGAAGGGAAGTTCTAACGAAGTTGGCACCTTGTCCAACGTCACCCAGCAAATGAGGAGCTGAGGCCAGACAGGCCTGGGACAGAGCCGGCCCGAGGCTGTCCCTGAAACAGCAACACTTGGATGCAGGCCCTTCAATGGCAGTGGGTGCTACGCATGACCTGGGACCACGCACCGTGCGCTGGACCCCTCTCCTTGGGAATTACATAATGTGCCTGAGTGGGCTGAGCCAAGGGCAGCCAGCCTCTCTCCCTGCATCTTCCCAGTAAAGCTCATCGGCCACCCTGGAGGACCCAGGTTCAAGTCCTGGCTGTGGCTCTCTTAGCCTCAGTTTCCTCATCTGTCAAATGGGTTGATCGTTCTGCCGCCAACCTCCCAGGGTGGTTTGACTAAGAAAGGAGAGATCTGCAAATGAACCCAGCTGGCACTCAGAGTGTGGCATTGGCATCTTTTCTGGAGGAAGTGTCCTGTTAAAGAACCTCAGCCAGGCCCTTCTGGAGGGAACTGGGTGGTCAAGTTGCTTTCCCTGGTGGGCAAAGGGGAGATCGGGACACTGACAGCCTGTAAAAAGGGACAGGCTGCTTTGAGAACGACCCTCCTCAAGGGTGCACAGTGCTTTACAGTTTGCAAAGCACACCGGTATTTCACTCGGCCCTCGTTAACAGCCCTTGTGAAGTGAGGAGGAAGCAGGGATTGCTCTTTCCATTTTGCAGATGGTAAAGCCCAGACTCAGAGAGGGGGGGTAACTTACCCAGAGTCACGCAGCATGTCAATAGTCAAGATGAAACTATTGGAGAAGCAAAGGAGGAGAGAAGGCCGGGCCCAAGGGAACCAGGGCAGGTGAGGTTCTCTCTTCCAACAGTGGGCACAGGAAAGGCCTTGTCTCGTATCTGAAGCTTCAGGCAAGCCTGGAGCTGGCATAGGACAGCCTGTCTATATGCTGGATCACCAAAGGAGTGGAGTGGGGAAGTGGTGCTTGATATTGGCCCAGGCCTCTAGGACCACAAGCCCTCAGCAGCCTCCAATGCCAAGGGGCAGACAGCTGGGCTCTGGCCTGGTGTCAGCTGGAATATATTTTCCAGGAAGCAGCGGAGGGGCTGGGGCCTGCCCAGGAGGCCTTAAAGCCACATTTCAAATAGATCCCCCAGAAGCCACTTCCCCTTGAGACACATCAGCACTTGCTGGCTCCTCTCCCACAGTTCCTCCTGGCAGGGCTTCATGCAGTTCAATTCAGCAAATATCCCTCAGCTCCCAACCTGAGCTGCGTGGAAGGACAGGAGACTGGACTCAGGGGGAGACCCCAGGATGGGGGCCCAAAAGGAGTGCATGTCCACTGGGAGCTCCTGATGGAATAGGGACTCAAGGCTAGGGAACATGGCAGGGAGAGATAAAGGCAGCTGAGCAGCACAAGCTAAATGCTGCTGGGACTTCAAGGCAGAGCCACCAGGCATCAGGGAGGGCTTCCTGGAGGAGGTGGCATCTGAGTAGGTTTTGAAGTATATGTAGGGTTTTCCTGAGTGAAGTGTGTGTGTGTGTGTGTGTGTGTGTGTGTGTGTGTGTGTGTGTTTGGGGGAAGATGAGACAGCAAAGGTTTGGAAATGGGCAGTCTGGTGTGGGACCAGAGGCTGGCAAATGACAAGATGACAAGCAACCAGTACCTGTAAGGAAACTAACGGGAAGGGAGAGTGGGCCAGGCTGGAGATGGCTTGAACAAGTCGAGGAGGTAAGACTGCTCTTGGTAAGCTGGGAGAAAGTCAGAGCCCAGCAGGAGAGGACTTTGTGTCTGGGGCTGGCTTGGGTGTGCACCTGATTTAACAGAGGAATAGCCCAGCCCGGGAAGGCATTGGGAGAGGCTTGGGGTCAGACCTGCCTTTGAATCTTTGCTCTCCTGCTAACATGCTGTGTGACTTGGGTGCATGCCTCGACCTCTCTGAGCCACCATCCCCCTGTGACGTGGGCATGTGCATCCCTGCCTAGCCCCCAGGCTGCTGCAGAAAGTGAGATTGTGCAGACGGTTGGGAAAGGGCTTTGCAGAGTGTGGAGGCATGCCACGGCAGTGTCACTCCAGACAGAACGCGCAGGCTGCCGCTCCTGAGAGTGAGGGGCCGCCAAGGCCCGCCCCTGCCACCCCCTTCCTGCCACTGCAAACAAGAACTGTTCCTTCCCCAATGACATCTGTCTGGGAGAAATTTGAAATTTAAAACGGGCAGCTCCATTATTTCCTCTGCTTGCCGAGCGGACTCCTCATCTCGCCTGCCTGCACCAGTCCCTTGGCGGCCCAGTCTGGGGCAGCCTCAGAGCTGCTCCTCCACTCAGCCTCCCATCTCCAGCCCCCTCTCTGGCCAGCCCTGGAGCTCTGCCCTCACCCCCTTCCCGGGCACAGCCCGGGGCACCCTCCACTGCCCCTGAAGAGGCAGCAGGAAGGGTGGAATGAACAGATCTGGAGCCCAAGGATCCAGGTTCAAATCCCAGCAGAGTTGCATAGCCTCTGGCAGAAGCAACCCTCGCTGAGTCTTACTTTCCTTGTCTTAAAGCTGGAGAATCGCAATATCCAGTGTTCTTACATGAGGCAAATATTTATTGATTCTCTACTGTATGCGGTGGGGGGTAGGCTGGCTAAAGTGTGAGGATTCAGAGGAGATGGGGGTGAGGGGGCGTATGCCAGGCGCCTAGCACAGGGGGTTCCCAGGGTGAATATTTAGTAAGTGGTTCAGATGCCCATTGTAGAGGTGAGGAAACGGAGACTCACACTTAAGGGCCGGTGACACTGTAAACTCCATAGGTCCCCTACTGCCTCTGCGCAGATGGGCACCTGAGTCCGTTGTGGAACAACGGGGCTTCTGCAGGGGTGCCGCCCCCATCCGCAGCCCGAACCCCAAGTTCAAGCCTCCTATGGAGGAGGAGGAGAGGAGGGTGCCCGCCCCAACCCGGGCCTGTCGAGCCTCACGGGGGTACGCCCCAAACTCCCGCCCGGGTGCCCAGCCCCCCGGCCAGAGCGGCCACCGCCTCGCCCACTGCCCCATGTCCCCACGATCCGGGCCGCGCGTACCTGCGGCTTGTCGCGCGGCCGGTCCTCAAGTTGGGAAGCGCCGCCCACGGTCTTCCACCGGTCGTTGACCATCTTCCGGCAGGACTGGCGGGGACGCCGGGCGAGGTGCGCCGCTGCGGAGCGCAAAGGCGCAGACGTGGGCGCGGGCTCGGACTAGGGGCGCGTTCTGCTCGCCGGCTTCCCGCCTCGGTGCCCAGCGCCGGGGCGGCCCGGGCCAGCGGGCGTGCGTGTGCGGGTGTGCGAGTGTGTGTGCCTGCCGGCGTGTGCGCGGGTGTATGCGGGCGACAGCGGGAGCGGGAGCGCGAGAGCCGCCGGCCGCCAGCCGCCTGCCCGCCGCTCGCGCTGCGCGCCGTCCCCGCTCGCGGCTCCCGCGCCTCCCCCTGCGCGCTCCTCTCCCTCTTCCCTCCTCCCTCCTCCCTTCCTCCTTCTCAATCTCCGTGTCTTTTTTGTCTCGTACTCTCTTTGCCTTTTATTGCTCCTCCGGTCTCCCTCTGACACACACGCACACACTGCGGACGGCGATAAACTCCACCTCCCCAAAGCCTAATAAAGAGGAGGCAGACCGGCCCAGAACCCAGGGCCCAGCCCGGAGGGCAGCAAACAGCCGCGGGCAGCCCGGCCCTCGCCGGCTCCGGAGGGGCCCGAGAGCCCCTGGGGCCGTCTCCTCGCAAACTTCCTCCCGGGCCGGACCGGCGCCAACTCACCGTGCGCGGGGGGCGCGGCGCCGGGCGGGCCCCGTGGGCGCCCGGGATGGGCCGTCGGGCGTGTCTCGGGGGCGGCGCTGCGCTCCTCCTGGCCCCCTCGGGGCGCTGGGCTCACCCTGAGACCCGGGCTGGGCCTGGGGTGTGGGCCGGCCGGCGTGCGCCCCCTGCCGGTCTCCGAGGTCTGAGTCCGGACCCCGGGGCCAGTGCGCCCAGTCCCGGAGTCTCCAGCCACCAGGGACCGCCCCCTCCGGACCCCGACCCGCAAGGCCGGCTCTGGGGGCGCTTCGGCGACAGTCGGTAGACCTGTATCCCGGCGCTCGCGGACGGTGAGCCGGCCCGACGCCTCCCAGCCCAGGCGGCCCGCGGGCTGAATGGGGGTCCCCGCCGCCGCGGCAGCCGCCGGCGCCGCGGTCTCAATTACGAGCTGCTCCTCGCTCTGCCCGTGCTCCCGGCCGATCGCCCGCGTTTCCCGGCCGCGCCCCGCGCTGCCTCAGCCCCCGCCTCCTCCTCTGCCCGGGAGAGGAGGGATTTGTGCCGGGAGGGGGCTTCTTAGTCGCCCCCTTCCATCGGCAGCACTTTTAAAAGCATTTAATCCGCCCGGTGCAGCCTTCAGAGGTAATTGACAAAGTCCTTAATCTGCGCTGTTAACGAGCTGCTATTGTGGCTTCTGACCGGGAGGCGCCCACACGACCCGACGCCCCATTCCTGGCGGGCCGCCCCCTCCCCGGGCCGCCTCAGGAGCCTGACCGACTGCCACCCCCGTCCCTCTCTGCGGCCCCTTATCCTCTGCTCCCCCAGCTTCAGAATAGACCCCCCCTATTCCCTGCCCCCGCTTCTCCCCAGGGCTGTTTCCCGGCTGCCAGGGCGCCTTGGTCCGCCACGCTGTTCCCTGGCACCATCTTCGTCTCTCTCCCGCCGGCTGCCAGTCTGTCGCCCCATCTTCTTCCCTCTCCCGGCCCCTCACGGATGCAGCAGACTACCTGGGGGTGGGGGTCCGGGGCACTCCCTGCCCCTTGCCACCTAAGCAGACTGTCATTCACCCACAGAAGCTGGGTTCACAACCTGCCAGCTGTTTGTCCCCAGCCTCCTCTTCCTTCCAGGGCTGCCTGCCGGCCTCACCTGCTGCCCCACCCCCTCTGCCCCAAGGGAGGCAGCCCAGCGACCCGGAGTGGGTCCCACGGCACTAGCTGGGAGTCAGGGGACCAGGGTTGGAGTCCTGGCCCCATGGCTCTTTCTGGATGGCATCTCTCCCCGGAGGCCTTTCCTGTGGCTTAAAGGGATTGGCAGGTGACGGCGTGGGCCATCAGGCTTGGGCAGAGAGGTGTAGTGGAAAGCACAGGGCCCTGGCCAGATGGCCTGGGGCAAGCAGCTGTGCCTCTGAGCCTCAGTTTCCCCATGGATGCTAAAAGGTTAACAGCACGTTCTTCAGAAGGGCTCTTGTGAAGTTCTGAGAGATAGTGCATTGAAACACCTGAGCAACTTTCCCACTATGACTTGGGCAGATTTCCTGTCTTCTCCAAGCCTCAGTTTCCTCACTGAATAAGAATTCACAATCTCCCCCTTCTAAATGGGGGAATTGTGAGGTTTGTAGGCATGATGATGGGACTGCAAATCGATTCCAGTTTGGGGAGAGCATGTAAATTCCAGACGTGTCTTATGCACAGACAGAAGACCACCCTGAGGGGACCCTGAACTGAGATTCTAAGTGTTGGGAGGGATACTAAGGACCAAAAGAGTTTCAGGGTATCTGCTCTGGGTGAGCAGGGAAGGCATCCTGGAGAAGGACGGTGTGAGCCAGGTTGTGAAGGTGGGGACAACTGGATGTTGGGGGGAAGGCATTTTGTGAAGCCAAAAAGCAAAGGCAGAGGATGGAGAGCGACAGTAGCCTGCACGGGCAGGTGCCAACCGGAGGACGCTGGCTGGAGGATCGCCTCCCAGGCCTGCAGAAGGGCGGTTGGACAGCTAAGCGGGGGCCACCTAGCGGCTCCTCCTGGCACTGTTTGCTGTCAGGCTGTCTCACATGCTCGGCCACAGATTCCTCACTTCCCTGCCCGCGGGGCCGTGGTGAGTGCATGTGTCGGCGTGGTCTTCCCCCCTCACCCCCTCTGTGATGGTGCCGCTGCTCAGCCCCCCCAGAAGAACAGTCAGCCCTGGCGCAGCTCTGCCAGGAGCCTGCAGGCGTTTACTCAGCGCCTTACACACTGCACTCACCTGACACGCTTGGGGTGGTGTCTTGGGGAGGGGAGGGGCCGCCACCCTGTTCGGCGGCCCAAGGAGATCTAAGTGAGCAAAAGTGCAGCTGACCCCACAGAGGGGACAGTGCCCCGCCCTCTGAGTTCCTCTGGACAAAGTTGGTGTCCACAGAGCCCCAGGGATCAGCCCATGTGTGCTCAGCGGGATAGAGGGGGATCAGGGCTTTCCAGCCAGCCCAAGACAGGGCATTCCAGGAACCAGCCAGGACTTCAGGGGAGCCGGACCCCAGGACCCCCCAGGCTGCCCCGGCGCCCCGACTGCCCACTCCCTGTGCATCCACTCACCCTTCTCCCTCTGGCTCACCGATTCCCCATGTTCTTGTCTTTCCTGCCTGTGGCCACCTAGGTGTGATGGCCCCACCAACAGAAAACTCTCGTCTGGGATTTTTAGTTTAAATTCCAGAGAGATGGGCTGTGATTCGGCCTGCTCATCCTTTGGAGCCAGGACATATCAATCATAGGTCATTAGCTGGCCAAAGACAGCTGTCCTTGGTCAGGTGCCTACCATAGTCCGAAGGAGGGCAAGGCTGTGGGACCCTGACGCAGGGCACCCCCCTTAGCAGGGAGTGGGCACAGGGCAGGCAGTGAGACATGCCAACATGAGAAAGGTGGAAAGGAAGAGAGCCTTCTCATCAAGGAGACGAGAAAGAGTGTCCAGAGACGCTGGGTGACAACATTCAGGTTACTACTGTTTGACTGGCTGTGATCCATTGCCCATCTTCCCTACACTCAGCCCTGTGCCAGGCACACTGTATCCTCCCAGCCACCCTCATAAATGAGAGCTATTGGTATCCTCATTTTATGGATGACAAAACTGACTCCAAAAGGTAAGTTACATAACTTGGGTAAGAGTGCTCTTAGTAAAATGATGTAAATAATAGCTACTATTCAGGAAGCATTTTTCATGTTCTGTGTACCATTCATTAGCAATATATCTTATTTCATGTAATCCTCACCAAAAGCCTATGGGTGTTATTAATATTCCCATTTTATAGATGAGGAAACTGAAGCTCAGAGAGGTTAAGTAACTCAGCCAAGATCACACAGCAACTGATGGGGCCAGAATCTGAACCCAGGGCTCTGCACTGCTGGAGTGTATCTCCCTTTCTCCCCTGCCTCCATCCTTTTGGTCGGCTAGAGCTGGGCCTGAGACCAGTGAACGTGGAGCTCAGTGAAAGTGGGCTGAACGTTGAATGCTCTTGTCTCATGGGGCCCCAGGGACTGGCTGGCAGGGAGGTTGGGACCTCTGGCCTTCGTCCACCCGGCCTCTGCCCTTCGTCCACCCGGCCTCTGCCCCACGCTGCCGAGGGCACTCAACTCTCACTGAAAAGCTGTCTCAACTTACCTCTGACAGTCACATTTATCATTAAAAATAAATTTATCTTGGCTTCCCGTGGCATGGAAAGCTACTGTGCAGTGATTCAATGGGCTTGTCACCCCTCACGGTTAGGCACGGGGAGAGGAACAACTGGATGGTCTCCAATGCCAGCTCCTCATTTTCTGTGGCTGGAGCCAGAAACGTACAGTGCGCTGACATTTAATTTAGCATCCAACATACCTTGACATAAACCCATAATACAAAGGTGGGGGCGGGAGTGGGGACTGCCAAGCCCGGCGGGGGTAGGGGCATTCCAAGTGACAGGGCGGATTTCTTTCTTTCTATTTTTTATTTTGCTTTGTCAACCCTGAGTGGTGATGACAGACCAGAGGCTGCGATCAAAGGCGAGAATTAGTATGGAGTGAACGTGCGTGTGTGAGTGTGTGAGCTTTTGGTGTTGATGCGCTGTGCACGGGCCGGTGGGTCTGCACCCCGAGTCCACTGGGATTCTGTGTGTGGCATCTCTGCGGCGTGTCCTTTGGAGGGAACCAGAGAAACGCGTGCCAAGGCCGGGCCCTCAAGGCTGCGTCTGGAACCCAGGAGAGGGAAAACTCAGGCAGAATGGGCGAGATGGGACCTCCCCATGGGTCTTGGTGTCCCCAGCCCTTTCCACAGGTCGTCTGAGACATAATCAGTGCTCTGGAAATATGGAGCAGGACGGGAACACTGTTATTTTAAAAGCTGGAGGCAGAGTTCTGGCTTTTTATTCAGCAGAACATCCTGATGGAATATTTGGGTGCGAAAAGCTGAGGCTCAAGCTTGGCCAGGGAGGGGAGGGCAGGACCCAGGAGGGAGGCAAGAAACCCAGGGAGAAATGTGGTTTTGGCAGAAGCAGCTGGAAGGGGAGGGGCCGTGAGGGAGGGAGAAGGGAGGCAGAGGGAACAAGAGAGGGGCAGGTTGAAGCCCACCCAGCCGGATGGGGGCCTCGGGAGGAAGCCGGCTTGGAAACCCCAGCGCAGTTATGAATACGAGAGGGAGGTTTGTGGTTTCCATGCCGTGCTGCAGGAGATCCCATCTGTTACCCCCCGGTCTTTGGTAAGAGTCTGCTCTGCCCAACAGCCTGTGTTCGCAAGGCTTTGGGGGAAATGGAGGGAGTGGGCCCCGCCCCCGCCGAGGTCAGCGCAAGGCAAGGTGAAAGGAAGGTCCGGCTATGGGAGGGCAGGGGAGGGATGCTACAGAGGTCCAGAATTCAGGCCAAGCAGGAAATTCGACCAGCAGGTGACCTGAACTAGAGCCGTTTCAGTTTTCATTTTAGAGGAATCAGGATAGGTGCCATTTTACTGAATGCCCACCGTGCCAGGCAACATGCAGGTGACTTGGATTTTCTCACTGAAACCCTCACAAGAACCTAAGAGGCAGATGCTATCACTTCTTATGCCATCTCGCAGATAAAGAAACAACTAAAGTACGTGAAGGCCAAGTACCTTGCTCAAGGTTATACATCTGATAAACATCACAGCTTGAATTTGAGCTCTGCAATCTGGCCCCAGAGCCCACTTCTCCAGAACCCACAGCTGCAGAATTCCCTATGCAGCGAACGCTTGGGTTACCAATGTTTGTTGTTGAAGGAAAGGAACTGGGCATGGAAAACAAAAATCTTGCAGCCAACAAAAATCAACCAACCAAACAAAAATCCCAACTTACAACTGGCCAAACTTTCAAAAATGGCATCCCTTGCTTTCTGCTTCTTTCACATTCTGTGTACTGTAAGATACTGGATTCACCATCTCAAGTTTCTGCAGTGCTAATCCTGTTGGTCGCTATATCTGCCGACTCTCACTCATGGTGATTGTTTTCCCGTGTGTTTTGTAATTTTGGATTGTGTGTTCCTTCTTTGTTAGAGCTTTATTTTTGGGAATCCGGTGTGTTCTGGGCTGAGAATTTGTCCTTCCCTAGAAGAATGGCCTTTGTTTCCACTGGGCACCTGTGGATGCTCTGAACTCAGGGCTACTTTAAGTTCTCACCCTGCATGTAGAATGAATTCAAACCCCAAACCTTCATGAGAACAGACCTGTGGTTTTTAGTCTAAAGTGGAAACTTCTTTTAAAAAATTTATTTATTTTTAATTTATTTTTGGCTGTATTGGGTCTTCGTTGCTGCATGTGGGCTTTCTCTAGTTGTGGCAAGCAGGGGCTACTCTTCCTTGTGGAGCACAGGCTTCTCATTGCGGTGGCTTCTCTTGTTGCGGAGCACGGGCTCTAGGTGCAAGGGCTCAATAGTTGTGGTTTGTGGGCTCCAGAGTGCAGGCTCAGTAGTTGTGGCGCACGGGCTTAGTTTCTCCGTGGCATGTGGGATCTTCCCTGACCAGGGCTCGAACCTGTGTCCCCCGCATTGGCGGGCGGATTCTTTACCACTGCGCCACCAGGGAAATCCCTAAAGTGGAAACTTTTACACACATTGTAAAGCAACTATACTCCAATTTAAAAAAAAAAAAAAAAAAAAAGTGGAAACTTTTTCCTTGTTCTCTTCCCTTCCCCCAAAGATGGAATTTTTCCTAGTCTCTGCCCATTTCCATGCAGGTTCCCTGCCACCGTTTCTGGCCACTGTTGATCTCCTTTTTTTTTTCTTCAGTTTAGCTACACATTTAAAAGAATATTTGTGATATCATATCCAACTTCTGTAGGCTCTTTTGTTGTAGGCGTCTAGTCTACCATATTGTTGAAAAGTCCCTTCTTCTCTCATGCCTATTTACTTTTTTTAACTTACAAGAATAAAGTCTAATTTATATATGATAAAATGCACAGATCTCAAGGGTAGCGTTTGGTGAATTTCGGCCACCACACCTGTCATTTCCATCACCCTAGAAAGTTCCCTCATGTCCCTCCCCCAACGCACTGCCCAGCCCCCATCCCCCGAGGTAACCAATGCTCTGATTTCTATCGCCATAGCTTCATTCTGCCTTTTCTTACATTTCATGTAATGGAACCGCGTGGTGTGTGCTCTTTTGGATCTGACTTCCTTCGCTCAGCATTAGGCTGATGAGATTCATCCACGTTGTGTATTTCAGTAGTTTGTTCCTTTTTACTGCAATAGTATTTTATTTATGGTTCTGCATAATTGGCTTAACCACTTTCCTGGTGATGGACATTTGGGCCATTTCCATTTGGGGCTGTCAAGCCCAGTGTGGCTGTGAACATTTGTACGCCCATGCTGGTGCACACGTGTACACATTCCTTTCAATTGCTGGGTGATGGGATGGGAGTAAGTTTAACTTTATATGAAACAGCCAAATTGCTTTCCAATGTGGCCGTACCGTCTGACACCCCACTAGCAGTATGTGGGGTGCAGGCGCCCTGTATCTCACACCTGGTTTTCTCCCAGTGTACCTGTGGGTACCACGTGGGTGATGGTGGCTCTGGTGTGTCTGCTGGAAGCCCCCTTGCTCACTCACTCAGTCATTCCACAAATATCTCCTGAGCACCTGCCCCACAGGCCTATCCCACCTGCCTTGCCCCATTCATCTGGGCCTCAGGGTGGCCGGGCAGCCTGCCCCCATGTGCCGCTCTGCTCGTGCGGGTGGTGTCCTTTCCTATCACGCCTGCCAGAGGGTTTGTGTTGCAGCCATGGCCGGGAGGGCAGCTCAGCTGTCATCTGTGCTCCACAGTTGGCGTCCTGGTCACACCTCAGAAATGTGTCAGCGTGGGGAGGGGCCTGTCGATCATCGTTCTATTTCCCATTCTGCCACTCCCCCACTTTCCAGGTACACTGCCCGGCACCCACCAGCATCAAGGGCTGAGGGCCGTGCCCTCATGAAACAATGGCCAAATTGCTTCCCAGCGTGGTTGTAGCACTTGCTGCTCTCATTAGCAGCATGAGGGGTAGAATAAATTCAGAGCCTATGTCTCCATGAGAACAAGCCTGTGGCCATACATTTATGGGAGACACTTTTTCCTTGTTATTCTCCTGGCTCCTTCACCTGCAGGTGGATTTGTTCTCAGTCTGCCTGTTCACTGAGGGTGTGGCCCTGACTTTCTGCTGGGTTCTGACTCCCTGCCTTCCTGGAGCCTAAGGCCTTGGAGTGGGAGGTTCCAGGTGCCCCCCATCTCATGCTCCAGGTCTCACCTGGAGTGCCAGGTGAGGCCAGATAGAGAGAGCCCAGCAGGTAGACCAGCCCCTGAGAGCTCCTGTGGGTGAGAATGTCCCAAGCCTCAGTGGAGATTGGACCGCCCTCTGGCGGGGCCCAGGGCTCAAGAGCCGTGGTTCCCGTGCAATCCATGCCCCCTTCTGGAGACCCATCTGAAAGCCCCCCACACACACCCCCAGCACCCTGCACCAGGCCAGCTGAGCTCCAGGGAGAGCACTTTATCTCTCACCTCTTGCCTCACTTCCCATGTCCAACCCATCAAAGAGTTCTTTCAACAAATATTTATTGAGCACCTACTATGTGGAGCTTAATTGTAATGAACAAATAAGATACTTTCAAATGGTGATGTGTGCTCTAGGAAAATAAAACAGGGTGCTGTCATACAGGGTGGTTGGGGGGGAGGTGGTGCTTGAAGGACAAGAGGGAGCCATGGGAGGCTGAGGGAGGGCTCTCCAGGCAGACGTGGCAGCAGGTGCAAAGGCCCTGAGGTAGGATCGAGATTTGCATATGTTAAGACCTGACAAAGGCCTTGTGGTTGGAGCACAGTGGACAAGGGGGCAGAGATGAGGTTGGAGAGGGAAGGAGGGATGGATGATGGCAGGGCAGGGAATGAGTTTGGATTTTACACTGGTTGCAATGGGAAACCATCAGAAGATTGTAACAGGGACATGGTGTGAGCTGATGGAAGCTTTTGCAAGTTCATTTTGGCTGCCATGTTGAAGCTGGGCTTCAGGGGGCTCTGGGTGGGAGAGCAGGGACCACGGAGGAGGATGCTTGCAGCCCTCTTAGTAAGAGATGGAGGCAGCTCAGACTGGGGAGTTAGCAGTGGATATGGAAAGAAGTAGACAGATGTGGGACACGTTTTAGAGATGGAGCCAGTAGTCTTGGCCGATGGAGTGGATGTGGGAAATGATGTAAAGGGAGAGAGCAAGGGTGATGCTGAAGTCTGGGGCCCGAGACCCAGGTGGATGGATGGTGGTGTCACTTACCAAGACAGGGGAAGCCCAGGGGAGGCGTGCTGGGGCTCTCTGATCAGGAGTTCTGTCCCTGCCATGTTAAGTTTGGGGTGCCTGTTAGACCTCCCAGAAGGGCATGGAGTGGGCATCAATACCAAAACCTGGGGTTCCAGGGAGAGGTCCAGGCTGGAGTCATCAACTCTGAGCCATGAGATGAGAAGAGGTCACAAGCGGGTGGTGGGCTCTGGAGTAGATGGAATTATTGCTCCCTCTTAGGGAATCACACAGCCATGCCCTTTGCTTGGTAACTCTCCTGTGCCTCCCACCCCATTGACATTGGACTTGGCCATGTGACTTGCTTTGGTTCCTGGAATGCGCGCAGAAGTGCAGAGTGATGTTCTGAGCCCAGACCTTGAGAGATACCGTCCTGCACTTGTCTCATGACCTTCAAAAGCACACGCCCTGGGAAGCCACTGGTCCCAGGGGTTGAGAGACATGTGGCACAGGCCTGAACCCAGCAGAGCCACAAACCAGAAAAACTTATGCTGCTGCAGTAAGTCATCGAGTGTTGGGAGTGGTTATTACACAGCATTGTTGCAGCCGGAGCTGACTAATGCACAAGAAGAGGCAGGGCCAGCTCCTCCTTCCCAGGGCAGGGGGGAGGAGGAAATGCAGCCGTGCACTTGTGGGCTCAGCGCAGCACCTGGTGCACAGTGAGTGCTCAGCCAACACCACTTAGTGTTACTAACATGGAATTAACTGTGAATCTAAACCAGAGATGCTCCCCTAAGTGTCTTCCCAACCCTGGGTTCCTCATGGTTGCCCCTGCCACAATCTGTCCCGTCTATGTTTCTTTCTTCGACTTCATCAGTTTTTCCAGTTGTAAAAATCACCTGTTTCAGTTGTGCCCAGAGACAACCCTGACTTCCATTTGGGGTTCTTCCTTCCAGTCTTTTTTCTAAGTATTTACCGGACACTATGGGCCACGGGACCAGCAACGTCTTGGGAATCTATTTGTATGTACTGATATAAAACACACACAGGGAGAGGATCTTGGTGGTGTTTTTGTGGGCAGGCCCGTGGAGTTGAGATGGGAAAATATCAGCAGGATTTATTCAGTGTTTACCAGATACAAGTGCAGCAGGCACCGCTGGATCTCTGCCCACGTGGGCACTCACCACGTATGGTTCCAGAATGTGCGGAGACCTGCACCCTCTCCCCCAAGGGCAGCCCTTGGAGAATGACAGAGGGGAATCAGAGAGTGAAGGGTAAATACCCCAGCTCCCTCACTCTCTGGCAAGGGCATGGTCTACCCTGTTTCCCAGAGTCCCCCTGGGGGCCGGTGCTGCAGGTGCCACACAGTACAATCTGATACACAACACGCCCATTGCAGGCTGCCTTCCCTCCCTGCCTCACCCTCCTACTCCCTTGGCAGCGCTTCTTGGGATCACCTCCAAATAAACCTCTTGTATTTACATCTCTGCTTCTGGGGAAACCAACATAAGGCAACCAGGTGCTGCGTGTATAGGCTTTACGTGTATCTCTGCTCCCTCTCAGTCATTCAGCAAATTCTAGCGTAACCATATTCTTGTATTACTTACTGCTACTGTGTGCCAGACTGTGGCCAAAGCGCTGATGGAAGTGACCCAGCGTCTGTGCCCCAGCGACCAGGTCTCACCCTCAACCCAGAGGAGCGCCTCAGGCTGAAGTGGAGATGGTTATTTCCGGCGTGCATCATGTTTTACCATATGGAGATCATACCATACATACCTTTGCGTAACCTGATCGTGAGAATTGTCCCAGGTTCTTAAAGATTCCAAAACTCACTTTTAGAGTTAAGCCTGTGTAATGATGCTGTTAGCTAATATGTACGGAAGATGATCTCTCTTTCAGGAGCTGAGCTTAGCCTGCTCCAGGTGCTAACTCATCAAACCCTTACAGGGGCCCGTAGCTAAGTCCCGTTATTCTCCCCATTGACAGAAGAGGAAGTTGAGGCACAGAGAGGTCACAGCTGTAGACTGGAGATTTATATCCGGGTCATCGGACTCCAGAGTTGGGGTCCGGGACACAGCGTTTATAAGCCTCCCTTATTTTTGGACATTTACTTCTATTTTCTAGTTGTTGTAAACAATGCATAGCTGGGCCCCCC
The DNA here is from genome assembly GCF_949987535.1 of Balaenoptera acutorostrata. NCBI lineage: Eukaryota > Metazoa > Chordata > Mammalia > Artiodactyla > Balaenopteridae > Balaenoptera > Balaenoptera acutorostrata. The sequence continues at coordinate 120,211,662 of NC_080069.1, forward strand.
CACCCCGGCCTGGCCCCCCTTGCTGTCGGCCTTGCTAATTACTTCCTTAGGGTGGATTTCTAGGAAGAGAATTACAGGGTCAAAGGACGGGACTGTCTTGAACATTCTTCATCCCCATTGCCCTGCTCTGGCCTTGCTTTTGGAATCTCTTACCTTCTTTCCCACTGTCTTGAGCCAAGCATCACTGGGAAGCGTCCAGCCTTGGCCTCTCTCCATCTGGTCCCAACCTGCCCAAGTCTGCACCTGACCTCCAGCCCGACATCCCAGGTCCTGACTTGTATCCCCACTGAGGAGGGCCGAGGCTCTCAATGAGGCAGCTTTCTCCCAGAAAGGATGGGAGAGGAGGGGAGGGTCTTAATGGAGGGATCGTGGCTGCTCCTGGCACACAGTAGGAGCTTGGTTATCATTGAATGAACGAATGAATGAATGAACAAGACCCCTGGCCTGCCTGGATCCACTTCCGGTTCCCCAGCAGCTCCTTGTGAAGCAGCCTCCCCACTCTGGAGCCCACAGGGGCAGCTCCCCACCACTGGGTGGGGAGACAGGAGGGAAGGGGACATGCAGACCCGAACCCCTCGGTCTGCAACCAAAGCCCTACGGCTATCCCTGGTTTCATCCCCACTGTGCACCTTTCCTGACAAGTGCTTTTCTTTCAGAGACGGGTGCTCCAGCCAGGGCACCTTTGCTTAAGCCAGGCCTGCTCCCCAGGGTACCCTGGAGCTCGGTTTTCTAGTCTGAACAAACAGGGAACAAAAATACCTACTGTATTGGTTATCGACTGTGACATTACAAATTACCTCGAAACTTAGCAGCTTGAAACAACAAACATTTATTATCTCACACAGTTTATGAGGGTCAGGACTTCAGGAGCAGCTTGGCTGGGTGGTTCTTGCTCAGCGTCCCCCAGGAGGATGCAGTGAAAATGCCGGCTGGGGCTGCATCATCTGAAGGCTTGACTGGGGCTGGAGGACCCACTTCCAAGGTGGAACACTCACATGGCTGCTTGGCGGGAGGCCTCAGTTCCTCGCCACATGGCCCTCTCTAGAGGATGACTTGAGCATCCTCACAGTATGGCCCCTGGCTTCCCCCGGAGCAGGGGATCAGAGAGAGCAAAAGAAGCCACAGTGTCTTTTATGACCCGTGATTAGAAGTCACACTCCATCATTTCCTCCACATTTTGTTCATTAGAAGTGAGCACCTATGTACAGTCCACATTCAAGGGCAGGGGAATTCGGTTTGCCCTGAGAGGAATGGAAATTTTTTAAAACCACCAGAGCTGCCTCCCGAGGGTGCTGAGAACACATGGAGATGTGCCTGACAAGCACTGAGCCTGGTGCTGGGCACCTGCAGGCCCTCAGTCCATGGTGACTCTGCTGTTTTAGTATAACTGCCAGCACTCAGCCTTATTACAATTACCCAGCACCCAGCACCCAGTCTATGTCAGATGGCACCAAGAGCTGAGTCAAAACTGGGAACCAGAGTGGATCTGTTTGCAGCCTAAAAGAATGGTGCACCTGGGAGATCCAGCTGCATGCAACTAATGCAAGAGGACTTTCTGCTTTAGGGGTTCAGGAGGAGAAATGAGGCAGGGTCGCCTGGAACAGTTGTTCAGGCTGTGCCCTGCACAAGGGCGCTTGGCCGAGAAAGGTGGTGGGAGCTGAAATGCGTGCCTTTTTCTAATTCATTCAAAAGCACCAGGTGGGATGGTGGGGCCCCAGAGGCATTAGCACGCGTCTAGAAGTCGAGGGTTTGGAGGGGATGGTACGGGCTGACCCAGAACATTCGAACCAGCAGCAATTCCCAGGAAAGACTGAGACTCTGGACACAAGAGTGTGTCTGACGGGTGGGTGGGGTTGAGTTCAGCTCAGCAAGGGGAAGGGGACTTCTCTCCATGTCCGACCTGAGACGCAAGGCTGAGTCCAGCACTCACATGGACACAGCTACCGGGGCTGGGTCCCCTCGCACTGCTGCCTCCTGGGGCTGGGAGAAGGGCCCTGGCCAGGAGCCTGCTCAGGGGGCTGGGGGTAGGACCTGCAGGCACGGCACTGGAGCCCCCTGCTCCTGGGGCCTTGAGAGCCCACCCCGAAGACTCCAGCAGTAACCAGAGCTCTGAGCGAGGGCTGGGGCCTGCCCTGGGCCAGGTGGACCTTCTAGAAGCATCTGATTCATGCTGGGAGCCTACACATAGCTGTCATCACCACTACCACGACCACCACTTCTGGGGGGTAAGGGCAGCTTCTGGAACTTAACCCCAAAGCACGCACCATTCAGCCACCGCAGGCCCCACAGTGTCAGGAAGGACAGTGGGAGGTAGAGGCCTTTCCCCCTGCTGGTCCCTGCCCCGCGTGGAGTCAGAGACCCCTCGCTCTGACGGCGTGAGGATCTCTGCCCTCTGGGCTCACCTGGTCTCTTGCTCTCCCTTGTGTAGCCAACCCAGAGCCTGGCTCAGGCATAACTCCGCTGGGCCTTCAGCTCCTGCCTCTCCCCCTGGGGACTGCCATGCCCCCTTGGCCTGAGCTTGGGGGTGCTGGGCCCCCCAAGGAGTGCACCTCTAACACAAGCCCACGCAGCCAGCCCTGCCCACCTGTCATAGCTGCCCCTGCTGAGTTATAGGTTACAAACCCCCTGGCCCAGGGCAGGGGAAGGACAGCCCGAGTGTCTGCTCTGTGCCCAGCAGTTATCGAGGCAGACTGTCCCTTCCCTCCGGGGTGCTCAAGTGATGGGAAAGAGCGAGGAGTGGGGGACCCATAGGGGGAGGGGTGGCTCAGGGCTGTGTGGCGGGAGCCGGGGCCTCCCAGATGCCCCCAGCTCCTGGCACCAGCTCTGTTCTGCCCGGAGCCCCATGGCTGAGCCCTCAGCTCAGAGCTGACAGCCATGCGAATCCTGTCCCAGGCTGGCGGCCGCCCCTGGCCGGGAGGGGGCACTGAGCCACCCGGAGAGCTGGTTTGGAGTCCCCATTCGTTGTGGATGGCATCACGGTGCCACCAGGAGATTATCTACACCCGGCTGGTCCCCGGCAGCCGGCCCCAGCGCCCCAAAAGAAGGCAGCTACCTATTAAGGAGAGTCCTGGGAAGGGGGCCAGGCGGGAGGAAGGCTAATCAAGCCTCCTGATTGTAATCATCTGAAGGTGCTGGCCTTCATGCAGACCAGGGCCTGCCTCTGCGGCTCAGCAGGGCTTCTCCCTGCTGGGACCGTGCTGGGTAATGTTCTTTCGACATAACTCTATTTAAATTCACATTTCCATCATCCCCCAGAGGAGCCGGCAAGAGAGCTGAGCTGCATGGTGTAAGCCAGGAAAGGATTAGATGGGGTGGGTGTGATTTTTTTCCTTTTATTTTCCCTTAGTGATGGAGATGAGGTTATAGGGGGCGGCTGTTCTAGAATCCTACAGCGTCAGAGTCAGAGGGCCGTGAGAGGCCATCCAGCCTGAACCTCCCCCCAGCGTCCAGATGGGAAACTGAGGCCACAGGGGCCCTCAGCACACACAGCAGAGCCCCCTCGCCGGCTTCCTTCCCTGACTAACCCCGGGGCGGGTGTCGAGGAAAGGCCCAGAGCCCAGGTCTTTGCCCCTTTGCTAATTGGCAGGTGGGACAACTTCCCTCGAAGCCGACCAACATGCCGACCAGCTGAAACCCCCCAGAGACCCAGCCCCTCCCCTGCTGTGCTGCCGAGTGAGCTCGTCAGTCACCTTTCTCCGGAGCACAGCTGGGGCCCCATTTCCTCTGCAGGAGGCCCCCAGGGCCTGGCAAAGGCCAGGGCGTCCCAGGAGCGGAGGAGGGGGCAGGCCCAGGCGCAGGGCCAGATCTAGCAACCAGGAACGTGGCTCCCGGGGGAGGCCGAAGCCTGATAGAGGGCTGAGTATACAGGAGACGGAGTGGGGGGAAGGGGGAGGAGGCAGGGGGAGGCGGGGAGAGGGGGATTCAGAGAGAGGAGCCGGCCCTCCCGTCCTTCTGCTGCCCACCTGGAGGGCGGGGGAAGCGTAGAGCCGAAGACAGGCGGCAGCAGGGGAGAGGAAGTTAGCTGCGTTTGGGATGAAACTCTTAGCCTTATGAATGCCAAAAATGTTCAAAGAAGCATCTGGTTTTGTTTTTTTCAATTTCCCCCATTATCAACAGCTTGGGTGTTGCGGAGAGGGCTGCAGCCCAGCCTGGATGTCCCCACTGCCAAGAGGCCTTGCCGCCCTGGTGACGGCGGGTTGTGTGCGTGTGAGGACCTCTTCCTCCGAGCAGCCCGTGGGACCCACAGCTCAGCCAGTCACGTGAGGCTCAGGAAAGCTCTTCACCTCCGAGGCTCCTCGTCTGAGACCCATAGGAGGGGGGTTTTGGCTTGTCCTTAACTGGACTCCAACCCACTGGGATGTACTGGGTTCTCTCCTCTAGGGTGAGCACATTCCATCCAGGGCGGTGGGCGGCGGGGTGGCCTCCTGTGTGGATCCCAAGGCTCTGGGCTTCTACCACTCGTGCCCAGCGTGGGCCCTCTCCTACATTTTGGACCAAAATTTTGTCCCGTTCCAGGGCCTGTGCTGAGTCCTGACCCAGGCTCAGAGAGGTTGAGACACCCACCTATGGTTGCACAGCCAGGCAGTGCCCTCATCACTACCTTGTGCTGCCCCCTTTTGGGTGTCCCTGTGACCAGGCTGATGGCCCCAGGGAGGTGCTGGGTAGAACCTGGACTGAGAGTCAGGCACTTTGCATTCTAGACCAGTTGCCTCCTCAGCTGTGCTCCGTGACGTCTGTCCAGTCACATCCCCTCTCTGGCCCCAGTTTCCCCATCTGCTAATCAGGTCTACCTCTTAGGACCACTGCGGAGGTCAAAGAAGACAAGGGCTGTGAAGTCAGTCTGCGAAGGAGTTAGTGAGTCACACACTCAGATGCTATCGGGGCAGGCGGGTATGTGAGGTGGCCCAGGGAAGGGTGACTGGTCGGGGGAGGGGACAAGGGGTGTGCCAGTTTCCTCCAGCAGGTCTGCCACCTTCTGGCCACCTTCTGTCCCTGCAGCGGGGGCCAAATATGAGAGGTTAATGCGGTGCTATGTAGGCAGGCATACACGGTTTCCTGTCCCTACCTCACCACTTACCAACTGACCTTGATCTTGAGGAGGTGACTTTGCCAGTCTGAGCCTCAATTTTATCATCTGTAAATAGGATGATAACACAAGAAGCCACACCTCCTTGGGTGGCCATGAAGATGCAGCGAGATAAGGCTCATTGACTCCTTAGGACAGGGCTTGGCACACAGCGAGGGCTCAATAAATTTTGGCTGCTGTTGTTACTATCATTGTTACCACCACCACCATCACAACCATTACCACCACCAACATCATTATCACTACTATCACCATCATCATGACCATCAGCAACACCATCAGTACCACCATCAGCACCACCACCAAGATAACTACCAGCATCATCACCATCATCACCACCACCACTATCACCATCATCACAACCACCATCAACACTATCACCATCATCACCACCACCACCATCATCACCACCACTATCACCATCATCACCACCACCACCATCACTACCACCACCATCATCACCATCACCACCACCACTATCACCATCATCACCACCATCACCACCATCATCACCACCATCACCATCATTATCACCACCATCAACACCACCACCATCATCACCACCATCACCACCACTACCACCATCATCACCACCACCACCACCATCACCACTATCACCACCATCACCACCACCACCATCATCACCACCATCACCACCACTATCACCACCATCACCACCACCACCATCATCACCACCATCACCACCACTATCACCATCATCACCACCACCACCATCATTACCATCACCATCACCACTATCACCACCACCACCACCACCACCATCACCACCACCACCATCATCACCATCACCACCACCACTATCACCATTATCACCACTATCACCACCATCACCACCACCACCATCATCACCACCATCACCACCACTATCACCATCATCACCACCACCACCATCATTACCATCACCATCACCACTATCACCACCATCACCACCACCACCATCACCACCACCACCACCATCATCACCATCACCACCACCACCATCACCATTATCACCACCATCACCACCACCACCACCATCACCATCACCACCACCACTATCACCATCATCACCACTATCACCACCATCACCATCACCACCATCATCACCACCATCACCACCACACCTCCCCATTACTTTTACACAAAAGTCCTCATTCCCCCCCTTTCACCCCAACCCTACTCTCCCCATAGACCATCAGGGACACCCCCAGGGCCTGGGCTGAATCTGATGGGCCCTTGAGCATGAGAGCTCTCTACCCAGCTCACAGGGCCCGGTGTTAATGCCTTGATGATCATCCCAGCTCAGGCCCGCCCAGTGGGACCTGCTTATGAAGCAAGGGCCTATCTTTAGCCCAGATTTCCTGCTGGCCTCCCCCCGCCCCCCCACCCGCCAGTCAGCCCCCTTTTCCATAAATTATCAACATCAAACCTAAGAGGGCTCACAGAGGACCAGGATGGGGTAAACCATGGACATGGCTACCCCAGGGCTCCAGCCCCAAAGGCACCTGGAAAAGGGGGTGAGACAGACTCTGCAGGATACGATTTGGCCAGGAGCTCAAGGATCCTGCCCCAGACCCTGGTCACCCCACCCCAGAGGCCCCTGAGGGAGATTGGTTCCAGGGACGATGATGGTGAATGAGAGGTGAAATGGGACTTGAGTGTGCATCCAATTCCAGAAGGTTCCGTGGAGAGTTCTGCCTAGTCCTGAGCAACTCGGGTCTAAACTGCCCCGACTAAAGTGGGCTGAGAGGTGGTTCTGACCCCCAGGTGTCCACCCCAAGTCTCTGCCAGGAAAGGAAAAGTCAGTTCTCACCTCAGGCTCTAAGAAAAGGGGTATGAGAATCAGGGTGGGGTGTGGTTGGTCTGCCCTCCCTGGGGCCGGGGCCTGGACTGCCCACCCAGGCTGTGACGGGAGTAGGGGGCCCTCAAAGGCCGAGAAGAAGGAGAGGAGAGGGCTGTGGTCATGGGCTCTGACAGCTCCACACAGCTCCCTCAAGCATGGTGGCCCGGGGGAGAGGCTTCCTCTGGACCCTGATGGGAGAGCAGAGTGAGGGTGACCTCCTCTCCCCAGAGGCCAGCAGTTGGGATCTTGCCCTGGAATTGTCTCTCAGCTCACATGACTGGTTGGGAGGGCTCAGGCCAGGGCAGAGAGAACAGGTGGCCTGAGGCCAGGATGGGCTCTGCCGTCCACAGGGCTGGGGGCCCTGGGACCAGTCACTGAATGGGAATCTCTAGCTCCTAGAATCTTCCAACTACTGAATCTGGGGACCAGAGGATCTTAGAATCATGAAATCATGGGCCTCCCAGGATGTTTGGGATAATTTTTTTTTTAAAGAGAGATAACAAATGGCAAAGGAATTTGGTAATTCTTCCCAAACGTGAGGACGGCTGATTGCTTTGTGCCGTCTTGGAGGGTGGGTGTGGGGTATCTGGGAGGGGGTGGAAACACAGAGGGGGCTGGGGAGGCTGCCAGGACACCTGCTGCTTCCTGAGTGAGAGCCAGAGACTGACACCCACTCCAGATGTTGCCAAGCCCCCCTGCTCCCACCTTCTCCTGCTAACTCCCATCCCTGCTACTGGGTCCCTGCTAGCCTGGGATGTGGCTGGGACCAGGAGGAGCCCCCAACCCAGTGCCCCCTCCCCCAGACCCAGCTACACTTTCCCCATCTTCAAATGAGGTCTCTGGATTCGATTTTAGCTGCAACGCTCTGTTTAAATGAGATCTCTTAAGGAACCCCGCAGTCTAAGAGCAGAGTTGTTCTGGGTTGGGGGGCACGGGGTACTGAAGGCCCCTGGCCCCCTCCTGGTCTCCCAGTTTCCTCCTTCAGCCCCTCCTGCCTTCAGCACCCCCAAAGCCACTCCACAGAACCTGAGATTGTGAGACGTCTTTAACCCCTGGCCTGGATGGATGCTTTGCAGGCGTAACACCCAAACTTCTGCACATTGGAAAGCCCTTGGATTCTAGGACAATGGGTGAGCTCCTCAGATTCCAAGGGAGCCTGGGCTCCTTGCCAGCCTGGCCGTCAGCTCTGTTCGTGTCTATAACCAGCTGAGCAGGGGCCCCAGATGTCAGCGGGTGGAGGTGACTGAAGGAGGTGGGAGTTGGCGTGTCTGCTCCGAGGAAGGGGCCCTTCCGAGGGCGGACCTTGGGACGCTCGGGGCTACACAGTGCTGCTCTGGGACCCAGGGGACCAGGCCTGGCCCAAAGCAGGTGCTTAATAAATAGAGATTGAATAACTGGCACGGAAGGGGGTGGCCCATCTCGCATCGCGGCCTGAAGCCAGCTTCCTGGGTGATGCCAGGAATCTTACAGTGGGGCTTGCACCCCTTGGGCATTGGGAGGGTCAGCGGGTGGGGGTGGTGTCCCCCGAGAGCTATCAAGTGCCCTCTGTGATGTGTCCTGAGGGAGAGAGACCCCAACAGGGCGGGAACTTGCTTGGGGGTCTGACCTGGTCAGGAAGGGTCCCCTGAGGAAGCGACAAGGAGCAGATGAGATGGGAAGGCTAACAGGTGTTACAGGTGAGGAGAGGAGGGAACCAGGGCCCTGTGCTGGGGTGGGGGGGGGACTGTGGGGGAGGGGAGGAGAGGGGAAGGGTGTGTAATGGGGGCTGCAGGGCAAAGGGAGACTCTGTGTCCCCTGCAAGCCCCGCTGGGGAGAGAACCGGGAACTCGCTGATGGTTTTAACCAGGGGCTTGATGTGATCAGCTGGCGCTTCTGGAAGTCCACTCTGATGGTGAGAGGAGACGGACTGGGGACCAACCAGGGGCTGCACAGGGGCCAGAAGAGGTGCTGGCCACTTGGATCAGCCTGGGGAGAGGAGAGGGAGTGCGGAGGACAGAGCTGGCAGGGACTTAGGAAGGACAGTGTCAGAAACAGGTGAAGGAGAGGCGGGCGTCATGAGTGACCCTCAGACTGGCATCTGGCCCAGGCATTTCAATGACGGGGTGCTATTCACTTCAACAGGAAACCCGGGTGAGAACCAGGCTTGGTGGGTAGATCTGAAGCTTCCTACTGACACAGTGGGTTGGGGGAGCCCTTGAAGCATTCCATGCGGCAAGTTAGAGGCCGCAGTTAGAGGCGGTTAGAGGTCCAGGTGCCGGACTGCAGGTGCAGGTCGTGTATCATTGCTGCACGCGGGGTGATCATGGGTGCAAGATCCCGGGGCCGAGTCTCAGGGACTCCTAGCTTGAGAATCCTAGGTCGTCATCCTGGGCAGGCCGCCTGCCGCTTGGCCGAGGGGAGCTTCCTTCGTCAAGTGGCCGGTATGGGACATCAGTAAGGACAGGTGGCCTCCTCGTGGGAAGCCCCCAGGATCTGGGTGGCTCTGAGTGTCGGCTGCAGCCACAGAGTCGTGTGGATGGTGGGGAGTAGTAAAGTGAGTCCTGTGGCTCACGTGGCTTTGTCAGAACTCACAGCTGCCAGGGCCATTTAGATGCAAGAGAGTCGGTAGCAACCCTTCCAAGATGCCGTGAATCCGAGAATCTGTGACCTCTGATTCTCAGACACTGATCTCAGAGTCAATGATTGGGACCCATCACAAGCAAAGCTCCCGGGGGGCCGTCCCTGTGCCCCTCTCCTAAGGATGCCTCCAGCTGAACTTCCACCCTCAGCAGTGGCCCCTGACACTAGTGGGGGGTCAGAGGATGGAGGGAGAAGTGGAGGGACGAGGGGCAGGCCTCCCGCATCTGTCCCTCAGGCTGGGGGCTGCTTGGAAAGGGACCAGGCAGCCTGAGTTGCGTCCCTGCCCACGCAGCCCCTCAGACATCCTCATAATATTAATATTATTAATATTAATATTAATAACGAAAGGGCCTGCACTTGGCTCCAGCAGGAGCTTGGAATGCCAAGTTGTCCCCCGCAGACAGATGAGGGAGCACTTCGGCTGGCTGCCGTGGGCAGGGCCCCGCCCCTGGGGGGCCGTCTGGGCCGTCTTTAAGAATGCTTTGTTAAGCCCCATTAAATATGCATCGTCCCCATGAAACTTTAATGTCCCATTAAAGGTGTCACATTTGTCACCTCCTGGGATGAGGGAGGGTTGAGCTTCCAGTGCTGACATCTGGCACTGGGGACCCAGGCCCAGCCCCTCGGCCAGCGCCTGGGCCTTGGACAAGGCACAGCTGGGAGACACCGCCCAAGGGTGTGGATTGTGCCCCAAACCTCATGCACCCACCCCTGCCCTGAGGATGGGCGTGCTCCTCCATAAGAGTTTCTCCTCTGGGCAAAGCTGGGGTCAGCAAACTCTTCCCGTAAAGGGCTGGCAGTGAATGCTTTCGGCTTTGCATGTACATCTTTGATTTCTTCTGGCAACCCTTTAAAAATATGAACACCCTTAGCTCACAGGCTGGAGCTGAATTTGACTCTGGGCTGTAGTTTGCCAACCCCTGGGCTACCATATTGTGCCTAGAGACGGGGGAGCAAAGGGCTTTGGAATCAGGCAGACATGGGCCAGGGTTGGTGACCTTTGAAATATTCAGCAACCTGTTCATCTTTGTTCCACCAATCAGAACAGGTGCCAGCTGAGCCCTGTTACCCTGCCTGCCCCACCTCTGGGCATCTGTTTTCTCTCTTATTATAAAGTGGGTACACAAACAGGGCCTCCAAAGACTGTCATGAGAATCAGAGATAAGGTGGGAAAACACTGACCAAAGCAAGCTAGGACTTTATACCACAGGCTGTCCATCAGAATCACCCAGGTCCTGAGAAAATTCTGGGGGCAAAACCACAGTGAACGAACAAGGCAAGGTTGTCTGCTTTAACCACATCTGTTCAATGTAGTATTAGAAGTTCTAGCCACAGCCAGAAAAAGAAATGAGAGGCGTCCATCAGAGAAATGAAAATCAAAACTGGAGATACCACTTCACAACCATTAGGATGGCTGTTACTGAAAACAAAACAAAATAAAACAGAAAATAACAAGTGTTAGTGCGGACGTGGAGAAATTGGACTCCTGTGCACTGCTGGTAAAAATGTAAAATGGTGGTTCCTTAAAAAATTAAAAATAGAATTACTGTACGATCAGCAATTCCACTTCTGGGTATATTCCAAGAAAAATATATTCCCAAAAGAACTGAAAGCAGGGTCTCAAAGAGGTATTTGTACACCCACATTCTCAGCAGTATTATTCACAATAGGTAAAAGATGGAAGCAATCTAGATGTCCATCAATGGATGAATGGATGAACAGAATATGGTACATCCATACAATGGAAAATTACTGAGCCATAAAAAGGAATGACGTTCTGATACATGTTACAACGTGGATGAACCTCAGAATCATTATGGCAAGTAAAAGAAGCCAGACACAAAAGGCTGAATATCGTATGATTCCATTTATACGAAATACCCAGAATAGAAAAATACATAGAGACACAAAGTAGAATAAGTGGTTGCTAGAGGCTGGGGGGAGGGGTTGGAGGAGGAGAGAATGGAGACTGACTGCTTTATGGGTAGAGGGTTTCCACTGGGGTGATGGCAAAGTTCTGGAACCCGATAGTGGAGATGGTTGCACAGCAATGTAGAAGTATTGAATTCCATTGAACTGTACACTTTAAAATGGTTAAAACGGTACATTTTATGTTTTGTGTATTTTACCACTGTAAGCAAATACCAGGAGATATCCGGGCTGGTGGAATTGGACGGTGCCGTGTGAGACCCAGGAATCTGGGCCTCTGATGTACAGCCAGGGTTGGGTGGCAGCCACCTAAGGGAGGGGCTTCAGGAAGCGTACGTTTGGAGAGGAAGCTCACGGGTGGGGGGAATAAGACGGTGAGGGGAGCAGTTTCCCTCTAACCCTCTGTTCTGTTGAGCCCTTGGGGCCGAGCAGCGTGGACGCCACCCGCTAAGGCAGGAAGGCTGTGCGGTCGAGCTGGCAGTCTGCGGAGAAAAGGCGGGCAGAGTCCAATCGCTGCTTAGCTGGGTTATGGTGACGATTCATAGACCAGGGTGGCGAAGACCTTTTGCTCCACGCAGAGGCAGGACCCCAGGACCAAGCCCCAGAGATGAGCCCGAAGTGGCCACGCCTGTGCAGGCCCTGAGCGAGGACACGTGGGTTAGGGGCACGGGCGGGAGGTGTTGCTGGGCAAGGGCCCTGGCCTGACGGACGGGAAGGTGGTCCAGAGCACGGGCTGGGGTCCCAGTGCTGCCACCACAAGCTGTGCGACCTCAGATGTGACACCTCCCTCTCCCAGCTTTTAAATGAAGCCGTGAAGGCGCTCTCCTTCCTGCGGTGGCAAAGCTGAGAGGGGGCCGCACCTGGGCCTGGCACGGGGTGGGCACCCAGCAGACGCTCCCGGTGGTGGCTGCAAGGGCAGCCTGCACTTTGCTGCCCAGGCCTGATCTGATGGGGTGCGGCGGGCCCCCCAAGATGGATGCCCAGCTCCAGCCTCCCCTCCCCTCCCTCCTTCAGGGTGCACCAGCCAGGGTAACATTGCACAGAAGAGGCTCCACGCGGTTTCTGAGCTCGGAGAAGGAGGCCTGAGGTCCAGCAATCCGCGGGTGGTCAAGAACACTCAGAACAGCCTCTGAGGAACAGTGGAAGGGACGGGAGATACCTAGTTTCCAAAATTGTTTATCAGTAATCTACACTAGCCAGACAACTCACACATGTTCAAGAAGTGAATGAATGAGTGAGTGGACGGGGGAATCAATGAGTGAATGGCTCTCTGCCCCTGGTGGTGGACATTTACCTTTTTTTTTTTTTATTGGAGTATAGTTAATTTACAATGCTGTGTTAGTTTCAGGTGTACAGCAAAGTGATTCAGTTATACATACACATATATCTATTCTTTTTCAGATTCTTTTCCCATATAGGTTATTACAGAGTACTGAGTAGAGTTCCCTGTGCTATACAGTAGGTCCTTATTGATTATTTATTTTATATATAGTAGTGTGTATATGTTTTTTTTTTTTTTTTAATTAATTTATTTTTATATTTTTATTCTTGGCTGTGTTGGGTCTTCGTTTCTGTGCGAGGGCTTTCTCTAGTTGTGGCAAGCGGGGGCCACTCTTCATCACGGTGCGCGGGCCTCTCACTATCGCGGCCTCTCTTGCTGCGGAGCACAGGCTCCAGACGCGCAGGCTCAGTAACTGTGGCTCGCGGGCCTAGTTGCTCCGCGGCATGTGGGATCTTCCCAGACCAGGGCTCGAACCCGTTTCCCCTGCATTAGCAGGCAGACTCTCAACCACTGCGCCACCAGGGAAGTCCAGTAGTGTGTATATGTTAATCCCAAACTCCTAATTTATCCCTCCCTCACCCCCTTTCCCCTTTGGTAACTGTAAGTTTGTTTTCTATGTCTGTGAGTCTGTTTCTGTTTTGTAAATAAGTTCATTTGTTTCATTTTTTTTTTAGATTCCACATATAAGTGATAGCATATGATATTTGTCTTTGTCTGACTTACTTCACTTAGTATGACCATCTCTAGGTTCATCCATGTTGCTGCAAATGCCATTATTTTGTTCTTTGTTATGGCTGAGTAGTATTCCGTTGTATATATGTACCACATCTTCTTTATCCATTCTTCTGTCGATGAACATTTAGGTTGCTTCCATGTCTTGGCTATTCATTCACCCATTCTTAACGAAGGACTTGGGTTGCTTGGTCCGCCTGCTCCTAGGACTTGGGTGGTAGAAGCAGATTTAAAAATGGAAAGAACAAGAAGGGTCCGTGTCCCGATCTCACCTCTGTGGAGGTAGTTCTGTGGCCTCGGTCACGTCACTTCTCTTGTTGGCCTCCGTGTTCTCATCTGGAAACGGGGTCTCTGTGCCTCACTCTGATGGTCCTCAGGTCCCCAGATGGACCTGGCACGTCAGAAGTTTCCAGAAAGGGTAGCTGCTGCTGGACTAGTGGTTCTCATCGTCTTCACCTCGTTTAACCCTCGAGACCACCCTGGGAGGCAAGAGGTGGGGCCTCCCCCTCCATTTTGCAGATATAGGAACTGAGGCAGGAGAGTGGTGAGCTGGCCTGGGGTGGGAGGTCACAGCCCCGCCCATCCCTCTGACCTCAGGCACTGCTGTCAGGTGGTCCATCGTTCTGTGTCCTGAGCACTGGGACAGGGGGATGGCCACACACACGCCCCTCACCTGAGGACCAAGGACAAGACCCCATAGCTGGGATGACAGTGGGCCCAGGACTTCAGCAGCTTCACCCAAGCTCCCCTGAGGAGGCTCAGACCCCATAGCTCTACTCCCCCCAGCGCCCCGGATCTCCGGTGTCCCCCATTCTCTGGGTGTCCCCCTGTGTCCCTGTCTCTGTTTCTGGGTGTATGTGTCGTGGTGGGGGTCTCAGTCTCTCCCTCTCTCTGTGCTGTATCTCTGTGTGTCTCCGTGTTATGTATTTATCTGGGTCTGTCTCTCTCCATCCCTCTGTCTCTGTGGATTTCTGCCTGTATCTCTCTGTGTCGTATCTCTCCGTGTATGAGTATCTCTCTCTGTTTTCATCTCTGTTAATCTGTGTTTCCCTAGGTCTCTCGTGTCTCTCTGGGTCAGTCTCTCCCCCTCCCTCTGTCCCTCTCCTTCAGTGGAATATCGATCCGCCTGGCTTATTAAGCCTCATTATCTCTCAGAACATTTGCCTTTGAAATTCCAGCAGGTGGGCTGGGGCCTCGGGTAGCACAGCCTGCTCGGGGCCCAGCCGGAGGGGTGCCGGGTCCACTTCCCACTTCCCATTTGTACAGATGCCAGACCAGCCTTCTTGAGGTCTCTGCCAGCCCCTGCGGCTCCCAGGCTGCGGGCAGCCATCGCCTGTGACAGTGACAGCGACGGTGGCAGGGCAGGGCCATTCCAGGAAGAGTCGCTGTAGAAGGGAGTGGTGTGCAGGGAGAAGCAATGGTCCCAGCACCACGGCTGGGGGCTCCCCTGCAGGCCACCCAGGGCTGACCCCCTCCCGGCGTGCCACGGGGAAGAGGCATTGACCTAGGTCTGCGGGCACCGGGGTTCACTGAGGCCCCAGAGCAGCAAGTCCCCGGCTGCTAACACAGCCCGGCTTTCTTCCAGAGCGTAGTTGCACACACCGGGGCTGCGGGGGTGGTCCCCTGCTTCCAGCAGCCTCCCATCGGCCCCAGCCCCAGCCTCTACCTCCTGCGTATCCCAAGGCTGTTTAAATGACAGTCCCTCCATCAGGCCTGGAGGCCGGGGGCATAGCTGTGGCCACAGCTGGGACCATTCAGTGCAGACCCTGCCACCTCCCCGGTGGGACAGGAGGGGCGATCCCCTCCCTTCCGGGCTCAGCCCCACCTCCAGGACAAAGCCCAGACTCGTGCCTGGGGGGCTGCTGTGCCCACCTCTCCAGCCCCGTGTCTCACTCCTCCCCCCACCCCCGCCCCGCCAGGAGCAGTCACCCAGCCTTCCCTACACACACACTACACACAGACACTCTGCGTCTTTATTTCCTCAGGGCCTTTGCACAAGCTGCCCTTCTGCCTAGACCGCTCTTCCCTGCCCGTCCTCAGCAGCTGACTGTAACTCTGGTTGATCCTTGGGTCCGGTCTTCCCTGACAGCCTGTGCCGGCCCCTGAACTTCCATCACAGCCCGTGGCCAAGCACTGCTCACTCTGCTTCCTGCACCTGCGGCCAGAGTCATGTCTGTGTGCATCTCCGTGGTATCCCCTCCTCCGGCTCCACTGGCCCCAAGCGGGCACCCATTGAGGAAGGGGTGGAAATGCTTCCAGAGCTCAGTGTAGGAGGACCTGCCTCTCCGGGGCTTCCTTGGGGACCACACAGCCTTTCGCTGAGCCGTGCTGTCACCTGTGAGCCCTCCCTTCCCAGCTCTGCCCCCGCGGGAGGAGACAGGGAACGGGAGACACAGAGGAAGCCCCATGACGGTCCCATGGTGGGGACTCCCCTGCCTTGGTCCCAGGCAAGTGGGAGGCCGCGGGGGCCTCCCACGGGGCAGCAGGAGCCAGGAGAGCAATGTCCACCAGGCCACGACCCCTGGCCATTCCGGCCGCTCCCACCTTTTGCTTTGGGTCATAAATTCAAATTCTGGACCGGCCCACGTTTCTCACTCACTCCTGCCCAAACTCCAGGGACTTCTGTTCATTGTAATTGATCACGGCCGGAGGATCACAGGTTTGGAAACGTGACCAAGACTTTCTCTCTCAAGCCCTGCCTGGGCTCAGAGAGAAGAGAGAAGGTTCACCTAATGATCCCTCAGGCCGTCACCTGATAGCTGCCAGCCTGGTGGGACGTGGCCCTTCTCCCAAGGTGAGGCCACACGGGCTCTCGGGGTGGGAGCACTCTCCAGTGATGTTGGTGTCACACCTTCGACAGGTACGTCTTCCTGGAGAATGCAGACAGGTGAGTGGTTTCTTCCAGATGTGAAACACTCCACCATCAAGGCCCCTCGGTGGGAGAGACAGTTTCCGCAGAGGGCCAGTCCATTTTAACACCCTGTGAATCTCTCGTGGTCAGCAGTACCAGCCTGGGGGAGCAGGTCCAAAGGGCAGGGCTGGGTGGCCACGGTCATAATAGTAACAACTTCAGACTCTGGAAGTTGGCTCCCCGAATCCTCATAATGGCCCTTGGAGGCGGTATCATTTTATACCCATTTTACAGAGGAAAAGACTGAGGCTTCCACCGAGTTGTCCAGTGACTTGTCCAAAGTCACACAGCTAGTAAGAGGGACTGGAAGGGAGGTCTCTCTGGCTCCAAAGGCCAAGGTCTTTACTACCCAGAACCAGCGTGAGGCACATGCTCAAGGCTGGAGGTCTGGCTCCTGGGGGGCACAAGGGATTCTGCACATGAACTTCAGAGAACACAGACCCTGAGCACAGGGGCACCAGGCGCTGCCAGGACTGTGGGCAGGAAGGTCGAGTTCACGAGGGTGTTGCCCTATGAAGGGCATGGCTCGTCCATGAGAGGGGGCAGGTCTTGGCCTGGGTGTGGACCCCAGGACAGGGGCAGCTGGGTCTGTGTCCCAGCTGGGACAGGCAGAGAAATTCAAATATATCTTCACTGACTCATGGCCACTCGAGGTGTCAACCAGTACAAGGCATTCATTCATTCATTCATTCATTCAGTGACTGTTTAAATGCCTCCTTTGTGCCAGGCACTGGGCAAGACTCTAAGGACACACAGTCAAAAGGCAACGTCCCCACCCGCATGGAGCTTCTGTTCAAGTAGTGGAGGTGGATTGGGAGCAAGCATGGCTTGACGCAGTGGGGACAGGGCCTGGGCAGAGACTAGAGCATCTGGGGAGGGGTGTTAGGGAAGATGGAGGTCACACACACACACACACACACACGCTCACATGTGTGCACCCACGGTTCCTGGGCCCCGACTCTGGGCTCTGAGGCTTCTCCACCCTCACATTTACTGCTTGATACTGCAGAGGCCTCTTAGACGTCTGAGATGCGGCCTGAAGGAGGTGTGAGAGTGAGCTAAGATCGCAGGGACAAGTGTTCCAGGCAGTGGGAACAGCCTGTGTGTGGGGTTTTGAGGGACTGAAACAAGCCCAGATTGTCCCAGGGATAGAAAGGAGCTGGCCTGGGGGTGCTGAAGGGACTGGATCCGGGTCCTGCCGCCCCACTTCCAGGGGCATGACCTTGGGCAAGTCTCCTCTGGCCTCTGAGCCTGTTTGCTTATTTGTGAAATGCCCCATCAGCATGACTGGCTGATAACAAGCCCAGAATTGCCTTGGCTTAAAAGCTCTGGGAGCCAGGCGAATGGAAGCTCTACCATTTGGAGGGAGAGCAAAGCCGGGGGTCCCACACCCACATGTACCTGCTCTGGCCCAGAAGTGGCCCCCTACCTCCCCGTCAGCTTTCCTTTGCCAGAGCAAGCCACACGTCTGCGTCTAACTTCGAGAGGTGACAGCCCCCAGAAGCGGGGTGATGGATCCCACTTCCCAGGGCGTTGTGAGGATGGCAGCTGCCTTGTCTGGAGCCGATGCCCCGTGTAGGCAGGAATGACTCTTCCAGGAGTGACTCCCCGTCCCTGCCCCTCTGTTTCCTCCTCCCTCAACCGGGTGGCTTGATCCAAACCTCAGTCACCCGGCCATACCCATGGGCCAATGGTCACATCATTTACAGAATCGTTTTCTTTAAATCCACTCGTTTGTTTGTTCGCTTTGCCAGGCAAGGAGAGGGGCCCTAATTCAGGAGCGTCTAATTGTCCCTCTGCGCGTGGGGAGTTCTCCAAGTGTGCAGGGCCATATGGGTATATATCCAAGGCTCCCCCAGTGTACCCCCGCCGAGAGTCCCATTGCATAAAAGATACATGAGGCCCTGAACTATATTTTCCATGGTGAGATGTGTATTAGACATGATACAGTGCGTGCGATAGTGAAGGCGTGTCACTTCGGCACCTACAATATGCCCCGTGGCTTCCTAGTAGAGAGCAGGGAACAGAGGGGACGCCGGCCTCTGAGTGGGGACGTGCCAGCCCCAGGGGGGCCCGTGCAGGACAGTGGGTGAGAACCCAGGGCTCAGCGCCTGGCTGGACTGGGTTTGAATCCTGGCTCGGCCACTTTCCAGATGTGTGACTTACAGCAAGTAAGGTAGAGACTTTGGTGTTCGGCCGGGTCCCCAGAGTCCCCTTTACTGGCGCTGTTGCCCATCTGCCAGCTTCTCTGGCTTTGCTGATGACAGTTTGCAACCACTGGCTGGTGGGTGGGTACAGAAGCCCAGCGTGGTCCTCGGATGAGACAAAGGCCAAGGGTACAACCTCGGCTCCAGCGCTCCTCGCGGGATCAGGCTGAGTCCGGGCCTCACCTGAAATCACACCCTTGTCTGCCTTCTCCCCCTCCCCGTCCTGCTTCCCCCACTGCTTCTGGCTTCTCCTGGGAGGACTTCCTTCATAAAATCACTTGCCCTGAAATCCTTGACTCCGTTCTGCTCCTGGAAGACCTCGCCTAAGACAGCAGGTGACTTTGCCTCTCTGAGCCTCACTTACCTCACCTGTAAAATGGACAGACGTAACATTCCCTGCTGCATGCAGTTAGCACGATGGGCCTTAGTGTAGGGCCTGGCACACAGTAAGTGCTCACTAAATGAAATCTCTTCTGATTGCCGTGGAATGCATAGCCGTCCTGTCAGTGTGGATACTCAGGAACGAGACACTGCCCCTCGGGCAGTGGAGGGTGTCCCGGGTCACCTGCACAGTGGTTGGGCAGAAGCAGCTTTAGAAAACGTCTGTAGCCCCTCTGAGCCCCGTCCCACCGACCCCTTCTCATCAGAGAAGTTCTCATCCTTGGCTCTGTGATTTAACAGCCCCTCTGACTCTCAGGCCATGCGTTGGTGCCTTGGGGGGTGGTCAGTTACGAGAGTGGGTTTGGCCTCTGACATGGTCATTTCCTGGAGATGTGGTCTAGGCCATGTGGGACTCTGGGTTAGAGAGTGTGGGCATTTTACTGTGAAGCCATCCTCATTGCGGGGGGACTTGAGGGTCTCTGCACAGACGGCAGAGCCGATGGGCTGTCAGAAAAAAGAGCCATCGGTGGGGGCCACCTGGACCTCATCCCCACCCTGGGCCACCCACCTTGGCCAGAGAAGACTCAACTAGCTGGGGAGCCCAGGGCAAGTCATATCGTCTCCCGGGGCTTGTGGCCATGTCTGTAAAGAGGGACATAAGTGAATAAGGGATCAAGGCAGGAACATGCCCTTGCCCCAGAGCAGGCCATGGTGAGCCTCTCTTCCAAGTCCAAGGGAGATGATTTTGCAGTTCTGCAAACTGGTTCAAAAAAAGAAAAGGAGGGACTTCCCCGGCAATCCAGTGGTTAAGACTCCTCGCTTCCAATGCAGGGGGCGCGGATTCAATCCCTGGTTGGGGAACGAAGATCCCATGTGCCGCATGATGCGGCCAAAAAAAAAAAAAAAAAAGGTCAGGCTGGGGCGAGGCCACCCCACCACATCCACGATGAGGGCAGAGCTGGCCGTTGGATGGGGCCGCCCCACTAAGGGCCTCTCCGTGCTCTCTCACTCAGTCCCCACCCCCCAACCCCGGGGAGAGATGCTCCCACTCCCCCAGTTCTGATGAGGAGAAGGCCGCCGGCCTGTGAAAAGAGGGGACTCAGAGCCAACCAGAGCTGGACTCTAGCCACCGGCCAGCCATGCCCACCTCTTAGGAGCCACGACTCACACTGGTCCCTCCAAGGCTCTGTCCCCGCCTGGTGGGTATTTGGGACCTGAGGACTTTCCTCACACCTGGGCCTGGCTTCCCCGGCCCCCAGGCCACATCTCAAACCTGCAGTTGGTGTTTCCTGCACCATCAGAGCTGCCTTTATTCTTATTAAGTCAGCAGCCCCGTGGAAGGAGGGCGTCAGCCTCCTTCTGCCTCTCCCCCCACCCCTCCCCCTACCCCACGCCCCTCGCTGCACCTTTCATCACCGGGAAAAACATCCCAAGAAGATGACTAACATCAACTCAGCCCGAGTTACCAAGACAACCTTCCCTGCCCACCACTGGCGGGCAGGGAGGAGAGGCTGGAGGGGCGACCCCACCCACACCCGCGGTGCCCACCCTCCAGCAGGTCCCGCCAGGAGAGGCTGGGACGGTGGGCACCGCTGCCACGGGGCTGTCAGCCTGGATTGCAAGCTGCAGCTTTCATCTGTGAGACGCTGCCTTTGCAGCAGATTTGATTCTCTCAGGTTCCCGGTGGCAAGATAATTGAGGAGGGGGTGACGAGTTGATGGAACGAAATCCTCTCCACTGTGGAAAGAGCTCGGTCATGGCTGCCTCCTCCTGCTGCTTGCTGCCTCGTTCGGCCCAGGCCCGAATTTGGAGGTCCAGAGCCCTGGGGAAGGACAGCACAGGGTCCAAGACGAGGGGCCCGAGGGGTCAGACCTGCCTGAGTGCGAACCTCAGCTCCGCTGTTTCTAAGCTGTGTGACGTTGGGCAAGTTACTTAACTTCTCTGAGCCCCAGGACTGACCAGACACCAGTTACAGCCTTCATGGGGTTGTTGGGACATCAAACAAGAGACAGTGTGGACAGTCCCTCCCATGAACCTGGCACCTAGGAAGCGCTCAGTCGATGAAAGGGGCTAGTAGGGATGCCAGGTCTGTTTCTGTCTCCACCCCACCCTCTGGAAGGGAAGGGGACTGACGTTTACGCAGAGCCTGCGGGGCACCAGCCCCTGTTCAGTGCTGCAGCAGCGATGTCCAGGAGGAAGCGTTAGACCCTGTTTGCGGTTGGTTTGTGTAACGGGTGGGGCTCAGAGAGTGAGCTACTGCCCACAGCACTCAGCAGGGAGGGGGAGGCGGTGCAATCCTGCCAGGCTGCTGTGATTCGAAGCCCAAGGTCTTCCCCAGAGCCTGCCTTCTTCAAGCCGCCCCAAGTTGCCATGGCTTCAGCAGCAGGGGATGCAGGGCCTGCAATTAACGGTGGGGACACTGGAGTCTCCATGAGGGTCCACGGCCCTCGGAGAGCCCCGGTCTCCTCATGACCACCCCCTCCTCCTACTCTGGGCCTCTTCCTGGGTGGTGGCCAGGCTTTCTACCCACCTCCTGTCCTTGCGGTGACCTCAGAACTGTGACAGAATCCCTGAGAGACACACAGAATCCAATCACCTGTCATTAGGAGTCCTCCATGGCAGCAGCCCTAACTGAGAGGAGGGATATGAAGAGCTCAGGACAGAGGAATCAGTAAACTGATTAGCTGAATCCAATCTACTGGGGAGGGGGAGGACGGGATGGGGGGGCTTCAGGCTGGGCTGAGCAGAGAGGAGAAGGAAGGGCCCAGGGTCACATCTCCACCAGCCAGGAAGCCCTGGGAACCTGATCTTTCCATGCTGGGTTAGCATATTTCAGCCTCAAGAAGCTTTAGAATTAAGAATAGGCACCTTTGTGACTTCCCAGGCCATCCAGTGGTTAAGGCTCCACGCTTCCACTGCAGGGGACACTGGTTCGATCCCTGGTCGGGGAACTAAGATCCCGCATGCCGCACGGTGCAGCCACAGGGGGGGAGAAAAAAAGGCACTTTTAAGAGAATCAAAACAACAACATTAATATCTTTGTCTTTAGTGTGTGCAGGTTGGGTGGCTTAAGCATTTGTAAGTTTCAGGATTTGCTGATTAAAGCACTAGTCAAGCTTTGCAATTCGAATTTAAAATATGAAATTGAGTACTTGATTTAGACTTGGGATTTCAGGTTATACTCTTAGGAAGTTTGTAAACAGTGCTGGAGTTTACCACATTTACAAATTCCGTGTATTAGATATGCAAAGGATGTACTTAATTTTGCAGAGAGGCTGCCTTCTCAGTCAGATCGTTGAAGTACTTAAAAGAAAACTGGATATATTCAATTTATTTATGCAGTTTCAAATGCTTAAAGGAGTTTGATTAACTAGTTTTGTAAACAGGACCAAAGAGTAATCAAATGGCCCTTAAAAGAAATTGTTCAGTTGTGCTACATTTATAAATATAGAAATAGAAATAGAATAGTAAGATGTAAGGTGAACTTGGGGCTTCCCTGGTGGCGCAGTGGTTGAGGGTCTGCCTGCCGGTGCAGGGGACGCGGGTTCGAGCCCTGGTCTGGGAGGATCCCACATGCCACGGAGCAGCTGGGCCCGTGAGCCACAATTACTGAGCCTGTGCTTCTGGAGCCTGTGCTCCGCAACAAGAGAGGCCGTGACAGTGAGAGGCCCGCGCACCGCGATGAGGAGTGGCCCCCGCTCGCCACAACTGGAGAGAGCCCTTGCGCAGAAACGAAGACCCAACACAGCCATAAATAAATAAATAATTAAAAAAAAAAAAAAGATGTAAGGTGAACTTAAAAACTTAAGAAAGAACAGCATTTTTGTGTTTGGTTTTTTTTTTGGCCACACCACGTGGCTTACGGGATCTTAGTTCCCCAACCAGGGATTGAACCCAAGCCCTCGGCAGTGAAAGCGCCATGTCCTAACCACTGGACTGTCAGGGAAGTCCCAGAACAGCATTTTTTAATATGGTACATTCATGAATCAAATCTGAATGTTTAAAGTCAAAGTCATTGTCTCAGTCATCTTTTCTGTGCACAAAAGTCACCCAGGGAGCAAACCAATCACAAGCCTACATTCCTGCCCCCGTTCAAAACTTATCCCTCCCGTGTACCCCACCTGCCATGTCCCTTCCCAAAGGTGGGCTCTGGAGGTGACAGGCCTGGCTGTACTCATGGGTTTGTGGTTAACAGGCTAATGTCTGGCTTCAGCGGGAAACACTTGGCCCTTTGATCCTGGCCTTGGTCTCTAATGGTGGGGCTGCCCCGAGGCCTTTAGTTGACCCTCCTGTTCAAGGGGGAAGGAGCTCCAGTCGTAACTAGGAAGTGTTCAAGGTACCCAACAAGGTAACAAAAGCTAACACGGCTGTGGTGTTATTAACACCAGGGGTATTAACTCATGAGATGGTCATAACAACCCATTTCACAGATGAGGAGGCTGAGACGCAGAGCCGTGGGCGGCAAAGCTGGGACGTGGCTCTGAAGAGCCTGGTGGCAGGACTTTGGCTCTTCATCACCTTCATCTCCTCCGTTCTCCCACCTCTGGGAAGTAGACATTATTGTCCCATTGTGCAGATAGTCAACTGAGGCTCAGAGAGTCTAGAGCCTTGCTCAAGGCTGCATGGCCAGCATGGGACAGAGACTCAGCAGCTTCCGGCCCTTCCAACCTCTGTGTAGCCCAAATCCAGTGGGGGGAGATGGATTTCCACATACAGCCCTCAAATGGTTTCGTAATAATTATTGTCATGGACAATGTTTTGCAGGCAGAGGACAGGGGCTCAGAGTGCACGCAGCAGGGAGACCTGGACTGGTCTGGGGACAGGGGAGGCCGGATGGGTGCAAGGGAGGGAGATGGGGGGCAGGCTGGAGAGGGTAAAGGGACCAGGATGGGCAGCACCCTGGAGGTGTTTCCTGCCTTTGGACTTTCTCCTGAGAACAGCTGGAGGTGATTGAAGGGTTCTGAGCACGGAAGAGACACGGTTAGACTTAGGTTTGTAAACCGTCCATCATGGGAGGGCAGCAAGACGAGACAGGGAGACCAGAGAGGGGCTGCCTTTGGCGTCCAGGTGAGGGAGCTGGCGCCTGGGCCAGCCTAGTGGCTGGAAAACTGAGCCAGCTGGGTGCGTTGAGGTTGGTTCAGTTGGCAGCCTGGATAGAGTTTGGAAAGTGGGGGAGGGACTGGACATCAAGGAGGACCTCCAGGGCCTGCTTTGGCCCTGGCACGTGTGTGGACCCCCTAGCCTGCCACACCAGGACCCCAAGCCGAGGGCCTTCTGCTGGCCTGGAGTACAGCGTGGAGGGCAGCCTGCAGGGCCGGCTACAGCAAACTGGCCTCCGTCGAGCCCCCCAGCCTGGCCTGAGGTGCCCTCACAGCGACCTGACCTGCTTAACACCCCCCAGGGGCGTCCGGGTAATTCAGTCTCTGTGTTTATTCCCACGGTGAGTGCCTCTGAATCTTTCAACTTGACTGCTGACTGTATCAAAATTCCCGTGGTAATTGGATCAGGTGCAGTATTTTCCATGAGGATATTAAATCAGGCCTTCTGCCCGCATCCAGAACGATCCGCTTCAGAATATAAAGACGCAGGAGATGGCATTACCCAAGGTATTTTTCCTCCTTTAAACTTTCTCCCCTGCTCTTAATCATGGCAGCTCTTTATTTGTTGCCAAATAAATTGGGTCGTCCTCCCCTCCCCCAGCTATCAGCCAAAGGAAAGGAAAGATTCCTGCAGGTCGAAGAGGGAGGCCGGGGGTGTGAGGGGTGGGCAGGGGTGTGGGACGGCAGAGCCCAGGTTTGCCCAGGACTGTCCCACCTCTAGGGGACCTGTGGGCCCAGGCAGAGTGGCCAACAGTGTGTGTGTTGGTGGGTGGCGGGAGAGGGGTGGACAACCAGCCACTTCCCTGCCCCCAGTCTCTGCATCAGGCCCCTGGGAAGGCCACGTGGAGCAGGACATTCTGGGCACGGGGATGGGAGCCCCCGGTCAGCCAACCTTCAAAGTGGGACGTTTGGACCATCTGTAAACGCCGTAGGAGAGAGCTCCAGGACACAGCAAGACTCAGGGCTGGGAGCTGGAAACTTTCAGACATTTAGTTGTTTAAAAAAATAAAGAGGGGAGACTGTTAAGGTCACATCAGAAGTTGAGGAGGCCACGTCAAAACTGCTGTCATTTGGAACAAGACAGGGATGGTGGTTGCACGACAGTGTGAATGCGGTACGTGCCACTGGACTGTGTGCTTTAAAATGCTTACTTCTACGTTATGAGTTTCATGTTCATTCAGAACAGGGGCTCTGCTAAATGCCATGTTACCTGCCACTGACTCGTTTCAACTGTTCAGCCAGTATTGATTGAGCCTCTGCTCTGTGCCAGGCGCTGACCTAGGCTATGGGGATGCAACAGGGAGCAAAACACAGGTGCTGCCCTTGGAGAGCTGGTACCAGAGAAGGGGGGACAGATGACAACGGTGGGGGAAGGCCCGAGCACAGCAGGACCCATCAGGCCCTCAGCTTTTACTTTCAGTGAGCTGGGAGCTACAGGAGGGTTCTGAGCAGAGGAGGGTCTTGACCTGACAACAGGGTCCCTCTGGCTACTGAGTGCTGGATGGACTGCAGGGGACAGGAAGTCAGCCCAGGGACCCCAGGTGGGAGGTCAGTGAAGTCATCTAGGTAAGAGTCGGTGGGAAATACAAATTAAAACCACAAAGAGATCTAGTACATAGCCACCAGAGTGGCTAAAATTAAAGATAGATATAACCAAGTGTTGACATGCATCTGGAGCAACCAGAACTCTCATATGTTGCTGTGGGCACATAATGTTACGGCCGCTTTGAAGACGTTCTTGGCAGTTTCTGGTAAAGTTAAATGTACCTCTACCCTACAACACAACAATTCCACTCACAGCCATATACCCGAGAGAAATGAGTGCTTACATTCACAAAAAGACACATACAAGCAGCTTTATTCACATTAACCCCAAATTAGAAACAGCTCAATTGTCCATCCACAGGAGAATGGATGAAACAATTGTGTATCCACACAATGAAATACTACACAGCAATGAAAAAGGAGGAACCCCTGATACAAACAGTGACAGAGATGCATCTCCTATACACTAATGTCAAACAAATCAGAAAACAGACACAAAAGAGTACATGTTATATGACTGCATTCTTCTGAAGTTCTAGAACCTGCAAAGTGACCTACAGTGACAGAAGTGCAGCTTCCTTTGGAAAGGTGTTAATGACAGGGAGGGAGCATGAGGGAACTTTCCCCAGTGACAAACGTTCTTTGTCTTGATCTTGGTGGTGTTTTTACATACTCATGTAAAATTTCATCAAGCTATGTACTTATGTGTGCATTTCACTGAACGTGAATTACATCTTGGGGAAAAAAACTGTCATAGGATGATAGAGAAAGAATCCAGGTTCCAACCAGGTGCCAGGGTGGTAGGTGTGCAGGTGGAAGCAAAGGGCCTGCAGAAACTTACTACCCTCCATGGGCTCACTGCATCGGGGCCCGGGCACCTTGTAATTCCAGCTACCGCCTGCCCTTTCCCGAGGACCCCGCCCCTTACTCTGGGTGAAGGCAGCCCGGGTGACCAGATGCCTGTCTTAAAGAGGGCAGGTGGCCTGAGGAAGTGCTTATTTATTTTGGGGACTCAGCCCATTTGTCTAATGGGAGAGGGGCTGGTGGTGAGTATCGCGGGACCAGATTCCTGATTATAACTTCATAACGGGCACTGGCTATTCGGGAGGTGCTGATATTTATGGAATAAATACGACGCGATTTATGGCTGTATCTCCCTCTGATGTCCCATCTGATATGCAATTCAATTTCTTTTATTGTCTTTGGGCTTTTGCCATGGAGGAGAATGCATAAATAAATAAATATATGGGTAAATGGCAGCCGGCAGGCCGGGCTGGGGCTGCCAGCCCGCCGTTTCCAGTCCCATATTAGGCCCATCTATCACGCTTTATGAAGCCTGAGCCTGTCCCCCGGCTGGGACGGGGAGCAGGCATGCCGGTCACTCCCTGTTATTTAGGGGTGTCTGCTGGCAGGCTGCCCTGCCCGCCTTCTTCCTGCCACCGGGCCGAGGCGTCCCGACGCAGGACCGAAACCTGTGCCACCCGCTTGCAGGGACCCCTGAGGTCCAGGTGTCCCAGCTCTTCTGCGGGTGGAGAACACTGAAGACTCGTGACATGTGCCCCCTGCCCGCTCTCCCATGGGGACCCCACGCCAAGTGGCCAGGCCGTGCTTCTGCTTGGGAGACAAACCACATCTTGAAAACCAAGCAGCGGCACCTCTGAGCCCTGGGGGCCTGGGTAAGTCACCCTGCCTGACCCTTGCTTCCTCATCTGAGGAGGGGGCAGCGGCCTTTATCCCGGGGCTGCTTCCAAGATGCGGGGAGGCCCTGCGCACGCTCGGGGCACAGGGCTGGGCGTTCAGTCCACACAAACGTTGCCCGGGCACTGACTGGTTGAGGGGCCTCAGGAGTGGGCAGACCCCAGCCCTGCCCTCAGCCAGCCCTGTTCTGGGGGTGACAGAAGGGCTCAGTGGCTGGTTCCCTGCCCCTTGCTGAGGACACAGCTGGAGAGCCCTGAGGCTGGCTTCAAGGCTGCCCTCCACAGCCGCTCTGTGGCCCCCCGTCTCATGTGGACTCCTGCACCCCATGATTTGAGTAGCCTGCAGCGCCCCCCCGTGCCCCTTGGGGACTGTCCTCTAGGGGCCAGCCTCTGGCCTCAAGCCCCCCTCCGTGAGGTGCTCCCGTCCTCTGTGTCTCTCCATCCCAGCAGTAGGCTTGGAGTCCTGCACGGCCCCAGCCGGGCCAGGCCACAGGGTCTATGACAACCACCGCTAACTTCAGCCTCCAGGGGATGCGTCCCTCACCCCCCATCAGTTCCCGCCACTCTTCCTCCTCCACCTCCCACGGAGCCTGCCTGCTGGACCCCACGTGTCTCAGGGCTCCACAGCCTTCAGACCGTGTCTGTGCCCACCCCCAGCCCAGGTCCCAGCACACACACCACAGTCACACCCACACAAGCACACACCACACACACACACAGACACACACCACACACACCCGCCCATACCCCACATCGATCTCACACACACATGGCTCACA
Source organism: Balaenoptera acutorostrata (assembly GCF_949987535.1). Classification (NCBI taxonomy): domain Eukaryota; kingdom Metazoa; phylum Chordata; class Mammalia; order Artiodactyla; family Balaenopteridae; genus Balaenoptera; species Balaenoptera acutorostrata. Next base: position 120,239,772 of record NC_080069.1, read on the forward strand.
CTCACAAAACACACATGTGTGCTTATGCATGCACACACACGTGAATGCACACACACACACGTGCACACGCACGCGCACGCACACATCCAAACGGAAGCCTGACAGCTCCAGCACATACCTGACACAGCAGTGCGGGAAGGGCGATTTGCAAAGATGATCTCCATTGAAGAGATAAACTTCCCTGCTGGGGAGCAGGACAGACAATCGACCACAGTTTTGGAAAGGAAGGGGGTGCGGTGGGGAGGTGATCCAGTGGCAGAAACAGCGCATGTGCAAGTGCTCCGTGGCCCAGGCAGAGCACCCAGGATGCTCTCGGAGGGACTTCCAATCTGACACGGTTGCTGGGGGCTGTCCTACACGTGGTTTGTTCTGGAAATCGGGAAAGGTGGGGGAGGGCAGGCACGGAGGCTGCTAGAGAATCCAAGAGAACTGAGTGAGTTCAAACCCCACCTGACCCCTCCCAGCCAGGTAACGCTGGGCAAGTTACTTTGCTTCCTGAGCCACAGTCTCCCCATCCGAAGCATGGGGCCGATACCTGCCCCCTAGTAGGATCCCCGTGAGGAGGAGCCTGATGCTTTGCGTGTCAGGTGGTCAGGGCCAGGCCCTGTCCGAGGCGGGGAGGGTGAGCGGTCAGCATCCAAGGGTGCAGCAAAGCGGGGCCTCTAACCCCCCGGTCCCCATGGCTACCCCCACCTGTGGGAGCTACCCTCTGCCCACCTGCCTGTCCTCCAGGTGCCCCAGCCTCCTGGGGGAGGCACAGATTTGACAGCTTTACCGTTTTATTTTCTAGATGCCCCTGCTCCTGCCTTGGCCTTGGACCGGCCCCAGCAGGCGGCATAAATTTCCCGCAGCCCCTGCAGAGCCCCACTAAGCTGCCACCAGGAATGCTAATGGCTCCTTGTGGGCCCAGGCTGAGAATCCCAGCCTCTCCCTGACATCTGTAAGGTTCACGTTTTCAAAATAAAGCCACGTGAAGGGTGAGGTGCATTTGTAGATCACTTCCCAGTCGTGGGTCATGGGCTTGCGAGCTCCTTCCCTGCCCTTGGCCTTCACCCCCATTTACAGGCAGCCTCACCCCCAAAGAAGAGCCCAACTGGAGCCTGGGCCTCGCTGCCAGATTTCTTTCTCCTTCCTTCCCTCCCTCCATCCAGTCTTCTTTCCTTCACTCATTCATTCACTCTGTACTATTTATGGACAACCTAGTGTACACCCTGCCTTGGGTGCACGTCAGGGACAGAGCGGGAAGCCACAGGATTCTTGTCCTCTGGGACCGGCAGCCTGGTGGGAAAGAGGGACATGAAAATAATGATGGGTTTAGAGGTGCCAGGAGGTCAGGGGGCGGGGCAGCCTGAGGAAGTGACATTGTCCTGAGGTCTGAGCCCTAGAGGAGGAGCAAGCGTCAGGCTGGTGAGAAGAGCAGAGGAGTGTCTCAGGCAGAGGGACCGGCAGGTGCCAAAGTCCTGGGGGTGGAGGGGACCTGGAGAGGCTGAGGGTCAGAAGGTGCTGGCCGATGATGTAGGAGTTCTGGAGTCTTAGGAGCTGAGGTCTCAGAGACCGCCCTTACCCGAGAGCGATGGGAGCCTCTGCAGGGTCGTGCCAGGCCCTGGGGACAGACAGGGGCCCAACTCAGGCCTGGGGGTCGCATCCTGGTTCCAGCGGTGCTCACGGCAGTGGTTAAGAATCCCTGGGGCAGCTGGAGTGCAGGTGTGGCTTATCTGTGCCTTCCCTTCCCTTGCTAGGTTCTGCTGCTGACTTATAATTGCCGTTTCCTTGTCCTCAGCAGAAAGAACTTGGAAATGAAATTACTGTTTAAGGGCAGCTTCCCTGTGGTGGGGATTGCTGGTGCAGACCAGTGTCTGCGTGGAGCTGGTCACTCCACTGGGGACTCTGTGCCCTTATCTGCTGCTTTGTGCCCCATGGATTCATCCCACAAGTGTCCCTGCTGGGCAGAGAAAGGGGGGGGCAAGCACAGTTGCCGCCCTCAGGAAGCTCCCAGTCTGATGGGAGAGACAGACCACAGACAAACAAGCAAGTATGTGTATGTGTCACAGGTTAGGAAGAAAAACACTGCACAGTGCAGGAGTAGGAAGCACAGGGGAAGGTCAAGGAAGGTCTGGGTCGGACTCTCCATATCAGGACCCTGGGGCAGGGAGGGACACAGAAATCTGCAGGAACAGTGCTCCAGGCATAAGGCACAGCACGTGCAAAAGCCTTGAGGTGGGAATGCGCTCTGTGTGTTTGGGAAGGAGGCCTGTGTAGCCGGAGCTGAGTGGCCAAAAGGAGAGGGTGGCAGGTGCAGTGGGAGAAATGGGGAGGGGGCTATCAGGTTGTGCCTTCTGCTGAGACTGCAAGGGCCCCAGAACTGGGGGCAGAGGCTGTGTGAGGAGAACCCAGGGAGCAGAAGCCCTCACTTCCTGCATGCATGCATTCATTCATCACCATCATAATCACCATCATCATCACCATCATCATCACTTCATCTTTATCATCACCATCATCATCACCACCATCATCATCATCACCATCATCATCACCATCATCATCACCATCATCACCACCATCATCACCACCATCATCACCATCACCATCATCGTCATCACCACCATCAGCATTACTATCATCATCACCATCATCACCATCACCATCATCATCACCATCATCACCACCATCAGCATTACTATCATCATCACCATCATCACCATCACCACCATCATCACCATCATCATCATCATCACCATCATAATCATCACCATCATCATCATCATCATCACCACCATTAGCATTACTATCATGGTCACCATCATCACCATCATCATCATCATCATCACCATCATAATCATCACCATCATCATCAATCACACTTACATCCATTCGTTCACCATCCATCCATCCATCCATCCATCCCTCCATCCATCCATTCATTCAGATGCTCTCATTCTTCATGTACTTTTCATTCACTTACCATCCATTTAACATTCATCATCCTTCATCCATTCACTAGGCATTCTGCAAGCACCCACTTTGCTGCCCACCCAGGGGATGAGTCACACCCCTCCTGCCTACCCTCCAGGGGCCCCTAGTTGGGGAAGCGGTGCAGACAAACAAGAAAAGCCACTGAGGAGCAGCTGGGCTCTGTGATCTACCCACGGGGTGGGCTCCATGGCCTTGTGTTCCTGGCTGACCTGTGTTGTGGGTGACTTTGGCTGCGTGTGGGCAGTGTCAGGCACAGCAGAGACATGTCTGTGTGGACTCGGCTGGGGGGTTTCCCCAGGGAGTGCCAGACCCAAGGAGTACCAGGCCCAAGGATTGCCGTGCTGGACCCTGAGTGTTCAGAGGAAGTGGGAGGGGACCTAGCAGGTGCCAGAGGCTGGATCTAGGGCAGGAGCCTCTCACTGGGGAACGGGGAGCCTGGACCCCTGGGAGAGGTTGGAGAAGGGAGGCTGCTCTCTGGCAGTCCCCACGTGGAGTCCAGCTCTTCATCAGGACATGTGGGGCTGGCTCTTGCCCACCCCACCAGCCCCAACCTGCTTCTTCCCAAACTCCCATCTCCAGCCACCCTGGGCTTCCTTCAGTTCTTCGGTTTTGTCTCCAAGCCTTTCACATGCTGTTTCCTCTCCTGGAATGCTCATTCCCATCCCCTTTACTGGATATTTCCTCCTCTCTGGGTCTCAGCTGAGACCTCACCTCTTCCAGGAAGCCTTCCCTGACTTCTCCAGACTGGGGTAAGCACCTTCTCTTTACTCTCTCTTCCCCAGTGCTCATATCACTCTGTGTTATAATCACTAGTTTATTATTGGCGCCCCCCCAAGTGCAGGGACAGTTTTACCAATTCATCACTCTGTCCCCTGTGCCCAGCCCAGGGCATGGCATGTGGACTAAGTAAATGTCTGTCCAGCGAGTGAATGAATGATGAGTGGACAGCCTTTTTTTTTTTTTTTTTTTTTTAGAAATTTATTTATTTTTGGCAGCATTGGGTCTTTGTTGCTGCACGCGGGCTTTCTCTAGTTGCGGCGAGCGGGGGCTACTCTTCGTTGCGGTGCACAGGCTTCTCATTGCGGTGGCTTCTCTTGTTGCGGAGCATGGGCTCTAGGCGTGCGGGCTTCAGCAGTTGTGGCACGTGGGCTCAGTAGTTGTGGCTCACGGGATCTAGAGTACAGGCTCAGTAGTTGTGGCGCACGGGCTTAGTTGCTCTGCAGCATGTGGGATCTTCCTGGACCAGGGATCGAAGCCGTGTCTCCGGCATTGGCAGGCAGATTCTTAACCACTGCGCCACCAGGGAAGTCCCAACAGCCATTATTACCTCCTTTGGAGCCCAGCCTCTGGCCCCTGCACCACCCGGAAGGGGGTGCATCATTTATCCATCTGGGCCCCTTGGATTTGAAGGGCTATCCAGGGTTGACTCAATCCCAGGCCCAGGCCCTGCTCGGGCTGGGGACAGAGGAGGGTTGAGACAGTTGCTGTACTGAGGGGTGGCATGTCCTGAGGCCAACCATGTCCCTGGGCCTGTCTGAACTTGTTAACTCCAGGGAGAAGATGTTCTCTGAGGGTGACAGCTGAGGGGTCCCTGTCAGCTCCCTCTCCACCCTGCCTCTCATCCCATCTTTCAGGTCTCCACTGTGCTGTCACCTCTTCCAAGAAGCCTCCCCTGATTGCCCAAACTAAACTTAGCCCCTCATCCTGGCCCCTTAGTGTGGTGTGGTCCCCTCAAGAGCCATTGCCAGGAGCTGGGCAAGGTCAGGGAGCACCAGGCTGGCGTCTCTTAAAGGAGCTGTCATCTCCGGCCCTGCCTCTGTAGGATCAGCCTTTGCCAGCCATGTGGTTCCTGCTTGTTCCCCAACATTCCCTGAACTATGCTCAGCTCAGGTCCTGGGGACAGGGGGTGAGGCACACGAGGTCCCTGCCCGCCAAGAACTCACAACCCACAGCAGCTGTAGATCCTCTACAGGACAAAGCCCCTGCTCATCACCATGGTGCCCAGCACCCCACATCATCTGGCCTCTGCCCCCTGCTCCAGCCTCACCCCCAGGACCAACTCCCCACCCAGAGCTGCAAACACACAACAGGTTTGCCCTACCCATTCAGACCTCTGAGCCTTTGCACATGCTGTGCCTCCTGCCTGAGACGCCCTTTCCCCTACTCAGCCTTTACAACTTGGTCTATTTATCACCTCTTCTAGGAAGCACCCCCCACCTGCAGGCAGAACTAGCCACCCCACCCTCCCTACACCCCAAGCCCCCCATGCACCACCTTCCGTTACATCCTATCAGCCTCTTCATGGACATCAATGGATATGGTGTCTCTCCCTCACTAGGGGGTGGGGTGGGGGGTGTCTAATTCACCTCTGTGTCCCCAACACAGTGCAGGGTACACAGTGGGCAACAGTACATGTTTGCTGAGGAACAAATGACTGGAAAACACGTGGTCACAATCCAGTCTTATAAAACAGGCAAGAACAAGCCTTGGAATGTCATCAGGCTGTTTCTTAGTGCCTTGTCTCCCTCTCTAGTCAGACCGAGGGCTCATAGAGAGCAGGATCTTGTCTTCATTGTAGTGATAGCAATTTATTGCCCACCCTCTCCACCCTCACCATGCTGGGCTCGGCGCCAAGCACTTGGCAAGTGCTTAGGTGTTTGCAACAGGAAGGACTGAATGCAGAGAGGTAAGCGCTCAGGGGATGGATGGAAGGACACTGGAAGTGCTGACATCCAGGACATTGCAGAACTGACCTGCCCGGGAAGCTGCCACCACCTGAGGCTCTGGGAGCTCACTCTGTAACTGCAATCCAGGGGGCAGAAATAGGAGTCAAGATGCCACGGCTGCTGCTACCACCACACAAAGCCTTCTCAACCCCCACAGAGCTGGAGAATGGGAAGCACGCTGCTGCAGAAAGGCTCCTCCTCTGTGACCTCACTTGCCACCAGAAAAAATCACCAGAAGGGCAGAGGATGGCCTCTGCCCACTTTTACTTTCCCAGTCTCAAGCAAGAACATCTGATGGGAAGCACCTAGCTGCAAAGGCTGCAGCTGAAAAATAGTCCTGAACATGCTTAGGAAGTTTATTACTATTTTCCTTAGAGTTTTTCTGGGAAGGGCTGCTAAGTTTTATCAAGTGTTTTCTCTAGCATCTATTGATATGAGCATCTGGCTTTCTCCTTTGATCTACTAATTTTAATGAATGGAGCATATAAGGGGGCATCTCCTGCGGGTGGGGGAGGGAAGGTCTCTCTCTGAGGTGATGTTTGTGATGAGACCAGGTATCCTTGGTCACAAATGTCAGAATCTCTGCTTTGAGAGCAGAGAATAGCCAGCAGCAGAAGCACTTTTCAGAGTTAACGGAACAGTGGAAACTTAAGGAACTACCCCTAGGGTGACTTTATTGCTGGGAGGAGACGTGCAACGGGAAAGACCAGGTAAAGACCCTGATGCCCCCTTTTATTACAGGACTTGAAAGGCATTAGTGAGCAGTTTCCATGTCTTGAACAGCCATTGAAACCTCACAAGCACGGTAATGAACCTACATCATTACCAATCCCGTTTTACAGACGAGGACACCGAGGCTCAAAGAGCCAGGGTCCCCCAGCAGAGCCAGGGCAAGGCAGCTGGGGCTGACTCCCAAGCCGGGCACTCCCGGGCACGACCACCAGGTGGGGGTGAGCGCCCAGGGACGGAGCGGTCGGGAGGCTGGGGGGCGCTGCCCGCCGTCTGTCCCTCCCTCCCGCCATGGGTCCCGCCCGCCGGGGGAGGCGCGTCCTGGGGCCCCGCGCGCGGTCCGCGCACACCGGAGCCGGAGCCGAGGCGGGCGCGCAGAGCCGGGCGCGCACTGCCTGATCGCAAGGGCGTCGGTGCCCTTGACCATGGCAGCGGTGGCCGCGCTCCTGCTGGGCCTGGCGCTCCTGGCGCCGCGGGCGGCCGGCGCGGGCATGGGCGCGTGTTACGACGGCGCGGGGCGCCCGCAGCGCTGCCTGCCCGTGTTCGAGAACGCGGCGTTCGGCCGGCTAGCCGAGGCCTCCCACACGTGCGGCCGCCCGCCCGAGGACTTCTGCCCGCACGTGGGCGCTCAGGGAGCGGGGGCGCAGTGCCACCGCTGCGACGCCGCCGACCCCGAGCGCCACCACAACGCCTCCTACCTCACCGACTTCCACAGCCAGGACGACAGCACCTGGTGGCAGAGCCCGTCCATGGCCTTCGGGGTGCAGTACCCCACCTCGGTCAACATCACTCTCAACCTGGGTAAGCGCGGGCTCAGGGCACCGCCATCACCTCGTCCCCTGTGCCCACCATCGGGGGCTCGAGGCTGCGCGCCCTGGGTTAGCTGTGGGATCCAGATATGGGGGGGCCTCAGGAAAGGGATCTGTGCCCCCCACTATCTGGAAGGATAGACTGATGGGTGTCTCTTGGGGCTGGGAGGGGTGGGAAGCCTCCTGGGAGCCCTTTACAGAGCAGTGGATCTGGGTGCGAGGACCATGCCCTGTAATGATTGTCCATCCTAGACCCAGAGCTGTTGTGGGCAAAGAAGGGAGGTGACCCACCAGGGGGTGAACTAGTTGGCTCTCTGGGGCAGGGGCTCGTAATCTTGGGGCATCTGGTTGACTTCTGGGGTTCAGTGAATCCCTGAGGCTGTGTGCCGTCCCTGGGAGTGATCTTGGGGATAGAGCCAGCGTGTTCATCACTGGGAAGGCTGCCCTCAGGGCAGGAGCCAAGTTTCACCCGGCTGTTGGGTAACTGGACCGGATGGCATGGCCTCTCTGCTGTGCCCAAGCCTCCCTCCACCCAACCCCATGCCAAGGTACAAGAGCCCTTAGGTCCCCGGGAATCACAATCCTGAGTCTGGACCCAGCACTTCACTCCTGGCACCTCCCCCATTTCAGGGAATGGGAATAACCACCTCCCCCCGACCCCCGGCTCCATAGCCCTTTCAGGGAGGGAGTGTTTCCATCGGTCCACACTCCCTTATCTGTGGGTTCAAAATCTCCCAAAGCTCTGAAAACTCAAAGTTTTTTTTTTTTTAATATTTATTTATTTATTTATTTGGCTGCGGTGAGTCTTAGCTGTGGCACAAGGGCTCTTAGTTGAGGCATGCATGCGGGATCTAGTTCCCTGACCAGGGGTCGAACCCAGGCCCCCTGCACTGGGAGCATGGAGTCTTAACCGCTGGACCAGTGGGGAAGCCCCTCAAAGTATTTTTATAACTCATTTCGGCTGCTAAACCTGACCTGAGGCTACTTATAGACCTTGTTGATCCTAGAGTGAATAGTCATACATTCTGTTCCTGAGATGTTTGAACATGGCTATTAGCCCCAGACCCAGCTGGAGGTGTTAACACAATCCATGGCATAAGGACTGCATCATCTCTCTAAAGTCTGAAGAGTTCTGAATTCTAAACTACATCCGGAGCCAAACAGTTTTGATAAGGAATTATGGGAATGTATCCATATTTTTCAGATGAGAAAATTGAGGTTCAGAGAGGTTAAGTCTTTTGCCCAAAGACACACAGCTGCTAAATGATACTGACATCCGTGTGTATCCAAGATCAGAGCATAAACTCCTTGACATGAATTCCACCCATTGGTGGAGTCGGCTCTTCCTAGCTCTGGGTGACAGTGCCTTGGGGAGGGCTGGGGAATGGCACTGAAGTGGTAGGGGGGACACCGAGCCTTCTCAGAAGATCAGGCTGGTACCCACCGCCACCCCAAGAAGCTCGGTTGCTCTGAGGCCTTGTTACCACCCATTGACCTGTCGGGCTCTCCAGGTGGGGCTTGTCGATGGGATGGGACGGATGGGATGGGACAGGATCTCTACCCAGGCGTGCGACAGGAAACCAGTGGGGGGAGAGAGGTTGGGGGAGCTGGCTGGACTGGCCTGGCAGGACCCCAAGGCCACAGGGGAAGGAATCTGGGATAGGATAGGGTCTGTGGGAGACAGTCTGTTCCATGACAGAGGACGCGGGATTGGCTGATGTGTTGCTTGTGTGGGTGGAACCCGGGGCAGACGAGGGGCTCAGGCCAGGCACAGATGAGGCGGGAGCGGGCGGGAGAGGGTCTACGTGTTTTGATTTGGGGCAGTTCCCGTTTACACTTGGTGTGTGCCAGGCCCTGCACCACACACACACACACACACACACACACACACACACACACACACCCCATTGTTCTTCCCGTCGTGTTGTGCAGCACCAGGCACGTGGGAGGGGCTCTGGAAGGGTCTGCACAGTGAATGAATGGGGGAGGGACAATGTCACCTCCTCCGTCCTGTGCCCCGGGCCCAGCTCAGGGCTCTCTTTTGCCTGCCCCAGGCCACCGAAGAGGCTTTGCACTCAGGCCCAGCACAGCCACTCACTGGGCAAACGCCACCCCCTCCCCGTGCCTCGGTTTCCTCCCAGTCAGATGGGGTGAGAGTTGCCACCTCTCGGGCAGCGTGCAGGTCCTGTGAGCTCAGGTCGGCCAAGTGCTTACAGGAGCTGGGACAGTCCTTGTGTGTGACCAACAGGACTCTGCTGAGAGAGGCTCAGGCTGAGGTTCCCCTTGGGGTGGCCTCTTCCAAAGGGATTGAGAAATGTTCGCCCACCTGGCTCCCAAAAGACATCCTGACCCTGGTCCCATTTATGCAGGAGGGGTTCTGGGGACCCACAGCAGCCCCAGACGTGGCCCACGTTTGGTTCCATTCAAATTTGGTTTTCTCCACTCTGAGCCACAGATTGCATAATATTAGGGGAAGAAGAGGTCTGGGATCATCAGGGTATTCCCAGTGGGGGCCTGATGGATCCTCAGTCAAGGTGGGCAGGGAAGCCTCTCCTAGCCCTCAGGCCGCCTCTGCTGGCTCTGCCCCTTCTCTCCTTGACCTCACTGGAGGGAGGAGTGGGCAGCGGCTCTGGCCCCGGTCTCCTGGAGGGAGTGGGGTGAGGCCGGGGGAGGGACAGGCGGCCGGTCAGCCCTGGATGGAGGTCACTGCTTTCCCAGCCCCCTGCGAGCTCGCAGACATCTGTTCCAAATCCCCGAGTCCTGTCGCTAAGCTGAGGCTTCCTGTCTGGGATGAAAGGCAGCAGCGGGGTCTTGTGGCTCCCAGCCCTCCACGGAGGCCATGGGAAGTGAGCAGGCTGGAGCCTAGTAGTGGGTGTGTGGGAGGTGGACGGTCATCAGGGGTAACACAGTATTCAGGGGGCCCTCACCACGTGCTAGGGACCCCACTAAGTCAGCACCCCATCCCAGCACCGTTTGTTCCTTTTCTTTGGCCACGCCGTGCAGCATGTGGAATCTTAGTTCCCCGACCAGGGATTGAACCCGTGCCCCCTGCATTGGGAGCGTGGAGTCTTAACCACTGGGCCGCCAGGGAAGTCCCCGTTTGTTCTTTTATAGACAGGGGAACTGAGGCTCTGAGGATGAAATCAGCGCCTAGGGTCCCACCGCAGACCCTGGGACCCTCCGTGCAGCGCGCTGCATTTGGGGATGATAAACGTCCAGCTTATGCCCATCGGAGTCTCAGCTTTTGGCTGGGCTCAGGGGAGTCTCCCTTCTTGCTTGTACACTTTCTTGGATTCCTGAGAACCTACTGGAAAGACCCTTAAGTCCCTGAGCAGGTGAGTTCTGAGCCCCTGAGCGAGGGGAAGGTTTCAGGAGAAATGGTGGGTGGGCTTCTGCCCCCCGCCCTCCAGCCTCAGATCCCGGCTGGGGGCCGCCCGTGTGCAGGGCCAGTTCTCCCTGCATCCGTTCAGCATCTGTTCCATCTTCATGGAGCCAGAAGACGAGCTGGGCCCCGGGAACGATGTGGATGAAGATTTACGCTCAGGGGACACACCCGGGGTGAGCGGGCCTCTCGGAGATCTGAAGGGTGGTGGGAGTTGACAAAAGAGTGGAGGGCATTCCAGGTCAAGGGGAGCCAGGAGGCCGCTCTGTGTGTTCTTGGACCTGCATGGCCTGGATGGCCAGAGCGGAGGGGACAAGAGGACAGCGGGGCCTGGTCCAGTGGGAGCTGGACGTCAGAAGGACCTGCCGGCCCCTGTGGAGCCCGACGCCGGCTGGGTCTCCTGAGCTTTGGCTCCACTGCGTCTTCCTGTCGAGTGGGTGGCCGTGTTTGCGTTGGACGAGGCCAGCGCCGGGGCGCCAAGTCCTCCTTCCTTCTCCCTGGGGGTTCTGGCTAGAATGCTGGGCCCCAGTCAGGTCAGGGGTCAAGGCAGCAGCCCTGATTAGCCTCTACCACAGAAGCAGCCCCCCATGGCCCTGGGCCCAGCTGGCCCTGGCCGCCTCGCGCCCCTCTGGGCTCAGGATGGACCCAGCAGTTGCAGGAGTGGGAAGTCCCAAAGCCCAGGAAGGATGCAGGCAGCCTCCAGATCTCCCCTCCCTCCCCTCCCACTCTGGCTGCACCAGCTGCCCTTCAGCAGGGCTGAGGATGGGCCGAGACTGCATCTCTCCTCCTGGTCTTTGCCTTTGCTGTTGCATCTGCCCGGCATAACTTCGTGTTCCCGCCTTCTCCTGGATAACCCGTATCTCATTCATAAACAAAACAGCCTAGTGCCTACTGCGTGCTAGTCCCTGTACCAAGCCCTGGGGATGCAACAGCGGACAAGCCACTATCTGCCCCACTAGGCTTTGAGGGCACCTCCTACAGGAAACCCTCAGCCCCCAGGATTGGGCGGAGAGCCTGCCTGCGTGCTTTTGCAGCCCCTCACCCTTCCCCTGTCACAGTCTAGATCATGAGCTTGAGGTTTTGGTTTGTCTGTGTCCGTCACCGGCTCCAGGCTACAGAGGGAATGCCTGTTTTCACAGCTGCACCCCAGCGCCCAGCGCAGGGCCCCCTACACAGTGGTGCTGTTGGTTGGATGGATGGATGGAATGACAGCATTTAGTCGTGCATGTACCGGGGACTGTTGTAAGTGCTTTGCAGGCGTTTACTCATGAAGCCCATTTTATTGTGATGCCCATTTTGCAAATGGGGAAATGGAGTCACTGTGTTCAAGATACCTGCCCATTTCACTGGAGGGAGGTTAGGTATTTTGCCCAAGGCAACAGAGCTGCTAAGCAGTGGAGCGGGGATGTGAACCCCAGCACATCATGGCTACACTGTATTTCCTCCCTGGAAACGAGGAATGAGTGGATGAATGCATGAATGAATAACTCCCCAGCCTTCCAGATACATCCCAGACTCCTAAGCTGTGGTCCCACCCTTCCTCCTGGCCCTGCCCCGCACCTGGGCTCCCCAGGGCTCCAGCTGCTTCACCCGCCTCCCTTCCCCTGCTCTCTCTCATCTCCCCGCCAACCCTGCCACCAGCTGTGCCCTCTCCCCATCTCATGCCCCTGGCTTTGCCTGTTGGGATCATGGTTGACGTTTGGGGCTCCACCCGCACCTCCAGCCCAGTCTCCCACCTGAGCCCTTGACCAGGTCATTAAAGCATCCTCCTGAAAGTCAACCCCTGAATGTCACACAAGGGCCCCAAACTTAGGGTCCAAAAGTAAAGGTGCACCGTGTAAACCATATTCATAGCAGCATTATTCACAATAACTGAAGAATGCAAGCAACCCAAGTGTCCACTGATGAATGAATAAGCAAAATGTGGCATACAAAGCCATACAATGGAATATTTTTCGGCCTTAAAAAGGAAGGAGATTCTGACACATGCTGCTATGTGGATGAACCTCGAAGACATTATGCTCAGTGAAATAAGCCAGACACAGAAGGACAAACACTCTATGATTCCACTCATATGAGTCCCTAAACGAGTCACATTCATAGAGACAGAAAGTAGAATGGTGGTTGCCAGGGACTGGGGGAGGAAAGAATGGGAAGTTCGTGTTTAATGGGTGTGGAGTTTCAGTTTGGGAAGATGAAAAAGTTCTGAAGATGGATGGTGGCCACGGCTGCACAACAGTGTGAATGTGCTTAATACCAGTGATCCATATGCTTAGAAATGATTACGATGGTAAATTTTACGTTATATTTATATTTAAAATTAAAAAGTAAAGGCATCCTTCTTTCTTCCCCCTCGTCTCTCCATGCACCAAAGCAAGGAACTCAGGAATCCGCTGCAGTTCTTCCCTCCTCATCCTTTGACTTCAGCATTCGCCAGATCACTAGATCACTGTCTGGAATGTTCCTTGTCTTTGCCTTCCTCTCCATCATTCCCACTCAGCCCCTCATCTGTTCCCTGATTTATTGCGATGGTCTTAAATGCCCTGACACCTCTCTTTGCAGACTTGTAGTTTGTACATGTCAGTCATGGCTCCATTCAGACTGGACCTCAGAATCCTTCTTAACACAAAGCCCTAGGCAATAATCAATCAGACGAAATCTGTTCACTCTCCCCAGGTTAGACAATAGGCTTGACAATCTTGATCCATATTTGGGGTTTAGACTCTTGGCCCAAAGGTGAGGGAACTGTCGTGGGCCTAGCTCTGATTCAGCCAGGCTCTCATGGTGTCTGGCACTGTGGTCACAGGGATTCCCCAGCTCTTCACAGGGATTCAGCGAGCCCCAAATTGCCAAGAGCTAGGGTGGGAGAGGAAGATGAGAACAGTGGATGGCCAGATGCTAGGGCGGAGGAGCCCTGCTGAGATGCCTCCTGCAGGCTGGGAGCGGCTCTCCCCATTTGGTTCTCATGCCCACGGTGGGCAGGGCAGCCTCGGCCACGCATTTCCACTCAGCTCCCCACCCTGTCCCCTCCAGCCCCATCCCCAGGCCACTGCTCCCCAGATGGCTCCAATTAAAGGGCTTTGTTTTGTTTCCCTTTTTCCAAAATAAGCCTCTCCTTCGTAGCTCATTCTGCTCCGTCAGTGCCGGATGTGGGCCAGCCTGCTTTTATGACCGCCCTGGTGTCATTCCTGTCGGGCTTTATGTCCCAGCTGGCTGGAGAGGACATAGCTTGGTGCTCCTGGTGCTGGCTTGGGCGACCTCTGCAGTTTTCATGGGCACTGGCACCTCCTTCCTGGGCAGCCCTTTCTCTCTGGGCATTGAATTGGAGGGGTGGCTGGTTCGGCAACTTGGGGGCAGACAAGCCTGTAGTTGAGTAGAGACTCGGCTGTTTTCTACGTGACCTTGTGCGAGACCCTTTCTCCTGCCTGAACCTCGGGTTCCTTGTTAGTAAGATGTGCACGGTATGGAACTGTTTGGGGGTCTCTGAGATAGAGTGTACATAGAGCACTTAACAAGGTGCCTGGCACATAGTAGGTGCTCACTAAATGCTGGCTGTTGTTAAACAGACTCATTTGGGGGTCGTGATTGGCAGAACACTGTGACAGCCTCAGTCATGTTGTCAGGCCTGCCTGTCTCAACTTGTTCACTGGATTATAACCTCCTTGAAGGTACAAATCATGCTTCATCTGGCAAGCATTTATGGAGCACCTACTGTGTACCAGGCACTGTGCTCAGCTCTAAGGATTCACTGCCCCGTCCCAAGGAGGGCACAGACTAGTGGGAGGGATGAGCAGGTCTTTACAGAACAGGGTGAAGAGGCTCAGGGCAGCTGGGGAGCACCAGTGAGGCACCCTAACCCACAGCTCCAGGGATGAGTAGCCATCAGGGAAGGCGGGAGAAAGGTGTTCGACGCAGGACTCAGGCTGGGGCATTTGATCAGTCTGCTAAACCAGTGGGATGAGCAGGGATGCACAGGAGCCAGCCAGGTGAGGAGCGGAGGGAACAGCATTCCAGGCAGAGGGAACAGCATATTGGGTGGCTGGGAGTTGAGATCCATGTGGCCCCAAGCAGTGTCGCTCCGCAGTTAACAGGTGGGGAAGACGTTTTGGCCCAGCTTTTTTGATGGGAGCACACCTGTCTCAATCACCCTGAAGCCTCATTGGCCCCTGGAGCTTGCAAGGGTCTGGGTTGAGGCTGCAAATTTAATTCTTGTCACTGTTTAGATCTCAGGGCCAGTTCCTTCCCCAGCCTTCGGGTTGCCTTTGGCAGAAACCTTTTCATCGCAAAGCAGGGATTAAGTTGCTTTCTTAGCCCTTCTAATTAACTCTTGTAACAGAAAGTCCCTGCCGCGCCTCTGTGATGTTCCTGCATCTTCTCTCACCTCCTGGCTTGGCAAGGAAAGGGAAAAGCCGCGATGTTTCCTAGTGTGTGATGTTGTTCATTTGCATGAAATCCCGGTGGCTACCTTTTTCCAATCATGCTTCTAGCTGCCAGCTACCTTTTAAGTGGCTCCAAGCTCCCCTCCTGAGAGGTGTCTGGCTGCTAGATGTTTATAGAGGAACTTGGGCCTGTGGACCCACGGCGACCTGCACACAGCATCCTTTCGTGAACACACACCCGGGGCAAGTCCTCACCTGGTTCCGAGGTCTGACGCCTGCTCAGAACAGAAGCGGCCGCTTCAGACACTGGCTCCGTTGGCGACACATGCTTTCTTTTAAGGGACTTGGAGTGACAGTGCCAGGCTGTGCTGCAATGTAACTTTGAAAAACATCTTAAAACAGAACATGGCAAGGCGGTTGCTTTTTAAATTTTTTTTTTAATTTGTGTTTTCTCCAGTTTTTAAATTAGAACAAACTTTGTGAGAAAAAATTGGGAATATGTAGAACACTTGAAAAGGGAAGAAGAGTCACTGAGTCCTCTGCCCTGAGGACAGTCATGCTTATGCGTTCGATGTCTTTCTTTTCTGCTTGTTCTTTAGGGATTTTTAAATATCATCTGATGATTCTAAACGTAAGATCGTTTGTCTTTTTTTCATTCAACATTTTCACTTTCCCGTGTACTGTAAACTCATTGTCAACTGTTTCAGTGGTTTCAATCATCCTGTGAGTGTTTGCCCTACAATTTACTGAATCTTTATGGTTCCAGTTTTTTCCCTATTATAAAAAAATTCCTTGATGAACTTCTTGATTTAGGTTCCATGTCTTGTTTGAATTCCCAGAAGTGGGATTTTTTTGTTTTTCACCAAAGGCCAGGAATATTTTTTTTTTTTAGGCCAGGAACATTTTTATGGCCCTTTATCTGTGTCACCACACTGCATTCCCAAGGGGCCAATATGTATACTTTTGCCCCAGCTTTTTCTTTTATTGTGGTAAAATACACATAACATAAAATTTATTACCTTAACCATTTTTAAGTGTACAGCTCACTGGTATTAAGTATATTCACATTGTTGTATTATTGTTGTATATTCACCACCATCCACCCACAGAATTTTTTCATCTTCCTAAACTGAAACTCTGTCCCCATTAAATACTATTGCTCTCTCCCCTCACCCACCATTCTACTTTCTGTCTCTATAAATTCGACTCCTCTAGGGGCTCCATGTAAGTGGAATCATATAGTATTTGTCTTTTGATGACTGTCTTAATTTGCTTCACATAATGTCCTCAGGGTTCATCCATGTTGTAGCATGTGTCAGAATTTCCTTCCTTTTTAAGGCTGAATACAATTTCACTGGGTGGATGGACCACATTTTGTTTTTAAATTAATTTATTTATTTTTGCCTGCGTTGGGTCTTCGTTGCTGCGCGCGGGCTTTCTTTAGTTGTGGCGAGCGGGGGCTACTCTTCGTTGCGGTGCACGGGCTTCTCATTGGGGTGGCTTCTCTTTGTTGCGGAACACGGGGTCTAGGCGCGCGGGCTTCAGTAGTTGTGGCACGAGGGCTCAGTAGTTGTGGTTCACGGGCTCTAGAGCGCGGGCTCTAGAGTGCAGGCTCAGTAGTTGTGGCACATGGGCTTATTTGCTCCGCGGCATGTGAGATCTTCCTGGACCAGGGCTCAAACCCGTGTCCCCTGCGTTGGCAGGCGGATTCCTAACCACTGCACCACCAGGGAAGTCCCTGGACCACATTTTGTTTATTCATCATCTGTTGATGGACACATGGGTTGCTTCTACATCTTGGCTATTGTGTGTAATGCTGCTATGAACATGTGTGTCCAAATATTTCTTCAAGACCCTGCCTTCAATACTCTGGGGTCTATATTCAGTAGTGGAATTGCTGGATCATATGGTAAGTCTATTTTTAATTTTTTGTGGAACCGCCAAACTATTTTCCAAAGCAAATGCACCATTTTACACTCCTACTAACAGTGCACAAGGGTTCCAACTTTTCCACATCCTCACCAATGCTTGTTATTGTTATCTGATTTTTTAAAATATTGATATTTATTTATTTATTTATTTATTTATTTATTTATTTATTTATGTTGGCTGTGGGCGTCTTAGTTGCGGCATTCATGTGGGATCTAGTTCCTCGACCACGGATTGAACCCGGGCCCCCTGCATTGGGAGCGTGGAGTCTTAACCACTGGACCACCAGGGAAGTCCCTGTTATCTGGTTTTTAAAAAAATAATAGCCATCCTAATGGATGTGAGGACCAATTTTTAAAAATGTATGTAACAGCTTTATGGAGATATAATTTACTGTACAATTCACCCAATTCAAGCATACAATTCAGTGCTTTTTAGTATTATTCATAGAATTGTATACCCATCACCACAATCCATTTTTGAACATTTTTATCACCTCCAAAGAAACCCTGTGCCCGTTAGCAGTCACCTCCCCCTGCCAAGTATTCGCCCAACACCCCAGGCCCTGAAAACCACTAACCTACTTTCTGTCTTTCTGGATTTGCCTATTCAGGACATTTAATATAGGTGAAATCATACATTATATAGTCTTTGGGATTAGCTTCTTTTATTTATCACAATATTTTCAAGGTTTATCCACATGGTAGCATGTGTCAGTACTTTATTCCTTTTTTCTTGCCAAATAATATTCCTTTGTATGATATACCACATTTTATTTATTCATTTATCTGTTGATGAACATTTGAATTGTTTCCATTCTTTGGATTTTATGAGTACTGCTGCTCTGAACATTGGTGTACAAGTTTTTGTGAGGACATGTGTTTTCATTTTGCTTGGGTACATGCCTAGGAGTGAGATTGCTGAGTCATGTGGTAACTCTATGTTTCACATTTTGAGAAACCACCAGACTGCTTTGCAAAGCCACTGCACCATTTTACATCTTCACCAGCTGTGTACGAGGCTTCCGGTTTCTCCACCTCCTTGCCAACACTTATTTTTGTCTGTCTCTTATATTATATCCATCCTAAGGGAGTGAAGTGGTATCTCATTTTGGTTTTGGTCTGGCTAATGATGTTGGGCATCTTCTCATGTGCTCATTGACCATTGATATATCTTTTTTGGAGAAATGCCTATGTAGATCCTTTTTTCTGTTTTCCATTTTTAAATTGGGTTATCTTTGTTTTTTTTTTTTTTTTGGCTGCGCTGCACAGCTTGCAAGATCTTAGTTCCCCGACCAGGGATCGAACCCGTGCCCTCTGCAGTGAAAGCACAGAGTCTTAACCACTGGACCTCCAGGGAATTCCCGGGTTATCTGTCTTTTTATTTTTGAGTTGTAAGAATTCTTTAAATATTCTAGATAAATGCCTTACCAGATACAATGCTTTGCAAATATTTTCTCCTATTCTGTGGGTTGGCTTTTCATTTTTCTCAATGGTGTCTTTAGAAGCGCAAATTTTTTGATTTTGATGAAGTTCAATTCATCTGTTTTTTTCCTTTGTCAGTTGTGCTTTTGGTGTCACATCTAAGAAGGCTTTGCCTAACCCAGGTCATGAAGATTTACTCCTATATTTTCTTCTAAGAGTTTTATAGATTTAGCTCTCACATTGGGCCAAGATGTTTAAACAGAGGATTGAAGTGACTTCTCCTCAGTGGGTAAGGAAGACTGTGGACAGTGATAGAGGTGGCAGCAGCGGGAAAGGCCTCCTGGGGTATCTGGGACCAGGGCAGAACAGCCAGAGGGAAGAAAGCAGATGTGGGAAAGCGGTGCAGAGAAGTTCTGTGCTGCCCTGGGGAATGTGAGTCGACTGCTAATAGTAGAATTTATGGGAGGGCTCCCTCTGTTGGTCATTCGTTCGTTCCTTAGTCCATGGGTTTTTCTGTTCTTAGGCATTGCTTGCTGACACCTGTCGGGGCAGGTGAGGATGTAGGCGGCTGTCGTCCCCACCCGCCCTGCTCCCCAGCCACATTCCCTTCCCATCCCGGCCTCCCAGCTCTGAGTGATTGTGGTGGATCTGGGGCCATTGTGAGCGCTCCTGCAGCACAAAGGTGGCAGCTGGGCAGAGAGGAGGGCAGGGTGGGGCCTGAAGATCCCACATCTTGATGTCAGCAGGGTGGGGGAGGGGACCAGGGCTAAAGCAGATGGAGAGGCCACTGGGAGAGGGGGCATTGAGCAGAGGGGGCCAAGGAGGGGACCCAGGGTGGGCTGGGAGGAGCAGCCCAGGAGCAAGACCCAGGAGGCAGGGCCAGGAGTGTGGACTGCACGGAGGCCTGGGGGAGGGGGCTTCCAAGTAACAGGGATGATCCATGGCCCAGGAAGTAAGGCAAGGCGTGGTCCCCTGGCTGTGACCATAAGGGGCTGTTGGTGAGGAGGCTTTGCGAGAGCAGTTTCTATTGAGTGGCCCAGAGAAGCTGAATTGCAGTGGACTGAGGGTTAAATTGGGAGATGAGACCATGGGGCCAACAGATATAGACTTCTCTTAAGAACTTCGGATCAAACAGAAGTTAGATGGAAGCAGGAGAAAGAGAGGGGTTCAGGGGGGATTGTGTTAGGATTGAGGGGGCCTTGAAACAGGCATATCTCCAGACTCCAGGGGTCTAAAATCACTGGAAGGGAATGAGACCAAAAGGCACAGGTGGAAGGTTTGGCTTTGTTGGATCATAGTAAAAGAAATAACTTTCTAATGGTAGAGCAGGCTTCTTCAGGATGTGGCAACAGCCCATTGCTGGAGATAGTTGAGCAAAAAGAGATGGCTGCCTGTCAGGGCTGTTACACTGCAGATTCCTGTGCAGGGAGACAAACGGGCCTAGTTAAGGGATGGCAAGTACTTGGGAAGCATGCCAGCATTGTCCTCTCCTGTGTCCTTGACAGGCATCACTCATTAATCACGGCACACCCAGCACAGTGCTCCAGGCAGCCTCTAATGATCCATCCAAGATAGTATATGCAGCACAGCCGTTCTGCTCTCCCTGGACCAGGATTCTGACGCTCCCTTCCCTTCTGTAAAATGGGTCCACGTCTTCCCACTGCAGGGAAAGCTTACGAGATCACCTACGTGCGGCTGAAGTTCCACACCAGCCGCCCTGAGAGCTTCGCCATCTACAAGCGCAGCCGGGCCGGCGGTCCCTGGGAGCCCTACCAGTACTACAGCGCCTCCTGCCAGACGACCTACGGCCAGCCCGAGAGCCAGTACCTGCGCCCCGGCGAGGACGAGCGCGTGGCCTTCTGCACCTCCGAGTTCAGCGACATCTCCCCGCTGAGCGGGGGCAACGTGGCCTTCTCCACCCTGGAGGGCCGGCCCAGTGCCTACAACTTTGAGGAGAGCCCCGTGTTGCAGGTCGGAGAGGAGTGGGGCTGGGCGGGGGCGGGGTTGGGGCAGGGGCTGGGCTGGACACTCGGGTCCAGGGGACCACAGGGAAGTCTAAAAGGGCAGGAGGACACAGGGGACTGTGAGAGATCCCACGGTTTTCAGATTTGAAACAGCAGAAGCTTTTGTTGTATCTGAATCTTTTGTGGGTGACTGATAATGAAATAGATGGAAGAGGGTGCCCTGTGACAGCTACCAACTCAGCTGACCCCTTCCTTAGGCAGGTGTGGAAACTGAGGCCCGGAGTGGGGAAAGGACTTCCCAAGGGCACACGTGGGTTGGTGGAAGGGCCCAGCGCATACCCTGAGGGTCCTGACTCGTAGCTGGAGCTTCTGCTAGAACTCCCTGCTGGGAGCACCGCTTCCTCCCTCTGTGATGGATGGCGTTGCCTGCCCTGTGTGTCTCCAAGGGCTGTGACGGGGATAAGAGGGAAAACGCGAAAAGAACGTGAGTTTGGAGTCGTAGAGTCCTGGGATCTGTGCTGTCAGGCAGAGCTATCCAACAGAACTTCCTGCAGCGACAGAAATGATCCCTGGCAGCACCCTCCGGGATGGTAGCCACGAGCCACGTGTGTCTGTAGAACACATGAAATGTGACTAGCACGACTGAGGAATTGCATTTTCATTTTTATTTCATTTTAATGAAGTTTAAACAGCCACATGGGGCCAGCAGCTGCCACGTTGGACAGCCAACTATAAAGTGACCGGCACAGTGCGTGTCCTAGAAGAGATGCTCATTCACGCTTTGAAGATAAGAGCTCGTGGTAGCTCACGCATCTCATCCTCATGGCAGAGAGAGAGCGTGGCAGGCTTGTGGCTGTGTGCATCCGTACAGGGCCCCCATCCTGTCCACCTGGGTCTACTCAGGTTTGTGGCCCTACCAGTATAAGCACCCGCGCGTGTCCACATTTCTGTGCGTCAGTGACGGCTCATCTGTGGATGTGGTGGGTCTGTTGGATGTTTCGGGGCATTGGACGGCACTCTAGTCCACTTCCCTGCGTTCCGACAGGCCTCTGCCGAGAAAAACTGCTATCTTCTTCCCTCGCCATATTCAGAGCATTTCCTTTGCCTGTCTGGGATAATGAGGGGGCTGGGATTAGAATCCCGTTTGTTTCTGGAGGGGACACTGAGGCCCAGAAAGAGGTTGTGCCCCACCCAGGCTGCCCAGCACAAGAAAACACGGTGTCAGCTGGCTTGAGGTCCCCAAGACCACCCTCAGCTTCCGTGATTCACTGGAAGGACTCTGTACAGAACTCAGAAAAGCCGCCGTACTCACGGTGACAATTTATTACAGTGAAAGGATCCAGACTGAAGCCAGCAAAGGGAACAGGCACGTGGGACGGGAACAGGCACGTGGGACGGGTCCAGGAGAGACCAGGCATGGGGCTTCTGGGTGTCCTCTCCTAGTGGAGTCGTGGGAACAGTGCTGATTTCTCCCAGCAACGGATGTGACAAGTGCATTGCCAACCAGGGAAGCTCAGCCGTGCCTTGGAGTCCAGGGTTTTTATTGGGGGTCAGCCACATGCACATGGCAGACTGCCTATGGCTGACCTTGATCTCCAGCCCCTCCAGAGAGCAGGCTGATTCTGTGCGGCCCAAGGCCTCCCCATAAATCACATTGTCAGCATTGACCGTCTGGGGTGGCCCAGGGCCCCAGGTGAACAAATTTACTCTTATCAAGCAGGACATTCTGAGGGCTTGCAGGTGACCCCCCAGGAGTGGGGGGCAAAGGTCAGAACTCTCTCAGGCAAGGTTAATCCTTTCTGGCACAAAGTCTCATCTCCAGACGCCAAGGCCCTGATTATCCCATTAAAAACGTTCACTTTTGATCATCACGTGATTCTGTTGAAAATGACAATTTCTTCTCCATGGGGCTCCAAGCTCTGTAGATTAGAAAACACTGGCCAAGGTCATCTGAAGACAAGCACAAGGGCCGGGCCCCTGCTCTGCCTGCATCTGTGCTATCTTGACAGAGGGGCCCCCTGGCTTGTTGCCCCTTATGTCCTGGATGCTGTCCCTAACGGAAAAACAGCCTTTTCAGAAATGAGACCCCTGCAGCCTCCAGGCAGAAGAAGGACAGAGACGGTCAGAGAAGGACAAAAAAAGCCAAGCCCCCCCTCCCCTTCTCTCCCCTCTGGGCACCCCCAGGGTGGCGCTTCCTCTGAGGACGTGGAGCATTTGGGGTGTGGGGTAACGAAGGATGTGTCCATGCGGCTGCTGTGTCTTGGGTCCCTCTGTCCTCCATGGGAGCCAAGGACCTTGGGGAGAAGGCTGACCCTCTCTGGGGTGCTGGCTGGAGCAGAACCGCTGCTGCTGGAGACGAAGCTCCTGCCTCCCGCTTCTCGTTAACGCTGCATTCTGGCTCCCACGTCTGTCCAGAGTCAACCCGAGACCCCACTTGTAGTTTTAGCTGGGCCATTGCAAGTTGCACAAGGTCCTTGCCTCTGTATACTGGGGCTCCGGTTTGCCCCCAAAGTTACCTCTAAGGCGTCAGGGAGTGACCCGTACAATTTGGGCTAAGGGAACAAATTCCCCTTCTCTCTCCCAGCTCCCTTCCTGGTGTCTCAGGGAGATTTTGATGCTGTTCCTGTCACCATTGTCTTCAAGACTGATGGAGCAGGTCATAGGCTGCAAAGCAGATGCAGGAACCCAAAGAGGGGTCGGGCCGAGACCTTGGGCAGGTCATTGCCCTCTGGGCTCCATTAGTATGATGAGGGCGTTGGGGTAGATGCAGGAAGGCAGGCTACCTAGTAGCTAAAGCTGGGACCCTGGGGTCAGATAGATCCGAATCCCAGCTCCGCGGGCACCAGCCGTGCAACTAGGAAGCAGAGTACTTACCCTTGCTGATCCTTAGTCCTCTCCTCTGTAAAACATGGGTAAGAATAACACCTCCCGGTGGGGTTATTGTGAGGACCCGAGCCATAACCACACAATAAGCGTCAGCTACTGCACCTTCCAGCTTGGACATCAGCTGGTTTGGGTTCTCTAGGGGCACTTTTTCTGCAGGAAGAAAAGACTCTTAGACCATCGGTTGTGCTCTGCTGGGTTCCCACCCCGGGCCTCAGCCCCTTGCTCCTCATTTGCTTCAGGGACCGACCAGCAGCGTCAGTACCACCTGGGCACGTGTGGAAATACAGATTCTCAGGCCCCACCTCTGATCAGAAGCTGCATTTTAACCTGATCCCTAAATGTACACTGACATTTGGGAAGTGGTTCAGGGAGTGACTCCCCGGAGGTTTACAAACTCAGCTGAGTGCTGAGGTCCCCTCTGAAGCTTTCTGGTTCTGGACCCCTCCCTGGCTGAAGCATCCTCAGGCAGAGGCCCCGGGCCCCAGGCCACGGGCTCGAGAGTTGCTGAGCCCAAGGGGATCGGAGAGGCACGCTGGCCTGAGTCATGCTGGGGTGAGAAGTCAGACTTTATGCCAGTTCATTTTCTGTCCTGATGGGCCTGATTGCTAAACCAGCAGCTGCTGGGCTGAATTAAAATGCTGATTAACATTCAGCTGGAGCTACCTCTGATTATAACAGCAGGCAGATGGAAATGTCAGCTTTCACGTGGGCTCTCCCCCACTTCCCCACCAGCTCTTCCAGGGGGAAGCCTCTCATTCCGCCATCAGCGAGTATTTATCGAGTGCCTGCCGTGTGCCAGGCAGAGCCCGGGCTGGGGATGCGGCGAGAACCAGGGGCCCCGAGTCCTTGTCCTCTTGGGGCTGTGTTCTGGTGGAACAGATGTCACCTGGGGCAGGTGCCTTGTCTGTGGGAGCCTGATTCTTAGAACGCGAGAAGCCTGTAAACCCAGGGCCCACCCCACACCAGGGCGCTGGGACGTATCTTCCCTTGGCTGCCCTCTAGAATGGGGGTGCAGCCCCGCTGAGGAGTCAGGTAACCTGCGTGACACGGTTCTAGATGGGCTGCTCCAGCACCTCGACCGTGTACCAGCCTCCGCGCCCCGCCGCTGACATTGGCCATCCTCCTCCGGCACCCTCCTGGAGCCGACATTATTCCTTGTCCTATTTCACAGATGGGGAAATGGAGGCTCTGAGACACTGAGCAAATTCCCCAAAGTTGCACAGTTAGGAAGGGGCCGGGCATCCAGGTTGGTGTGACCCAAAAGCACAGGCTCCTTATTTCTGCAGCGTTCTCGGAACTTGTCAGTGTTTGGCCTGTCCCTGTGTCCCAGAAGATGCCCCGGGGAGCCGGCTGGACCCTCCAGCAGAGCAGGGTGGGAGCAAACATTCAGGAGCCTGCTGATGGTGCCCTTTCCCTTCCACCTTGTCCCCCAGGACTGGGTCACCAGCACCGAGCTCCTCATCTCCCTAGACCGGCTCAACACGTTTGGGGATGACATCTTCAAGGACCCCAAGGTGCTGCAGTCCTACTACTACGCCGTGTCGGACTTCTCTGTGGGTGGCAGGTAGGCGGGAAGCAGGGCAGCGGCCGGGACGCTGTACAGGATGGCTGCCACGTGGGGTCACCCGGTGGCTACCGTGGAGGGTAAAGAAACCACTTCTGGTGCTCCAGGGGGGCAAAGGAGCAGGAGCCTGGTTCCTGGGCCCGGCATTCGAGGCCTTCATGACCCACCTACCTCCCGCCTCCCAGCCCCGTTCCTGCTGCTTTTCCCACGTCAGCTGTGTTTCCGCTGCCGTCAGCGGGACACACCAGCCCTTTGCACCTGTGGTTGCCTCTGCCTGGTGGTCCGTCCCCCTTTCTTTTCTTCCTTTTTTTTTTTTTTTTTTTTGCATCTGACAGTACATTCATTCACGCCACATGTGCCCATGTGGGGCAATGTTCCACGCTCTCGTCTGACACCTAGAACCTGCTTAAATTTCCAGTCGGACCACCGTCCTGTGGGACGTGGGCTCCAAATGAAGCTGGTTAACAGTGGCCGTAAGCAGGCGCGGGACCCCAGGCTTTCAAAGCTTTGCTTCTTTCATCAGCACTCATGAGCTTATAACTGATGGAGCCCATCAACCCCATTCTTCCCCAAATCTTCCGGTAAACTTGGGTAGAGTAGGGCTTCCTGGGGACCCAAGCGTGTTTAATAAGGCTTTGAGGCATCTCCAAACAGTACGAACGGTTCAGGCCACTCCAAAGCCCCACGGCCAGTGACCCAGAAAGGTCACCGAGGAAGGAGGCACCGCACTTCTACCCCCTTCTCATGTGAGGGGCGTCGGGCTGTTCTGTCGGGACCCCTGACCCTGGCCTATATACTCCTCTAGCTTCGATCAGTGCACATTGTAGTTTAAGCATCTCACCTCTCCAAGAAGCAGGGGCCATCCTGTACACACGTGGCCACCTGGTACTGGGCCCTCCAGGCACAAATGACGTCTTTAGTATAAACGCTCCCTCATCAGGTTCCTTCTTGGAAAGGAGAGAGGAGACAGATGTGTTCCCGCCCCAGGCAGACAGTAACCAGATCAGTCCCCAGTAATCATGTCGCACGCCCCAGATTAACAAGGATGGGAAGCCAGGGCAGGGTGTGCTGACAGTCAGGGAGACCACCCTGCAGATGGGGACCCTGCGGGAGGTCAGGGAGACCACCCTGCAGATGGGGACCCTGCGGGAGGTCAGGGAGACCACCCTGCAGATGGGAACCCGGCGAGGCTGGAGAGGTGAGGGGCAAGCATCCCAGGTGGAAGAGCCAGCATGTACGAGACCCAGGCTTGAGGAACGAGGCAACAGCCCTGCAGCTGGAACAGGGGGCGTGGAGACGGCTGGAAGATTGTCGGGGCCATGGACCAAGTTTATGCAGTCAGTGGGAAGTTGCTGAGGATATGGCCAGGGTAGTGACAGGGTCGGATTTCTGAGACACCCGAACCCCTGACATCGCAAGGGGGCAGATAAGAGGAGAGAGAAGAAGCTGGCTGGGCAGAGATGGTGGTAGGATGGGAGAGGTGTGGATCCGAAAGCTGTTTAGGGTGGGAAGTCAGCTCCACGTGGGAGTGGTGGCCCATGGGGGTAGGGGGCGAGGGGCTTTCAAACTTCAAGGATGTTTAGGTGGCGTTCAGAGAGGTGAAGATGTCTGGGAAGGGAACACGGGCCCAGCTGCCTACACTCAGGGTGTCTGCACCCTCTGGAGGCTGGTGCTCGGGTGTGAAGGGGAAATGGGGGGTGTCTGTGAGGGCCCCTCTGCTCCTCCTCCTCCCCCGCCACTCCCACACTCGATTCAGGTCAAACCGCCCGGGAGCAAGGCCTCTCCAAGGATGGTGGATGGCGGTGAGCTGCAGCGTCTGCCATCAGGGGGCTTCGGGACAGAGAACATCTGGGCCCCAGCTGCCAGAGCCAGACCACCCTCAGGCCAGCAGCTGGCTGGGGGGCAGTGGCCCGGGCAGCCTGTGTCCCACAGTGGCCTACAGGAATTTCACTCTTTCCCTTGGGATCAGAGGGCTTCGAGGAGGAGGGCGTGTTTGCAACATCCCCTTGGGGCCATGGGTGGTCCCTTGTCCCGAGACGGGTGACCACTGTCTCCCAAGACTGCCTGGTGCCCGCCTCACCCCTGCCAGAAGTGCTGGGCATTACCTGCCTACCCTGAGCTCCCAGGGAGGCCTGGCGAGGAAACAGTGCTCTGTGCCCTTCCCAAGCCCTGTGTCCCCAGTACCATGGGTACTGGCAGTGGTCAGAGGTTCTTCAACATCCACTTAGGACAGAGCGTGGAACATAGCTTATGGGGAGACACCAAGTGGCCGTAGAGGAGTGTCTAGGAGCTCAGGGTCTGCGTGGAGGAGGAGAGAACGGGCTTCAGATTCTGGCTCTGCCACGTAGCATTCGTCACTTCTTGGTCTGAGCCTCAGTTTCCTCATCTGTGAAATGTGGAAAGTTGTGGGCCGTCCTGCTGCAGTGGTGAAACTCCAGAGAGAAGACGTGAGCTGATTGCTCGGTAGGGGGCTGCTACACAGGAAGGCTGGGCGCTCGGAGCCGTGGCCATCCTCTGTGTGGCTCAGTCTGGCCACCCGGGATGGGGGCGACGACCCCACCGGGTCAGGCTCAGCCGAGCACGCTGTGTGGCCCCCTGAGCACCTTTGTTCCTGCCTGATTCCGCCTGTCTGACTCTGCGGGAGGGGGGGTGGGGCAGGCCCAGGGCTGCCCTCAAAGGCACAGGCTCACTGGGGTCTTGAGATGAGTTGGGGGCCGTCCTGTGTAAGGCGCAATCTCAGGAGACTGAGATGACTTCTTCCTGGGTCCCCCTCGGCCCCTGGGTGTGGTGCCTTCAGTGGCAGCATCGAGAACTTTACCATTACTAACTGGTGGCCTCGGGCAGCCTCTCTGTGCCTCGGTTCCTCCGTCTGTTAAATGGGGATCATAGCGGGCTTGTGAAGATGCGATGGGCTTACACGTGTGCAGAGCTCAGAACAGCCCAGCGTGGTCGGTTCCGTTACTGGTGCCCCGGGCACATAGTAGAAGTTCAGTAAAGCTCCATAGCTGAGCCGTAGAATCAGGCGCTCACCCGAAGGCAGGGGCTACCTGGTGATTAACCCCTTCTCCGCCGGCACCTGTCCCAGCTTCCGGACACCCCCCACCCCCGTGTTCTTTTCCCAGGTGCAAATGCAACGGGCACGCCAGCGAGTGTGGCCCCAACGAGGAGGGCCGGCTGGTCTGCCGATGCCAGCACAACACCACGGGCCCAGACTGCGAGCGCTGCCTGCCCTTCTTCCGGGACCGCCCGTGGGCCCGGGGCACGGCCGAGGCGGCCAGCGAGTGTCTGCGTGAGTGTCCTGGGCCTTTGGTGGCCGGAGGCCGGGGGTGCAGGCCAGGAGACGAACTCCCCATCCCTGGCGGCGGGGCTGCTCCTGGGTGGGCCTGGCCGCAGCTTGGGACTCTAAACCCTGTGCAGGGATGAGGAGGAACCGAGGGAGAGCTGGAGGGGGCACGTGACCCTCCGTCCTCACCCCCTCAGGCAGCTCCCCAGACCCAGGCTCCCCAGGTAGCGGCATGCGTGGCAGGAGGGCTGAGAAGGACCCCCAACTTGTTCCTTTGTGTCAACTGCTCCAACCGCAGCTGCCGATCAAAGCCAGGCCACCCCAGGTCCTGGGGCTGCTGACCTGCCCGCCCAGCCTCTCCTGCAGGCCCCCAGGCAGCCCTTCGCTGCCCCGGCCCCCGTGCGATGTGGCTGGCACTGCCTAACCTCACAGACACGCCGGAGAGGACGTTGCCATCATACTTTTTCCAGGGACGGGGGCTGCGCACGGGGTGGGGGGCTCCTCCCAGCCTGGCGTGCCCCTCCAGCTTCCCTCTGTCCCCAAGCCCTGCCCTCCGACAGTCATCTGGCTTGCTCCGGGCTCCCATGTGTGGCTGGTCGTCGCTGGGCACCAGACTCCACCTAGCTCTGCTGCTGGCAGGAGGCGTGTCTTCATGGGCAGGCGCTCCTGACGGCTCAGCCTCTGGACCCACTGTGCTCCTGGGCTTGGGCTGCTGGCATGTAGAGCTGGGGTGGGGAGAGGACAGCTTGTTCCATGGAACAGGGTGCTGTCTGCAGGAGCTTCCCGGGGCCACTGTGGCCCTAATGAGTTCCTGCTGCCCTTGCTGGCCTGCCTCCACCAGGAAGTCCTCTCGGGGCCAAGGAAGCTGGCTGGCTCAGCCGTTCTGAGTCTGGGGCTCTCTCTGTGGTGGGAACACAAAAGGCCAGATTGCTTCTCCCGTCAGGTCCTCACCCCTGAGGTCACATCTCTGTCCTCCCAGCCTGGAACCTGCGTTTCATGCCTGACCCCTCGTGTTCCCCAGTCCAGGCAGCCCCTGAGCCTCATTCACATCCCCCGAACCCATCTGACTGTGTCCTTCTACACGGTCAACACTGTGGTCCGGCCGGTCACCCCTCCTCTGAGCATCTGAAGCCCCCACCTCCCTGCTCTCCCAGCCCCCATCCCCCGCCTGCCGCCCAGCTGAAGGCACTTTCAAGTGCAGATGCGATTATATTCATCCACGGAGCCCCTTGCTCCAAGGTGAAGTCCACTGACTGCGGCTTCCCAGCCTCCCTGGATCAAGCGCTGGCTGACCTCTTGACCTCAGAACTGCCCCTGCGCCCCTCCCTGTCCCGTCACAGTGCACAACGTCCCCACCCTCTGCCCTGCCCATCACATGACATGCCACCCTCCCACGCCACACTGGGTGAACCTTGCTTCTCTGCCTGTGCCACAACTATCCTCTCACCTCCTGCCTGGGACTCTCCCTTCCCTCTCCTCCCCTCCTTTGCCTGGCCACTTCCTTCCTGCTCACCCTTCAGGTCCCACTTAGCTGTGACTTCCTCCAGGAAGGCAGCTGTAGGGCCCTCCTTTCACCTCCCAGAGCCTCCCTGCTTCTCCCATCACAACCCTTCACCTGCAGGATTTTCACCTGCTTGCTGCCTCTGGCCTCCCTCAAACAGTGGGACCATGTATGCGGGGCACTGGTCCACACCATGCTGGGCTCACCACGGGAGCCAAGATGGAGCCGATCTTTGGTACATACTTTTTTTTTTTTTTAACATGAATGTACTTTGTTTATTTATTTATTTATTTTTGGCTGCATTGGGTCTTCCTTGCTGCGCGAGGGCTTCTCATTGCAGTGGCTTCTCTTGTTGTGGAGCACGGGCTCTAGGTGTGCAGGCTTCAGTAGCTGTGGCACGTGGGCTCAGCAGTTGTGGCTTGCGAGCTCTAGAGCACAGGCTCAGTAGTTGTGGCGCACGGGCTTAGTTGCTCCGCGGCATGTGGGATCTCCCCGGACCAGGGCTCGAACCCATGTCCCCTGCATTGGCAGGTGGATTCCTAACCACTCTGCCACCAGGGAAGTCCCTTTGGTACATACTTTTTAAAAATGTAGGAAGAGTAAGCTGGGACGAAGTGAGAGAGTGGCATGAACTAATATATACTACCAAATGTAAAATAGATAGCTAGTGGGAAGCAGCCGCATAGCACAGAGAGATCAGCTCGGTGCTTTGTGACCACCTAGAGGGGTGGGATAGGGAGGGTGGGAGGGAGACGCAGGAGGGCGGAGATACAGGGATATATGTATATGTATAACTGATTCACTTTGTTATAAAGCAGAAACTAACACACCATTGTAAAGCAATTATACTCCAATAAAGATGTTTTTTAAAAAATGTATTTATGAGTGAATGAAAGGTGACTTGTATTTTCCATGCTTCTGAGTGACCTCATGGTCACTGGGGATCAGATTCACATACTCTTATGGCTCAGAGGATCCACAGGAGATCTTGGAGGGAGCCACGCTGCCACTCGAGAAGGTAGCCAGTCTGTGATCCATGACCAGGTGACTCTACGTCCTGGCTTGCCTGGGAGGGTCCTGTGTGTTGGTATATTTATTAATGGTGCCCCCTTTGTTCTCGAGAGTGTCCTGTTTCGGAAGATCAATTGACTGGTCTCCAGATCCTTGATCAAGCCAGGCCTGAACTCCATCCTTGCCCTTCCTCCAGCTGCCTGCTCACTCACCACAAGGAAGCTGATTGGCCCATACTCCCCTCCTACCATGTGCCACGGCCTCTCTCACACACCCTCCCCCGCCTCCTGCCCACAGCTTGCAACTGCAGCGGCCACTCTGAGGAGTGCATGTTTGACCGGGAGCTCTTCCGCAGCTCGGGCCATGGTGGGCGTTGCCTCCGCTGCCGTGACCACACAGCCGGGCCACACTGTGAGCGCTGCCAGGAGAACTTCTACCGCTGGAAGCCACAGACGCCATGCCAGCCCTGCGACTGCCACCCAGCAGGTGAGTGGGCCGCACTGCCCCGGCCCCCACCCTCGCCCACCGCCACGGGCTCCCGCTGCCCTGTGCCCTTCCTCCCCAGGCTCCCTGCACCTCCAATGCAATGACTCCGGCACCTGCATCTGCAAGCCCACGGTGACGGGCTGGAAGTGTGACCGCTGCCTGCCCGGGTTCCACTCGCTCAGTG
This sequence comes from Balaenoptera acutorostrata, assembly GCF_949987535.1. Classification (NCBI taxonomy): domain Eukaryota; kingdom Metazoa; phylum Chordata; class Mammalia; order Artiodactyla; family Balaenopteridae; genus Balaenoptera; species Balaenoptera acutorostrata. The sequence continues at coordinate 120,271,002 of NC_080069.1, forward strand.
AGGGCGGCTGCAGGTGAGGGCGGTGGGGACAGTGGGTGTAGATGACCCAGCAAGGGCGCACGGCGGCGGATTTGGACTGAATGATGGGAAGCAGGAGGGAGAGTCCCAAGCCCCTCGGAAGGCAGAGTTGGCAGCAGGTGGTTACCTGGGAGCGGAAGAGGAAGAAGGGATGAAGGCTGACCCCCTGGGGTTCTGCTTCAGGCACCTGGGTGAAGGGAGGCCATTCATGGCAAGGGGAGCACAGGGTGGGGAGAGGCTGAGTCTGCAGTGCTCGTGGGGCATCCAGGGGGACAGAGATGGGCAGGGGCTACTGGGGTCTGGACCTCAGAAGAGGGTCTAACACTTTACTGTCACTTGATTGAGAAAATACACAATGACCAAAAAAAATAAAGCCGTTATAAATTCAGAAGTACTATTAAATGAGCTTGGCTTTGGTTCATTGCACCAGTCTCCTTGTATATTTGAAAGGCAGTAGAAATGCCATTGGGGAGGTTTGGGGAGTCTCAGATCTCTCTCAAAATACTCAGTGGTTCAGGCATAAAACTGGCCATTAGGTGGGGACCTGGATGCTTCCCCAGGGTCTCTATGGCCTCTGGGCCTCTGTACCTGCCACTTCTCCTACCCTAGAGCATTCTCTTCTCCCTCAACACCCTGCCTCTCCCCAGCCTGTGTCTGAACAAAGTCCTACTCATTCTTTAATTTTCAGCCAAGGTACAACTCCCCACCTCGTTCCCACTCCAGACACCTCATTGGTGCTGCCACGGCCTCTTCTTGTACATTCTCTCCCATAGCTTGTATCAAAGTACAGCATCTACCTGTTTGCCTGTCCATCCTCACTGGACTCTAGGCTCTGTGAGGACAGGGACCATGTCTTATGAGATGGGGGATGGATGGATGGATGGGTAGATGGATGGGTGGGTGGATGGAAAATGCATGGATGGGTGAGTGAATAGGTGTGTGGGTGGGATGGATAGAAGGATGGAAGGATGAATAAAGGGATCAGTGGATGGAAGGATGAACGGATGGATGGATAAGCAGGTGGGTGGGCAGATGGATCACTGTTCAGGTGAGCGGATGGGTCACTTCCTTCACTCAGTGGGAACAGTAGAGCCAGGGGGCAGGCTCTTGGGTCAGCCTGCCTCCTGTTCCTCTTGGGCGTGGGGAAGGATAGAGAGATTCCTTCCAAGGAGCGTGAGCTATTCCCACTCTGGAGTTGCTCGTTGGACGCTTTCCTCTTGTCCTCTCTCTTTGGCAGACCCTGTGCCTGCAATCCCGCTGGCAGCCTGGGCACCTGTGATCCCCGCAGTGGCCGCTGCCCCTGCAAAGAGAATGTGGAAGGCAACCTGTGTGACAGGTGGGTGAACCGACCCAATAACAAGCCTGCTGGAAGTGACCTCAGTGGTGGTGGGAGGAGCAGGGGCCATCTTCCTCCCAGACTTGGGCAACCCCACCACCTGGCACCCTTCCTGGAACACCATGGATCTGACACCCAGGAAGTTATCTAAAGACTTTACAATACCATTTATACTTTGACCCACCACCACTGAGAGTTCATAAGCTGTGAAAAAATACATCTTTTTTCCCCTAGCTCAGAATCCTAAAGAAAGAGCTAGAAAGGATAGGAGAGACCATCTAATCCAGGGAGAGCAGATACATGGTACTCGTACCACAACCCTCCCATCTCACACTCAGGGCAGACATCACTCATAGAGCGCTACCACAACCCTCCCATCTCACACCCAGGGCAGACATCACCAATGGACCACAGCAGTTTACCATGAGCTCTACTGTAACCTCAGAATCCTTCTCTACGCCCTGCTCCAAGAAGTTCCCACCAATTGAGCTGAGATTCAAGCTTGTTTGCCATCCTTGCCATCCTATCATGGTACAAATGGAGCTTCTAAGGCTCAATGAGGCAGAAGGACTTCTCCCTGTACTTCCTCCTTCATGTGTTTAGGGGGCCTCCTAGCCCCAGCAATGGGCTGGCAGACAAATGTGGGTTTACGTCCTTGGGCACACTCTGTCCCCTCTGCCTGGCTTCATCTCCAACCTCTGAAGCCTTTGCAGCCAGCGTGGGGTGTGCCAGGGCCTCCTTGATCCTCTGGCCATGGGCCATGTGTGGGGAACCTGACACGGCAGTATATTGTGGACTCTACTCTTGCCAGACTATGTTGGGCCTCTACTGGTTCAGGAAGAAGCCTGGCCTTGACTCTCACCTTGTCCATGCGGGGCCTGTGGGCCCTGGGGTGGGAGGTCGACTCCCTGCTGGGTCTTCCTTCCCCCAAGACCCCTCAAGCTGAAGAGACAGAGTGGAGTTGGGGGACTAGATCCCACTAGCTCTACGCCACTGCCTCGTACCTTGAGGAAGTCCGCCTCTGAGCCTCACTTTACCTGTTTGTGAGATGGGAGGGCTGGTGAGGTGTGTTCGTTGGAGCTGGCCCAGCTTTGGGGTAATTGGCAGCTTCTTATGAATTGGATTCCTCCACCTGGATCGGCCCGAATGGAGCCCCCATGGTGCAAACCAGGAATATGTGTTTGTAAAAGGCCTCTGCAGGGCTCCTGGGAGAAATGGCTGATTCTGGGGCTGGGGCGGGGAAAACACAGGATGAGCCCGAAGCATCTTGTAGAAAACAGGGAAGTGCTTAAAAACAAAACCAGACAAAGACAAACCCAGAAAACCCCAAACCAGGATGGGGGCCCATGTCAAACGGACATGAGCGCCAACCTGAAAGAGTTCCCAGAGCTGGAACAAAATAAATAACAACAATATCGGATTATAATGCAAAGTATAGAACATCCACGAGTCCACACTGATATAAATAGATGAGTGAATAAATAAATACAGGGGGATGAAGGGACAAATCTTCCTGGCAGAAGAATTCCACATTATAAATGGAGAAGGAATGAGGGAAATATTAAAGCACTGTTACAATATCAGAGTAACGATTGCTGTAGGCCAGAGCCGCTGATGAATGCTGAAATTCGTGGGCAGAACTTGAGGGAAAAACAGGATATTTGCATAGCCCCCAAATATCTCCCTCAAAATATTTACTAATTACTGTGGTGCTTTCACCATAGGTCCACGATTCTTTGATTACTCACACCCTCCCAGAGGTGGAGCTTAATTCCCTTCCCCTTGACCCTGGGCTAGATTTAGTGACTTGCTTTTGACAACTAGAGTATGGCAGTTTTGCAATGGAGAAACCTGGCAGGGACTTCCCTGGTGGTCCAGTGGTTAAGACTCCGCACTCCCAATGCAGGGGGCCCGGGTTCGATCCCTGGTCAGGGAACTAGATCCCATATACCACAACTAAGGGTTCATGTGCAGCAACTAAAGATCCCGCACATGGCAACGAAGATCCTGTGTGCTGCAACTAAGACCTGGCACAGCCAAATAAATAAATATTAAAAAAAGAAAGAAGGAAAAGAAAAGAAACCCGGCAGGCAGCACCTTAACTAAATGGTGAAGGTTAACTTTACCAGTGATGTCATACGTGACCAGTGATGTCATACATTACCAGTGACATCACACAGGTATCATTTACCCTGATATGATGTGAGAAGAAGGGCACTTCGCCTCTATTTCTTCCCCAAACCCACAGCCCCAGTCTAATCTTGAAAAACACCAGACAAACCCAAATGGTGGACATACTACAAAATATCTGACCAGTACTGTCAAAAGTGTCCAGGAAAGACCAAGAAGCTGTTACAGATGAGATTAAAGACACCGCTAAATGCAATGTCATGTCCTGGATGGGATCCTGGAGCAGAAAACAGACGTTCGTGGAAAAGGGGGAGAAATCCTAATAAAGTCTGGGGTTTAGGAAATAACGTTAATCAGTGTTAATTTCTTGGCTTTGATAAACGTACCCTGGTAATGGCAGATGTTAACATTAGGAAAAGCTGGGTGAAGAGGCCATGGGAACTCGTGTCTACAATCTTTGCAACTCTTCTGTAAATCTGAAATTAAAACAACTTTCCCCAGTGATTCTGGGCTCTGGTTAGTCTAGCTGGGATCCCCCGAATGTAGCCAATTCATCTGGCCCCCGTGGGCATGTCCACCTCCATTGCAGATGTCGCCCGGGCACATTTAGCCTGCAGTCCCACAGCCCAGCCGGCTGCAGCAGCTGCTTCTGCTACGGCCACTCCAGGGTGTGTGCGGCCGCTCCCCACTTCCGGGAGTACCACATCCTCTCCGACTTCCGCCGGGGTAAGAAGTGCCCCTCCCTGCAGCCACCTCCGAGGGGTCTGCTTCCCAGCCCAGCTGGGACGGGCGGTCCTGGGTCCTGCTCTGGGGAGATCCTGAAATGGTGGTATGGGTGGGTGTGGAAAGGAGGGGGCAGCCTCGGGCCCCAGCCCGGGCGTCTCCCACAGGCCCACACACCGGCCGTGCCCCTCTGGGTCCTTCAGTACCCCCAGCACCTACCTGCACCCCTTGGCTCCCTCCTGGCTGCTGCCTTCTTCCTCAGCCTCCAGCAGGGGTGGGGGGTGGGCACCTGGCAGCCTTTGGAGCCTGTGGGGGAATTTCCAGTTGCTCCTTACCCCCTTGGTGTATCCTAGTGCTGGGGATCTGGGCTCGATCCCCTGGCCTCCATTTATTGAGCACCTGCTGTATGCTAGGCACCATGCAGAGCTCGTTATGCCCATGGAACCTCCTGGATTCCCTGGCAGGTAGATATTCTCATCCCCATTTTACAGATGAGGCAACTGAGGCCCAGAAAAGGAAGGTCACGTAACTTAGTTGTTGGCACCTTGGGTTCATCAGCTCCCGAGTTTTGCTCTTCACTGCTGTGCAGGTCTTCTCTCTAGGTCCAGGGGTGCTGTGGGGACCTGGGTCCCCAGCTCCAGGTGGATCTTTGGAGCAGGAAAGCAGTGGAGCTCTGAATTCTGCATTAAATCATGGCCTGAGTGGGTCCCTGCCATGCCCACTGAGTCTCCCCACCCCCGCATCTACCCCAGGGAGCTAGAACCTCAGGGCTGGCTCTGGGGTGCCCCAGATGCAGGGGGAGCAGTGCACCCTCTGCTGGACACCACGCAGAAAGCAGGACTGAGCGGGGCTTGGAATGGGGACTGCATTGTGGTCACTTGGGCTGTAGTCCAGGATGTCAGCGTCAGAAGGGACTCATTTTATAGATCCTAGAATAACATCACGATCCTCCTCACTTGGAGCCAAGCCCTGGGTTTGGCACTTCAGTCTCGCGTCTCACGTGATCTCACTAACACCCTCGGCCAGCAGTTCTCAAACTTTTTGATCTCTGGATCCCTTCATGCTCTTGAAAATTAGAGAGAACCTCAAAGTCCTTTTGTTTATGTGGGTTGTTTATACGGATATTTTCTGTATTAGAAATTAAAACAGTTTTTAAATATCTGTGTATTAATTCATTTACAGATGACCGTAGTAAACTTATAACAAAATATAACTTCTGCCTGTGAAAAATAACCCTCTTTTTAAAAGACAAAAAACTTTGAGAAGAGTGCTGCCCATTTTACCTTTTTGCACCTCTCTTTAAGGTCTGGCTTAATAGAAGTCAGCTGATTCTTACCACGGCTTCTGCCATTTAGTCTGTTGTGATATCACACATCCTGTAGCTTCTGGAAAATTCTCACAGTGAGAAAGAGAATGAAAAACGCAAATAACATTTTAATGTTATTTAGAAGATAGTTTGACGCCATGGACCCCCTGAAAGAGCCTTAGGGATCTCCCAGGATATTCAAACCAACTTGAGAACTGCTACCGGGACCACAGTACCTCATTGCCCCCATTTTGCAGATGAGGCACTAACTGGCTTCAGAGAGGTTAAGTAACTTGCCCAGGGTCACACAGCCAGCAAAGGAGCAGAGCCTAGTCTAGCACAGAGGAGCCCCGGACTTCCCCTTTCTGACCTCTTTCTGTTTCTTCATCCCTCCCTCCTCACCTCTTGGGTGCCCCAGGTGTTGGGCCTCCACCCTATTCTCCAGCTGCCCCCCTGGAGAGCACCCTCTGGAGGTCACTTGCTCTATGCCTGACTGTGCCTGGTGTACTGCCATCACCAGAGGGAGGGTGGACTGAACTGGGACTGGGGTCCCACCCTGACCTGGCCACTTCCGAACCAGGTGGCCTCCCTGGGTGCAGTGGGGCTCGTGGCACACACACCTGGAAGGACGGGGTGGTGAGGTCACGGGCGAGGAAATCCTCTAAAGACCTGAAGACGAGGTCAAGTCCAGTCTCGTTAGAGACGGCCCACAATGGGGTCTCCGGGCTGTCCTCATGTCCTCATCAAGTGCTCAAAGCCCAGTGAAGGGGACTTCCCTGGTGGTCCAGTGGTTAAGACTCCATGCTCCCAATGCAGGGGGCCCAGGTTCGATCCCTAGTCAGGGAACTAGATCCTGCATGCTGAAACTAAGAGCCTACATGCTGCAACTAAAGATCCGGTGCGCCACAGTTAAGACCCTGCGCAGCCAAATAAATAAATATATATTAAAAAAAAAAAAAAAAAAACGCCCACGGAAGGGGCAGGGCAGGCCCAGAGGTCTGACTGTGCCCCAACAGAGCCGGGTCTCTGAGCCTCCTAGCTCCTTCTGGAGCCAACTCCCACCCCAAGACCCCCGTCCTGATCTGGAATGGGGATCCGAGCTGCCTGGCTCTGGGCACGGAGCGTTTGCTAGCACCAGCTGGCTCTCATCACCGCCCCCCCCACCCCCGGCCTGTCTCTAGAACAGTCTCTCCCCTCCCTGGGTCCTGGTGTTTCAGGCTGCACTCAGGCCTCTGGGGGTCGCCCTTGGGACCCGGGAAAGGGTGTGAAGTGGGAGGGGGCAGAGGCCACCCTGCAGAGCCTCACAGGGGCGTGTGTGTGTTTGCTGTCCAGGAGCCGAGGGCTGGCGGACCAGAAGCGTGGGGGGCCCAGAGCATCCTGCACAGTGGAGCCCGAGGGGGCTTCTCCTGGACCCAGAGGACGAGGAGCTCACAGCACCAGGTACCTGCCTCCACAGGCAGGGGCAGGGCTGCCCGTGTTCATTTCCTGCGGCTGCTGCCACCGATTACCACCAACGTAGTGGCTAAAAGCAACGCAGATGTATTCTCTTTAGTGTTCTAGAGGTCGGAAGTCGAAAACGGGGCTTGCTGGGCTGAAATCGCGGTGTCGGCTGGGCTGTGCTCCTTCTGGGGGAGGCTCTGGGGGAGAATCCGTTCCCTGGCCTTTTCCAGCTTCTCCAGGCGGCCTGCATCCCTCTGCTCGTGGCCCTTCCTCCTCCTTCAAAGCCGGTCAAATCTTTCTCACGTTGCATCTTCCTGACACCACCTCTTCTGCCTTCCTCTCCCATCTTTGAAGGACCCTTGTGATTACATTGGGCCCAGCTGGATAATCTAAAATAATCTCTCTACTTTAAGGTCTGGCTGATTAACAACCTTAATTCCACCGCAACCTTAATTGCCCCCGCCATGCAGCACAACATATTCACAGATTCCAGGGATCAGGACCTGGACACTTTTGGGGGCCATTTTCCTGCCGATCACGTGCCCCTCAGCCTCTGCTTCCTCATCACAGCCTTGCCACCCAGGGCTCCCTCAGGCCACTGTCGCACCCCATACAATCCCTGCGCGTTTCTCATCAGCGTCTCACCCCGCCAGGCCACCGCACCCCCATGCCCGGGGCCATGGTATTCCTGTAGAAGCAAGAAGTTCTAGATTATTCTGAACCACTCCCCACTAACTAGGGCAGCTTTGGTCTCCTGGAAACTGTATCAGACCAGGAGCCTGGAGCCCATTCTTAGCTCCACTGTGGCCAGATCTGGGGTCCACTGGCTCCCTTCACCCAGTCCTGCCCTTTCCCTCTCTCTGCAAGAGGGGCTAGAGAGGTGGCACTCAGACATCTGAGCAGCTGTGTAGATGCAGCACCCATGTGCCCTGCAGCCAGGAAGCAAAGGACGTGGGGTCCTCGGGTCCCCTCCTGGGGCAGGTGTTCCAAGTTCAGAAGCCCGAGAGCAGAAAACACGCTATGTTCCCTCGCCGCTTTGTCAATGGATTTAAGAAAAAGGAGTTATTCACTCAAAAAGTGTTTACTGGGTTCTCTGCTGGGTGTGCTGGGCACACTGCAGTGGGCAGGGCAGGTGGTGGGCGAACTCAGCCGTTTTTTTTTTGTTTGTTGTTTTTTTTTTTTCAGCCGTTTTTATTTCACTTCTTTTTACGCACACATTCAACAAACACTCTCGTGAGTACAAAGGGCCTGAAGGGAGGAAGGATGGGGTGTCTTTTGGTCCCTTTCCTTCTGTGTCATGATTTTCCGCCTAAGCACTTGGCTAATACAGAGAAATGACAAAGTAAGACAGGCTATGATAGGGCCCCTTGGTCCTTTGTGCATCTGCCTTCTTTCCACTGGAAGCAAGTTCTGATTCCTATGGAAAGTGTGGCCCTTGGGAGCTGTCAGTGCCCCTACTTAGTCACACGTGTAGCACGCTTGCCTGGTACTCGCTTTGAGCCTCACTAAACGCCATGGATGCGGGTCCCTAGGGATTCTGAGCTCACGGGGTGTTGGGCGTCATGAGCGCTGCGTGAACGGGCAGGCAGGTGCCACCGCCTTGCATGCTGTGAGTTTCTCCTCTGCTCCTGTATAGACTCCCTTGTCCCTTGGCACTTCACTTACAAAACCCAAGGTCCAGGATAAAAGTCTTAAGAGCGTCAAGATAGTGACAGCAGAGCATTAAGCCAGGCGTGGGGCCCCAGGTAACTGCCAGGGTCACATGCCCAGGAAGCCAGCCTTGTCTGCGGAGGTATGAGTGGGCCTCTCTCAGCATCTTCTGTGCAGGGACCCTTTGATTTTGTAGTTTTATCTTTTGAAGGTTTAATTGCCAATAAAATCAGTGCAGACATGTAAAATCCAGCTAATTAAGTGAAGACTGTCAAAGCTGCCCTCTCTTGTCTTCAGAGAAGTTCCTGGGAGACCAGCGGCTCAGCTATGGGCAGCCCCTCACACTGACATTCCGGGGCCCCCCCAGGGGCTCCCCCATCCCTGCGAGGCTGAGGCTGGAAGGGGCGGGTCTGACCTTGACTCTGCGGCATTCCAGTTCGCCCAGCCCCCTGGACGCCAGACAGCCGGGGGAGGTCGAGCTCAAGTTCCTGTAAGTGTCCCGCTCTGTCCTGAGAGATGGGGTCGAGCAGTCGGGGTGGTCCCTGAGGTCCAGGCACACTTGGTTCCCCGGGGTCTGGGGGCTCCCGCCCTCCCCACTCCTGCTGGAGGCTTCCTGGCGCCACCTGCCCCGGGCCTCAGGTTCTGCTTTGACCCCCTCCGCCTGCCAGGTTGCAAGAGACCTCCAAGGACGTGGACCCTCCGCTGCCCCCCTTCCACTTCCAGCGGCTGCTCGCCAATCTGAGTGCTCTGCGCATCCAAGCCAGTGGCCACAGCGCCAGCCCTTCCGGTTAGTCATGATAGGGACACCCCCGGCCCCCAAACCAGCCAGGCCCCCGGGCTCTTTCGTGCATAGCCTTGTTGAGTCCTCACAGCAGGTGGTCACCGTCCCCACTTTACCACGAAGGAGTCTGAGGCTCAGAGAGGTTGGGACACTTGCCCAAGTTCATATAACCAGTAAGGGCAGCAGGAGTGGGTGCAGGGGCTGGACAGGTGAGGGGCCTGAGGATGGGCAGCTCTAAGGGACGGGTGCTTGGCCACAAGGCAGCCAAGAACCTGGCGTGGTCGCACCACGGCGGAGTCTGCCACTGCCAGGAGGCGGACCCTAGAGGGCCCTAGGTTGGTGCTGGCCGCAGGGGATCGCTTCCCCCTGCTGGTGATCAGAGGTGTTGCACCTAGAGAAAGGCTGGTTTCTAAACCCTCTCAACCAGCCAGCTAAGTCATCACAACTTCAACCGGGACTTCTCACCACCTCCCATCCTGGTCACTGGGTGATTGCCCTGATGGTCCTCTGACTGTTCCTGGTTCCTCCCTTTTTCCTTAATGTACTTTCTCTCCTCTCCATCCCGTACCTGTATGTGCCTAGACCAGGGATCCTCCATGCCCCTTTTTAGAACAGATCTTTCATATACAGCACCCCTTTTACTATCTGGAAATGAAATTCACAGATATTATAACCTAGACACAATTTTGAAAAAACAGTATAATATTCTAACTGTAGTACACAGAATAAATAAAAGGAAAGTAAATGATATTTTAAAATAACCATATGAATTCCAAACAGTCACTGCTTCTAGGAGGGTGATTTGCTCCTTTTGAGAACCCCTGGCTTAGATGGCCAGCTTTTCCTGGGGCCCCTTTGAGTCCAAGGCTTGGGGGTTGTAACCCAGCCCCCTCCAGCCCCAGACCTTCCTCCTCTTTGGGGCTGTGGTTTAATTGCCTTCATCCCCATCATCCTTGCCAGTACTCCCTGCTCCCCAGACCCCCCCTTGCAGGAATTTCATTTTTACTCTTTCCAGCAGCTTCCAGAACTTCCTTCTGTCACTCACTCAGCCGTCAGTTAACAGATGTTTACAAAGCACCTACTTAGGCCAGGCCTGTGCTGGGTGTGAACTGGAGACGCACGTGGACATATTGATACTCATCTCACCCCACCCCCCAAACCTCCTCTGCCCACTGATAACGTTCTGGGGTGTATCACTCCAGACCTTTCTGTGTGCATGTACTTAACATTTGTATTTTTTTAATACAGAAATGTGATCCCACAGTATAATGATCTGCCACTTGCTTTTTTCAGCTAACGGTGCATCCTGGAGGTTGTTACTTGCCTTACACGTAGAAAAGGCTGGCTCTCTATGTCCACCGCGTTTCACTCCGTGGTAGAGGTGCTCCATAAAGTTTTACCCATCCCCCTATTCATAGGTATTGAAGTGGTTTCCAGCTTTTCACCGCTGCCAGCAGCGCTGCAGGGAACAGCTTCGTATAAAGGTCTTTTATCCTTGTGCAAGTGTGTCTTTAGGACAAATTCCTCAAAACGGAAACGTTAGGTCAAAGAGTGTACATTTTACATTTTGACACATGCTATCAAATTTTGCTTCAGCAAGGCTGTGCCAATCTATATTCTGATGACAGTGTCCACTCTCCTCCCCTATTTACCTGCTCTGGTTTTCCGCCAGCGTTTACAGATAGTTTTTATATTTTGTCCCGAGTTTCTAGTTGTTTTCTGTGGGAAGCTTGGTCTGATAGGAGCTTCTCCCCTGTTGCTAGGAGCAGGACCTCCTGATTTGTATTCCCACAGTCCCATGCCTGAGTTCCCCACACCCACATCCTCCACTGTCACTGATCTGTAAAATGCTCACCAATCTGAGGGTCGTGAATGATAGCAGTCTTTAAATGTACACGTCTTTAATAACCAGTGAGAGTGAATGTCTTTCTGTAAAATTCCCAGCCATATCTATTTCTCCATCTGAAAATTACCTATTTTTTCCTTTGCCCTTGGTCTGTTTTTTAAAAATTATAAGTGATCCATGGACTGCCTTTGTATACGTGGGCCAATAACCCTTTGCCTTTTACATACGTGAATAGGAAGGTTTGGGGGAGAAACATGTGCATGGAACTCTCTCCTTCTCTCTCTCCTCGATCTGCAGGCCCAGTGTTCCTGACTGAGGTCCGGCTCACGTCGGCCCGGCGGGGGCTCTCCCCCCCAGCCTCCTGGGTGGAGACTTGCTCATGTCCCAGGGGCTACACGGGCCAGTTCTGTGAGTCCTGTGCTCTGGGATACAAGAGGGAGACACCACTGGGGGGTCCCTATGCCAGCTGTGTTCCCTGCACCTGTAACCAGCATGGCACCTGTGACCCCAACACAGGTGAGTCTCCCTGCATCCCCCCCACCCCCGCAAGGCCACCTGGGCACACAGAACAGCGAGATGAGTACTGACCTGCACGGGGTCAGCTATGAGCATGTAAGTGATCACGGAAAACAATACCGATAAAATGGTGTACTCGAGTCCCTCCAAGTGCTAGGCACCTTTTTATATGCTATGTCATTGAATCCTGCAAAACCCCCTCGCGGTGTCGGGACCATTCCTGTCCCGTCTTACCGGTGAAGGACCTAAGGTGCAGGGAGGCTGCACGGCCAATAGGTGGCAGAGCTACTCCTCCCACAAGTTCAGTACCAGCTATTCATCCCCACTTGTAGCAGAGGAAACCTGGGGAAAGACCTCGCCCACAGTCACTGGGCAGGAGACGCCGGGCAGGAGACGCCTGACAAGGGCTGGACGCTGGTCCCTCACACAGGAGGTGGGAGGGTCAGCGCCCTGCTGCTCTCCTGGAGCTGCTGGGGTCTCCGGAAAGGGAATGGCTTTTCTCAGCTGACAAAGCACAGTAACCTGGGAATGAACAGGCCAGCCAGGGTGGGCATGCACCGGCGACATGAGGGGCCTCCCCGCTTCTTGTGCCCATGGCAGGCATCACTAATCGAGCCAGATGAGACCTCATAGTCCTTCTATGCAGGGCTCCAGGAGAGTTGTCACATGAGATGGGACTAGTTTGTCATCCCTCGGAGCCCCTTGCCTTGGCGTGACCTCCAGCTCCATTTGGGCGAGTCCTCATCTGTAAAATGGGCACAGCAGCCACTGCCGTCCACCCTGGATGGGAGGAGGGGTAGTGAGCGTGTGGGTGCTGGGCCGAGACAGGGACCAGTGGAAAGCAGGGCAGGTGTGACAGCTCCCCCTGGATGCCACCCCTGCTCTGCCTGTCCGCCCTGCGTCCCCTCCCCTCCTGTTCCCCTCAGTCCCTGCTGGGTGCTGCTGGGGGCCTCTGGGAAGTGCTGGTCTTGCTTAACCCCTTCTCGGCCAGGCTCCTCCCTTAGTCCCTGGCAGTGGCTCTGAGAAGACTCCAGATGCTGTGGGGCTGGAGAAGGGGGTTTGCAGAATCCCCTTCATTAGAAACCAGTGGGCAGAGACGGGGGTTCTGTTCTATGAGACCAGGAAACCTCTGGAAACCCATAGACCCCCTAAACGGGGGCCTCATGTCAAGGCCAGAATCCTGGGTCTGTGTCACTGTCCCTGAAGTTAAGAGGACACGGAGGCTTCAATTAAAAAGAAAAAGAGGACACAGAGGAAGAGGAAAAGGAAAACCGTGACAGCAAATGCTAGCTGTATCGTCAGCTGGTTCGGTTACAGGTTTTGGAATACAAAATAATAATGACAACAGTAATAATAATTGTGTGCGAGAGACTGTGCAGGGCACTTTGACTGCATGGCCTCATTGAATCCTGATGAAAACCTTTTGAGGTCAGAGCCATTTATGCCCATTTTGCAGGTGAGGACGTTGAGGCACAGGGGTGCCCAGGTTCACACGGTCAGTAAGTGGTGGATGTGAACCTGGGGTGGACGCTTCATCCCTGGGCTATGCTGCCTCCACCTTGGAAGTGTCCCCACCCCTTTTCTGCCTGGGACGTGCTCTGTGGCCTCCACGGCCAGAAGCCTGCCTGCTGTCTCTGGAGCGTCTGGGCTCAGGCAGTGGTGACCAGGTGCTTGTCTTGCCCCTCAGGGATCTGCCTATGCGGCCACCACACCGAGGGCCCATCCTGTGAGCACTGCTTGCCAGGTTTCTACGGCAACCCCTTCACAGGCCAAGCCGATGACTGCCAGCCCTGTCCGTGCCCTGGACAGTCGGCCTGCATGGCCATCCCAGAGAGCAGAGAGGTGGTGTGTACCCACTGCCCCCCGGGCCAGAGAGGTGAGTGGCTCATGCCCTGGGGCCCTGCCTCTGCCCAGCCTCCAGGAGTGAGTCCTGGGTCTGGAGTGTGACAGATGACGGAGGGCCCAGCTTAGGACTGACAGGCCTGACCTCTGGGGACACTGAGTCTCATAGCCCCATAGCCAGGCCCCGGGCTGAATGGGTACCTGTCAGAACTTGGGCCACTGAAGATACCACGTGGGATTTTGGAAATCCTCACGTCCGGTCCCGGCCCCGCAGAGCCTGGTTTAGTAGCTTAAGACAGAGTTCAGGAATCCGTATTCTTATCAAGTTTCCTGGCTGATTCTTTTACATAGTTAAGGTGGAAAACCTCTGATTGAACTTTCAGCTTTAAAAAAATGTCGTCATGGGAATTCCCTGACAATCCAGTGATTAGGACGCGGGGCTTTCACTGCCGTGGGCCTGGGTTCGATCCCTGGTCGGGGAACTAAGATCCCGCATGCCGCATGGTGCATCAGATAAATAAATACATACATACATACATACATACATACATACATACATACATACATAAAATTTTAAACTGTCACCAGATAAATGTCTGAAGCAGAAGTGTCCCCATCCCCAGCCCTCTGCCTTTTTCTCATTCCCGCTCCAGGACTCAGAGTCATCCTAGGCAGCTGATTTTTTTTTTAAAAAAACAGCTTTATTGAGATATTATTCACATACCCTATGATTCACCCATTTAAAGTGTACAGTTCAATGGTTTTTCGGTATATGCCATTATTGATTTTTTTTAATTTTGGCAAAATACACATAACACAAAATTTGCCATTTTAACCACTTTTAAGTGTACAATTCACTGGCCTTAAGTACATTCACAATGTTATGCAACCATCACCACCATCCATCCACGGAATTTTTTTTAATCATCCTAAATAGAAACTTCACACCCATTAAATTATTGTTTAATAGTTCTCCCTCCTCACAGCCCCTGCCATCCACCATTCTAGTTTCTGTCTCTGAATTTGACTATTCTGGGTACCTCATGTAAGTGGACTCAGACGGTGTTTGTCCTTTTGTGTCTAGCTTCTTTGTTTCTTCCTTCCTTCCTTCCTTCCTTCCTTCCTTTCTTGCTGCGTTGGGTCTTTGTTGCTGCACGCGGCATTTCTCTAATTGCGGCGAGCAGGAGCTACTTTTCATTGCGGTGCGTGGGCTTCTCATTGCAGTGGCTTCTCCTGTTGCGGAGCACGGGCTCTAGGCGTGTGGGCTTCAGTAGTTGTGGCATGCAGGCTCAGTAGTTGTGGCTCAGGGGCTCTAGAGCGCAGGCTCAGTAGTTGTGGCGCACGGGCTTAGTTGCTCCTCAGCATGTGGGATCTTCCTGGACCGGGGCTCGAACCTGTGTCCCCTGCATTGGCAGGCAATTCTTAACCACTGCGCCACCAGGGAAGCCCTGTGTCTGGCTTGTTTCACTTGGCATAATGTTCCAAGGTTCCCGGACATCTGGTTCTACATCTAGTACCTGTGGCTGCATCAGGACAGCCCATTACCTCGGTCCTGTCAGATGCCTGCTTTGTTGGGACCACTCTGAAAGCAACTCCCTGATGGCTAGCAGGGCTGGGGAGATGCCCCAGAGCAGGGGTCCCAAGAACTGAGGGAGTGAGGTCCCACCACAGGACCCTGCCCCCTGCCGTCATGATGCCCCTCTGTTTCCATAAACTTCCCCATATCTTCTGGCTCCCTGCCTGTGGCTTCCTCTGGTCTGCAACACGAGGAGATCCCACTCAGTGAGGGGGGGACACTTAGAGAAGTTTCCCAAGGGAGGGTTTCGGGGGAGCAAGGCACTGCTGTCCACAGAGGGAACCCTGGGAAGGCTGCCTGGGGTCAACGTTAGGCCCTGGGGCTTTGTACCAGTTCCTGTCTTTACCACACCAGCATCCTTCAGGTCCTGCCAAAGCCCTCACCCAGACAGTCTGAGCAGAGAACTCACCCAGACAGTCTGAGCCGGGACTGACCAGGGTCAAATCCTGATCCCTGCCTGCCTCACTTGTCTACCATCCTGAACCCTTGCAGCTGCCTCCTACCTGGGAGCTGTCCTCACTTGGTCCCAGGTGGATGGCAGGTTAACTATGGAGACGACATTCTTCATCACCAGCTTCAATCTCCCCCTGGCCCATCTTACTTTTTTTTTTGGCCGCGCTGCGCAGCTTGTGGGCTCTTAGTTCCCTGACCAGGGATTGAACCCAGTCCCTCTGCAGTGAGAGCGTGGAGTCCTAATCATTGAATTCCCCCCTCTTATTCATTTCTATTTCAGAGTCTCAAAGCCAGACACTAGCCTCTACCTTGAACTCCATTCAGATTTTTCTTTTCCTTCCTTTTCTCTCTTTTTTTTTCATCTCTTCCTTAGTATTCCTCCTCTCCGTGTTCAAGGTTGCCCGCCTTTAGTCGCATTAACTTGATTTCAACTGGACCAATGAACTTTGAGGACGCAGGGAGCCCACAACTATTCTTCACCACGACAGTAGCTATTTTTTAAATTATAAAGTTAGTAATACTCATTGTAACAATGTAAACTGTTTGTAAAAGTGTAAAGAGGAACATGAATGGGCATACAAGCAAGAAGACAACTTAAGATGCCCATCATCCTGCCACCCCCAGAGTGCCCCCAGTCGTCTGTTTCATGCAGATATACACAGAGAGGAAGGTGTGTTTACCAAGAATGATCTGCCACTGCATGAAGCACATGGTACAAGTGTGTTCTTTTATGCCCCACCTGCGTTCAGAGTGAATCTCCCAGGCCATGACCCTCCAAAGGCCTCCTCACACACCATGTTTTTTGAGACTCACAGTAACCCTGGGGCTGGAAGATGAAGCAGCAGCCCCAGATCAAACCCAGGAAGCAAGGTGGGAGTATGCAATAAACAGTCCAAATGGAGTTCAGAAACCATGAGAAGCAGAAAAGTCAAAGGGGTCAGAAACCACAAACGAAAAAGCAACCACAGCTGAGGGAGGGAGACGGGGGAGAGGATGGGGGACAGAAGGGTGAAGAGGAGGGTGAGAGTGCTGTTGAAGATGGAGACAAGGAAGACGATGATGAAGATGATGAAGATAATCAAGGTGATGCTAATGATGAAGATCAAGATGGTGATGAAGATGATGATGAAGGTGATGATGATGAAGATGATGGCAATAATGATGAAGATGATGGATGATAATGATGACAAAGATGATCAAGAAGAAGATGACGTCGACAAAGGCGGCGATGACGATAATGATGAAGATGATGGTCAAGGCGCTGATGAAGAGACTGATGATGATGAGGAGAATGTGGGTGATGACATGATGACGAGGAGGGTGATGATGGTGAATGGGTGACAACAGCCACTACTGCTGAGCACCAGCCATGTGCCAGGATCTGTGCTAAGTGCTTTGCACAAGTGATCTCACCAAACCTTCTCAACAGTCCTTTGAGGTAGCTGCCATTATTGTCCCCACTCTGCAGACAAGGAGCCCAAGTTCAGAGAGGCACAGTGACTTGCTTAAGACCACACAGCCTGCTAATGGCCCAGCTGGGCCCTGGTCCCAGGTCAGACTGACCCCAGAGCCCCTGCTCTGCTCCACAAGGAGACTTGAGGGAGCTCACTTTGGTTCCTGCCCGGCCTCATCCCTCATGGACCCAGCGGTCTGGGTTCCTCAATCACACAAGGTTTCTCCTTTCCCAGGGTGGCGCTGTGAGATCTGTGATGATGGCTTTTTTGGGGACCCGCTGGGGCTCTCTGGGGCCCCCCAGCCCTGCCAGCTGTGTCAGTGCAGTGGGAACGTGGACCCCAACGCAGTGGGCAACTGTGACCCCCTGTCTGGCCGCTGCCTCCGATGCCTACACAACACGACAGGTGCCC
Organism: Balaenoptera acutorostrata; assembly: GCF_949987535.1. NCBI lineage: Eukaryota > Metazoa > Chordata > Mammalia > Artiodactyla > Balaenopteridae > Balaenoptera > Balaenoptera acutorostrata. Next base: position 120,288,484 of record NC_080069.1, read on the forward strand.
ACTGTGAGAGCTGTCAGGATGGCTTCTACGGGAGCGCCCTGTCCCCTTGGCCCGCAGACAAATGCATGCGTGAGTGCCCCCCTCCCAGACCCACAGGGTGGGGCGTGGTGGGCCCCTTCTCCACCAGATCCAGCTGGCTGCTCTGCAAGGCTGTGCAACCTTAGGCAGGTTATTCACCTTCCCTGTTGCCTTGTCAAGAAAGTGTAAGGGTTTGCTCTTCTCTGAGGTCTTTCAGCCTTGGGATCTGATCAACTCTGACCCTGTGATTTTTTTTTTTTCTTGCCCGGATAATTCAGCACTTATCTCACGCTCCACAGTTGGCAAGCAAGACTGTCCCAGATGGCCTGTGCCACTCATCATGTTTGTCCTGCCCCTGGGCTTCCTGTCAGGCCGTGCCTCCCCACCGAGAT